>NC_060067.1:646666-970000 GCF_922984935.1 Meles meles | reverse complement strand
ATATTCACACTAATTTTGACAAAAACCGGGTCAAAACATTATCACATACCTCACCAAAACCACCAAAGTACTCCCTTATTTTCTCTTCAGGTGTATCTGGAGAAAGGCCACCAACAAAAATTTTTTTAACAGGCTCTTTTGTTTTCATGGCTTTGGCCCTTTTAGGATCAATCACCTTCCCATTCAATTTATGTTCTTTCTGATCCATGACCTAAGGAAATTGAAGTTTTTCATTTTAAGTATGTATCTTAATTGAAGTTCAGATTGTTAACTTACTTAATAATTGTAAATATAGCTAATGCCAGGTATATGCTGACTTGCTCATAACTGAACTGTCAAACTGTGGTGATGTGATATCAGCTAATAGGAACAGTGTTCAAACCTAAGGGTTAATAAGGATGGGGAGAAGGGGAGAGACAAATCTAATTAATTACTGGAAAACCTTCTCACCTTCAACTGCCAAGAAATTCCAAAATCTATACTTATGTGAACTTGTCACAGACTGTCCTTTTAAATAGGTGTTTGTAAGTCTCAGTATTTTTAAAGTTTTTTTTTTTTTCAAGTACAGCCTGGCATCTACAGAAGGTATTCAGTGAACAGTTAAAGATACTCTTCATAAAATGCACCGATTAAGAACTACATATAGCTCTTCCTTCACATACTGCAAAAGGGGAAATTATGGACAGGCATATTAGTGTTTTCAAACGACCCACATCTTGTATTATTAACTAATCAGAACACATAACACACTACCTTATCTACACTCTCCGACTCTTTAAATAGCACAAAGCCAAAACCCCTTGATCGCCCTGTGATAGGATCTAACTTCAGAGTGCAGTCTACAACTTCACCAAATTTGGAGAAGTAGTCCTTCAGATCTTTCTTTGTAGTGTCCCAGCTAAGGCCTCCTATAAACATTTTCCTGTAAAGACAAAAAGTCATATTAAAATGCTAAAAACGAATAGACAGACTTTGCCTTAAGGATCAATAACAATACCTTTTCCAAACTGCACCAGTTTACTGGGCAGACGAATCATTCACTCTCCCTATGTCACCGCGCACCAAGAACTCCCCATTCCAGTTTTGTCCAGTTTTGCTTATTACTGCTGCGTCTGCGTCTAACTATGGAAGTGAGGAAGCAGCAAAGTCCTTTTGACTTGCCAAAAAGATGTTTGTAAGCCTAAAGTAAAAATACTACACGTTTAAGTCTTAAATTACAAGTTAAATATTGGTGAACAGCGAAACACAGAATTTTAGCTTCAAATTTCCGTTCCCAATCTTCATTAAACTTGTGAAAGGGCTATGCAGTCCCCACTGATCACAGCAACCGGTATGTCTATGCTGAAGCTTTCTATTTAATGGTTCTCTCGTTAACAAAGCTCTTAGCACATAAAATGGAAAATTCTAAGTCTCACAATTAAGTTGTAAGCGAAGTTTTTTATGTGCTAAGACAATGTAAACAATTTAGTGAACAAAAATTACCCACTGAAGCACAACCCATTAATTGACTTACATGATTTATTCACAGTAGAACCTCAGTTAACCAGCAATAAAATATTTAAGCCTTGAAGATACTAAAAGTGACAGGTGGTTAAGTGGAAACCACCAGAACACTTTAAGACTAAATATATATACTCCCCAAAAAAACCCAAAAAACCAACACCGCTCAGGTGAAGTATTATTTTTCTCACAGCAAAAGGGTGTCCTGCTCAGACCTGGCAGCTCTCCGATTGCTCCTACATCTGCCCGCAGAGCCAACCCCTAGCCTGCCCCAAGAGCTTACACACACCTCCTACCCTTTAAAGAGAGACAGGACTGGAGATTTTTATTTTAAGGGTAAACTGTCAGAATTTGTTATGTAAAGGCTAACAATTTTACAGGAATCAAATCACACTTGCTTAATGATTTCTCATCTTTGTAAGCGGGGTAGGAACAGGGATATGGCGCTGAACTTTCAGCTCCAGACAGAAAGTAAAGCGGGAAACACCTCCATCTTGTGGGCTTTTAGGGTACTGCCACTCATCCAGTTCTTCCAACAAGAGGCCAATTGTGTCCCGAGAATGAGATCTTGTTCTGCTTCTCCCCTAAAGATGCCAGATTAACTGAGGTGTTACTGATCTTACTATTTTGCCACAGACTTGCTTTTAGTTCTAACAACAAAATTAATTTACAAACCAAAAGTCGTCTTACTTTCAGTATATACTGTGCTTCCCATTTCAGGTTAAGTTTTCAATTAGTACATGTATTGCAATGTTAAAGCTGGGTTATTTATATGCTTAACTTTCCTCTAATAAAACCTCCAAGTCTGAAGTAACCCTTATTAATACCTTTTATTTTATCAAATGAACATAAGAAAAAAAAATGAACATAAGAAGACCCATAAAGTTGTATAGGTAGTTTTTAATGTTTATTGCCAATTCCATGGAAAAAACTTATTCTCAATTACATATTCTTTCATTCAAATAGTGCACCTTCTGAAATCCAATCCTTGTCACTTAAATATACACCTTAAAAACACTTTAGTTTACTTTTATAACCTAAAGATCCAGAGCACTTCCTTCATAGACGAAAGTTGATTAGCAACATCTACCCTTCCACGGTAAGGACACTGCTGTATTTTTAAAGATGAGAAGGAACAAACTATAAAGCAATAATCCCTTGCTCAGGTATCCATGGCAATTGTAGAACAGAAACAATTTCAATTAAGTTTAAATTTAACTACTGAATTACCACCTTCTGGGATTACAAAATTTTTCTATCACTAGTGTAAGAGTTTGAAATTATTTCAGTC
Organism: Meles meles; assembly: GCF_922984935.1. Lineage (NCBI taxonomy): Eukaryota > Metazoa > Chordata > Mammalia > Carnivora > Mustelidae > Meles > Meles meles. Next base: position 967,209 of record NC_060067.1, on the reverse strand, counting down.
TGAAGACATTATAGTAACAAAAGCCTTGTTTTAAAAAAAAAAAAAAAAAAGCTGGTAGAAAGATAAGAATATTCTGCCTGATCAGTTCCTCAGATATTAAGACAGAATTCATTTCAATTTTATTTAACCAAGGCAAAATTTATACTGGGTTAAGTGTCCTTGATTTAAAATTATTGAAAAAACAAAATAATTACAAAGAAATAAATTATAACCCATGACTGAGGCATGTCCTATTTATTATTCACAAGCCCCAGATGTTTTTCACAGCTTAGGAAGTCAGTTTTCTTAACCCTGGATAAGCATCAACTGGTCCAATAAAGAACTCTAAGAAACTTCCCACCTTTAATACAGTCGTTAGTACAAAAGTGGTTACACGTGTCTACCACCTTAAAGCTAAAAGGTCACTGAAGATGCGGCTTTTCCTAAAAATCAATCCCCTCTGGTGAGAATATTAAAAACTCTGGGTCAACTATAATTTATACATGTTCCACAGAATGATTACTATTTCTCAAAAAACTAGAGCAAAACACATAGTAAAACTTCAGCTATCCAGCACCTTTAGAGAATGAGCCAAACATTCCACCATGTTTAAAAAACACTGCCTGTCTTCCAATCTCTCCCAGTCGTTTTTTAATCTTCCATTATTTGGAATGTTTTTTTCTAAGGACATCACACACCTCTGCCTTCGTAAGTACAGTAACCAGGATTTAAACACTGTATGGGTCAGTCACCACGAATTAGTATTAAGCTACTGAAGCATGCCCAAAGGCTCTTCTGAAACGAGAACTATTAATACACTAAGTGCATCTCATTTCTTAGTTATTTTAACAAGTTTTACTTTGCATTTTCGCCAGGTTAATCACCAGTTGCTGTTAAACCCACCCCACCCCTTCCGTTCTGTAGGGTGGGAAGCCAGCACTTGAACTTGGGCAAATTCTGTGTCAAGTAAGAAGGGTAAAACGGCCTCTGAGCAAGCGCCTAACTGGCTCTGAGACACATGCATTGCCGTTTCGGCAGCCCAAGCTACAGCTTCAGCCGCTGACGGGAAAGGCTGCCGCACCCCCGATAGCAGAGAGGTAAATACGACAATGAACACGGACTGTTCCACATCATTCCATCCTTGTTAAACGGAACACGTTAAATCCATCAAATCTTTATTCAGTAGACACACCAACGTATAACCGTACAGTAAGAAAAGGCCTATTGTCTTAATTTTGGATAAATAGGGTTATCTCAGCCTCTCAGAACACGAGCATTCTGACATGCTTTCTCTCAAGTTACGAGATAGCATAAGATATGGTTCATTTTCTTTTAGATCACTCTACTTTGCTCAAAGCTGGGTACCTACTACTGTCCATCCAGATCATCCCTGCTGCCCTCAATACCACAGGTGAATTTCAAGTTGCTGTCACTCCTGCAGAGATGTGCAAATACTTAAATGAGGTAGACAGAACTTCAGAAATCCTTCCTAGGCAGCCAAGTGAAAACTAGGTCACAAGACTTGTTCAAGTGGCAACAAAAATGGGCTCCTAGTCCTGCAATACCAGTTTAAACTTTCATCCTTAGTTGTAACTGTATCAACCCTAATGAAAACACAGGACTGCATCTACACTATTTTACTGAGTTTAACTTCTTAATCCTACAAAGCTTTTTAGCACTCCAGAGGCAAGAGTATTCAATTTAGAACACTTACTCAACCATGGAAAGCTCCTTGCTTTTACAGGTAGTAACACCACCCCATATTACAGTATTAATCGATATGCATAAAATTATGCAACTCAGTGCAAATGACTTTCCAAATACTATACAATGTTATTTAGGAATTTAGACTGTTTAGTGGGACATTCTCAAGTAAATTCAGAGGCAGTAAAGCCAAACCACCTGAGTGTAAATCCTACCTCCTCTTAGTACTAACTGTATCACCCTCAGGAAAACAAAAACCCAAGGCTGCTTCCACTTTGTAAGTGAGAAGACAAAGAGCCTATTTCATGAATCTTCAGTAAGGATTAAATGAGCAAACACAGGGGTGCCTGGGGGCTCAGTCCAGAGCATGAGACTCCCGAAATCAGGGTTGAGTTCAAGCCCCACAATGGGCATAGACCTTACTTTAAAAAAATATTAATAAAAAAATAAAGGAGCAAATACACCTAAAGGTACAGAACATCGTCTGAAATATCCCAAGTGCTCAATAAAAAATTCGTTAGAAAGGACTGAGCAATGTTTACATTTACCTAGCACCTAAACTTTTTAAAATTTGCATGGGCTATATGAAGTCATCAACATTAAAAGGAAAAAGCCAGAATGAAGTCCGATAAAACAGATCCTAAGATTATTTTTAATACTATAGTCTTAACCCAAAATGTATTAAGTATCCCACATAAAAATACAACTAGAAATTAGGTTGCCTAAAGAAGTCTTCAATAAAATGTAGTTAAAAAACCATTTCAGGGCGCCTGGGTGGCTCAGTGGGTTAAAGCCTCTGCCTTCGGCTCAGGTCATGATCCCAGGGTCCTGGGATCGAGCCCCACATCGAGCCCCACATCGGGCTCTCTGCTCAGCAGGGAGTGCGCTTCCCTTCCTCTCTCTCTGCCTGCCTCTCTGCCTACTTGTGATCTCTGTCTGTTAAATGTCAAATAAATAATAAATAAAATCTTAAAAAAAAAAAAAAACCATTTCAGTGACTTGTCTGTACTCCACATAAATGCCAGTATTTAGTAAGGAAGTTCAAAATATAAAAGGTAATACAGAGGGGCACTCGGATGGCTCAGTTGTTAACCGTCTGCCTTTGGCCCAGGTCATGGTACCAAGGTCCGGGGATTAGGCCCCACATCGGGGTCCCTGCTAGGCCAGGAGCCCGCTTCTCCCTCTGCCTCTGCCTGCTGCTCCCCCTACTTGTGTTCACTTTCACTGTCAAATAAATAAAATCTTTGGGGGAGAAAAAAAAAAAAGGTAATACATACGGAGCAGTGCTGACTGATGAGAATGTTGATTTAACACTCCTGGTTTTTCACACGCCAAAAAAACTTACTCTGTGTTACTGCGATCACTAGATTTAACACTCCAAAAGTCAATAGCATTTTATTTAAAGATACTTCTAAAGCTCTACTGTGAAATACCTTATTCAAGGTAACATGATAAACACCATTTACACTCCCTCCCAATTGCGAAATATGGCCAAAATAATACTCTGTAACTTTCAAACACTTCCTGACAACTCATGACCTTCCATATGTGGTTTCATAACAAGTTCTGACAGTTTAAAAAAAAAGAATGCCAATATGATATATATTTCAAGTACATAACATGGCTAGCCAATCACTGTCACGTTTCAGAAACATTCAAGCATACCACTAATTTGTTTTAAATTTTCGGTATCTTATCATTAAAATTATTCCTTCAAAATCCTAAAATGACAAAATACAAGGAAAATCCCACCAACACAAATAAAATCAGTATTTTTCCTTAAAAGTATTGATTTACTTATTTATTAGGATTTTTGGGGGTGCAAAAATGTGGTTTTATTAAAACATGGGACAGGACCTGTGGGCAGAAAGAGCTGCCAGAAAGTATAAAGTAACTACCTATAGTGGGGAACAGGGCTTGCTTTTTACAACTGACAGTACCACGTGGTAGGGTAATCATTTTAGAATCAGTATAAAAAATACCTCTGGAAACGGACGAACTTTCAACAAGTCAATAAAGACTAACTCCTTTAGCCTAGCTTATTAAAATCTCATTATTACTTCACACTTTAGAATGAACCTGAATGACTAAAAACGATAATTAGGTTGAAAACATAACAGCCAACAAGATGACAGGTTTTAAGTCAACTTTGAATGTTCAACCCCAAATTCCCCTTCTCCTTTCATTCCAAGGAAGGAATGATTTCCTGTATTTTCACTTCCAAAAGAAACTGGCAATCAGCTTTAGAAGATAAACTCCCATCTACCTGGAGGTTAAGGAATGCGGTTTCCTTAACCTAGAGGTTAAGGTTCTGGTTAACTGAGATTACTACACACTCATAATTCTGTAGTTTTCTAATGGAAATCAATTTGGATATGAACACTAAACCCAGAAAATGATTTTTACTTTCCTTGATGAAATTTTAGATTCTTGCAATCCCTTAAAATGTTTTTAGCAGTAAAAAGGAAAAATTATGGAAAGATTGATTCCATGACATTGCCTCTATTGGTTGCTTTCTGAGTATATTTGCCGATAGTTTTTAATCTATCTTTCTTACAAGTGAAGGGAGAATGGGAAAACTTCCTAGCAGTCTGAACTGTGTGCGAGTTTCAAGTCTAGCTAAGCAAGAGTTCAAAGGACAAGACCCATTACTTAACAACTATCACCCTGATTACTGGCCAAACACTACCAGCAATGACCCTCCCCACCCCCAAATAATCTAAGTGTCTAGCTCCAATGTACAATTTAATACTCCAGAAACTAAAACATGCTTACCTTTACTCCACAGGAGTAAATCACTGGCAGTATCAACTATCAAGGCACCGGATAAACACACACAAGCTATATGAAAGCAGGCTATGCAGTCAATCTTCCCGTGGTGAGCATTGTTTCCAACACACAGATCAGCAAACCAAGTAACAATCGTGCTGTATTACCTGAGACCACACTGTTGGAAGTGAAGTAACAAACAGATCCCACGCTTCCAGCATCCCGTTCAGTGCCCTAGCTACTAAAACGTTGAAGCAGAACTAAAGTCAAATAAATCTTGGGCTAACAGAAGTTATGTTTCACTCCATTTGTCAATCTGTACACACACTTGAGGTGCACAGCTTTAAGTGGAATAGGAAAGAGGTTTTTATTCCATTCCTTTTAAAATGCTTTCAAGTATAGCATGTATTGCTTCAAGACTAAAACTAACCATCCTCCATATTGGCCACACATCGCATATCCCAACAGTAGAATTCAAAATGTTCTTAAATTAGAGCAGCCTTACAGAGGACAGAATAGCCAGGCAATATTAAAAATACACATTAAATATACTTAGTTTATAGAAGTCACATGACTCGGAGAAAAAAATCCAGGCTTAAGGCCAAATAGATTTATCTCAAAAGAGCGCACTGAAAAAAACCACCATGATTTTCTCCAATTCCAAACCCTAAAGGTCAGGTGATTTAGTACCTTCCATAATTTGAAATGAAAAGAATTTACTACTACTCTCCTCCCTTAGAGGTTAATCATCTTGAGACTTGAGAGCATCAATTTCTGCAATTTTAACACTAGAAACTTGTTAAAGGTTCCCAAGAACGCTAAAATTCAGACCATCTACTCAGGGTCTCAACTTTACAGAAACCCAACTTGACTGAATTAAAGGCCAGTAAATTAGGTATGATTGAGACTGCTCTAAAAGTAACTGTTGTATAAAGCAACATTCAGAATGCCCCAAAAGCACTAGGATATACATTATAATCTCAAATATTTAAAACAAAAACATGTATATCCCCGTTCTTAGAAATTAAGGGGCAGTCAACCAACAGCAGTATTAATTCGCAAAATTCCAAATAGGAAGAAATCACACGAGCTTATACGCTGATGGCTATAGGTCTAGATCTACTGCCTTGTTACTAGACAAGTACTGTACTTTGGCTGATAACTGAACGGAAGTATTTTGCTTCCTGCCCAATCAAATGCAGGCAAATCAATGTACCTACCTTATAAAACTATCTGAAAGCTACCAGTATTAAGAATTTTCCACTCATCTTGATTCGTAAAAAAACTCTCCTTCAGGTAGCTGTGCTACATGGCATGTGTATTTTGCCCCACACGAACTTTAAATTACCTACATTAAGAGAACTACAGTCCTCTACAGAACATGAACCCACACAAAAATGGGTAATTCCAGGCAACTGCTTGCAAGTAAAAACCAGGAATATTAAAGTTGGGAAAATTAAAACGAGATGAACTCAGGAAAGCATTTTATTATGGAAATGAACAAATTATTCCAAAGGTCTGAAATGTGGAAACATCCACAGAGATGTTAACAGAAGTACCCTCCTAAGAATAGCTGTTTGTTCTTACACTCAATCGGAAAAAAAAAAAAAAAACACAACTTCTGGGTACACAACAAACTCATTTTTAAAATTTTAAGGATCACACTGTAATAACTTTATTCTCAAGTTAAAACTGTAAAAAAGAATGCACACAAAAATGTTTAAAAAATTAAATTTGGATGATTTTCTATCTAGCAAAGCCAGTCTTATTCTCATCCCTGAGACTATTATGAAACTGCTGCACCGTATCTCGAACTGGGAGTCAGAGAAAGGAACAGACAGAGTGACAAGTGCACATACCAAAAAGAAAAACCAGAGTATCTCTAACAGGACGAGGCTGGGTGAATAAGCAGTAATTTTATAAAGTCAAATATTACACCTTAAAAAACATTTCTTAAATGTAAACTTGCTTAACTTAAAATGAATCTCAGTTAAATCCTATTTTCAGGAAATAAAAATGGGTCAGAATCTAAAATGTTCACTAACGATAAGTATTTAATTATCCACTTTTCCTAACAGGTCATTCAAAACACTTGTAAACTTACATGATTGGGTAGCAGGGCAAAAATAAATTACAAGAATCATAACAGTGATCTCAAACCTAAGTTTATGCCCTTTCTAATCACTGAAAATGACTCCTTACATAAGATTTGAAACATGTAACGGAGTAAAAAAGTCAGGTATAGTGACTATTCAATCTTAGTTTGCCACGATCAGCTGGCAGTGGAAATGAACTATCACAGTGCTAAATGGATGAACTGTCATCAAAAAGGTTTTATTCCATATGTCAAACTCTGACCCCAGTCGTCTTTTTACTTTCCCCTTTTGCCTATTTCCAGTCTGCTTTATCTGCAATATAAAACCGGACAGATTTCAATGGATGAGAATACAGTATTAAGCACAGCTCTTGTAAAATTTAAATGTTATCCCCACTGGGCTCTTAAAATAGAATGTAATTTGTATAGCCAAGTCAGCTTTCTACAAATTATTGGCCCTCTAAACTCCAGTGGTGGTGGAAAACTCCTGGAAAGTTCAAAATAAAATTAATCCTAAAAGCAGTAAGACTGACATTTAGGGGAAGGGGAAGGATAAAAGAACAATCATCTACCATCCTTCCATGGAGAAGTCATGCAATTTCAGAGACATGTGAACCAACCAAGTGTAACTAACATTCTAAACAAATTGCACTGAAAATAAAAAATCTGCTAAGAGCTGTAGTGAAAAGCCACATCAGCCCACCTCTGAATGGTACGTATCCAACTGTTATTAAAGTTCTACTTACAAACCCGGCTGGAGATGTACATTTTTGCACACATATACATATACACAGCACTACTTTAAAAACTTTTACTTTACACATATGCAGAGTATTTCGGTATGGCATGCAAGACATTTTAAACACACAAAATTTTATATCAAACAACCTTCATATTTAACATTAGACTCTGAATTGCAACAAAAGCATTTGTCTTGACAAAAAGAAATCAAATTTGAAATTATGGTATCACTAATTATATTGTTTCAATTAACCAAACCACAATTACATGCATTACCACAGACCAAAAACCAAGAAATGGCATTAATTTTGCCCAAAGATCACACACGATGCCTAAAAACGTTTTATATCCCAGGCACAAGATATCCTACTGTACTATGTCTAGAACTTCCTGGGGGATCAATGGGCAACTAATCAATACACAGCCTCTGCACGTTATGACTACTGAAACCTTTACAATACAGAAATAAAATTTAAAAGTTTTACCATTCTTCCCGCTGTGCCGTCGCTGCTTCAGAGTGTCGTGGGGAGGAGTTTGAATGGCTAGGGAATTAACAACCGGTACAGCAACCAATCAAAATTCTAGTTTTAGTTTTTGACATTGTTAGGGCTAAAAAACTTTAATTCATTTAGACTTCAGTTCAACAGTAGGTAACTATAAGCGTAGCAGCTTTGTGATTTGAAAAATCAGGGCTAAGGCCTGCCCCAACCAGCAAGTTATGCAATTAATCATTTTGGTACCTCTGTCCAAAGAACAGAATTCAGAAAATAAAAACCAAAATGGTAAAAGCTTATTAAGTTTCCAGGTATTTAACTTACTCCTTTCTTAACTGTACGTTAATTCAAAATCAAGTCAATTCAGGTTCCCGGCCCACCTCCCTCTCCCCCAAGCAGCACCATCAGCCTGACAGGTCGGCCCGGGCTGAGATGAAACTCGACCTTCTGACCTCTCTTTCCCACCCTCCAAAGCTCGTGCTCTTTCCCAAAAAAGGAAGTCGTGTTTTCTAATACTGGATCAAGGTGACATTTTATTGCTTTTTTCCACACTTTCTCCTCGTTGGAGTGAAATAAAAACGCGCACACGCGCCCCGACAAAGGGCACCGAGGCGCCAAGCAGGACGCGCGGCCGCGGGAGGGGAAACCCAACCCCGAGCCCGATTTAGTCCCTCCTGTAACTCCTGGACTGCGCTCCCGCTCCCAGGCCGCATTCGAACAGACCGAATGCGGCGCACACACAACTTGTTCCAACTGCAGAACAAGCCAGCGCTTTAACACCTGCAAAAAAACACAAAACCATGCCTTAGCGCAACGAAGGACTTGCTCGTTGACGCGGCGGCGGGCGGGCCGCCTGCACCGTGCTGAGAGCGCGGGAAGGAGAAATCAAGAGAGACCAAAATCGGGGCCCTGGGCACCGGGCGGGCAAGCACTGGCCGGGGGACCCGCGGGCCGGGGAGCAGCGCCGTCAGCGCCGCGGGCGGGAACCCGGGAAGGCCGCGGGAGGCCCGGGAGCTCCAGCGGCGGAGGCAGGCCCAAGCGCGCCGCCAGCCATTGTTCGACGCCGCGACACGCCGAGCGGGCCGGGAACACGGGCGCGGGCGGCCTGAAGCCGGGGCAGCGGCGGGGGCAGCGGCGGGGACAGCGGCGGCCGGCGGGGCCCCGAAGCTGCCGCTCACGGACAGACCACAGTGCGGGACGCCCGAGCGCGCGCCTCGCGAGAGCCCCGCCGTCCCCGCAGAGACCCTCCGCGTCTCCCCCTACGCCGGGACGGCGGCGGGACGCGGGCGGCGGAGGCCGCGGAGCGAGAAACAAGGCCCCGGACGGGCGGGAAAACCGGGGGGAGGAGACCCGCGCCGAGGGCGGGCGCAGGGCGGGCCGGGCGGCAGCGCGGAGACCGTAAAGGTGGAAGCGCGTGTGCGGGGGGAGGGGGCGCCAGCCGGGGGGGAACGGACGCCCGGGAGCCGGCGTGGAGCGGGCACCGCCGAGCACGGAGAAGCGTGCGCGCCCGGACGGCGGCAAGAGCGGGAACGAGGCCTAATGGCGGGGGAGGGGGAGGGGGCACTCGTCGGGCCTGACTCTCCCGGGCCGCCCCTTACTCACCCTTCGTCCTCCTCGTTCTTGCTGGCGTCGATCTTCGCCCCCTCCGACTCGGCGCTGCCCGCTTCGGTGCCTCCGGCCGCGGTGCCGCCCCCGGTCCCGGCGCCGCTTCCCGCCGCCGCCGCTGCCCCCTGCGCCGCCGCCACCATGGCTCCCTCCTGCTCGCCCGCCGAGCCGCCTACCGCCGCCGTTGCCGCCGCCGCCGCCCCGTCCCCGCCGAACTGCTCCTCCGACATCGTCTACTGCCTCCGCCGCCGCCGAGACGACCCCCGCCGCCGCCGCGAACCGAAACTAGCAGCAAAGTAATCCCCGCCGCCGCCGCGCGCCCGCTCCACCGCGCGAAGCACACAACAGGACCGAGAAGGCGCGCGCGGCTGCGAGGGCTCCCGTGCCTCTCCCCGGCCTGCCCCCCTCGCCTCCCGCACTCGCGCGGCGCGCTCGCCCGCTCTCCGCCGCTGCACTGGGAAAGAATAAGCAGCAACGGCGGCCGCTCTCGCCTCCTCCTCGCTTTAATGGCGCCGCCGCGGACCACCTAAAATGGCCGACGGAAGAACGGCGCGTCCCGGTCACGTGACGCGAGAGCGCGCCCTTTGCGCCTCCCCGCCCCCTCTGCCGCCAGCTTTTTTCCTCTTCCTCCCGGGTCCCGCCCTCTCCCTCCCTCTTATCCCTTCCCGCACGCGCCGCGGCGCGCAGCCCGGGGCCTTTAAAAGGAACCGGAAATTGCGTTCGAGGGGACGGCCGCGCGGGGACCATCGAGAACAAGGAACGCCGTTTGGGAGGCGCAGCTAGAGGGGCCCTTGCTTCGCCCCCCCCGCCCTTCCGCAGCTCCCGGAGGCCGCCCGCCCGCCGGCGGTGGGAGCCGCTCCCAGAAGGCGCCGGTGCCCGGGGCGCCGCCGGCGGGGGCGGGGAAGGGGGGGCGCCCCGGGGGGTGGCCCGGTGACCCTGGCTCTCTCCCGCGCGGCGCCCGCAGACGCCGGGCCCGCCGAGCGGGGCGCGCGCGGGGGTCGCGGCGAGCGGGTGACGCTCAGGTGTCGCCGGCGGGCCGAGGCGGCCGCCGCTGAGGGCTGTCCCGGCGCGCGTTCCGCTTTTGTCCTGAGGTTTTCGTCGGAAGCAGCAGGTAACGGGCCGAGTGGGAGGGTCGGGGTCGCTTGGCCCGACTCGTGGGAGATTCCCGCCGCCTCCCGCGGTGCTTTGCGCACAGCGGTGCGGGGTCGCGCGGAGGCTCGTCTCCGTTCGTGGCCTGGTCCCCGCGGCCGGCGGGCTTGTGGGCGCTGCGAGTCCCTTTCCGGGGCTCCCGAGCCTGCGTCGCGGCGCGCGTGGGAAAGCAGCGGCCGGGGCTCCGCGCGGGGAAGCCCCCGAGTCGGGGCTGGGGACGGGCGGCCTCCTGCGGTGCCCCTGGGAGGCAGTGAAGATGCGGGTGCGGTGGTCCGCGGCCCTGACCCGCCGGCTTCCGACGTGCCGGCGCCCGGGACAAGCACGAGTGGCGAAGCGGCCGGAAATCTCGCGGTGCTTGAAAATGCCCAACTTCTTAGCAGGCGCCAGCGGCGTCGGAGAGCGACCGAGTCAGGAACTCCGGGTCCTGCGGCCTCCGTCGAACGCGCCGCCCCGGGCGAAGACCGTGTGTGGATCGGGTGCTGTGACGTCGCTGTCTGTCGCGGCGGGCGCCGGAGGAAGTGGGCTCCAGCCGGCGTTCAAGGGAGAGGCCCCGGAGGCCTCCTGAGTGTCTCCTGTCTTCGGGGGAGCGTCCTTGGGCGGCGGGGCGCTCCCGTCGGGTCACAGCCGGCGGCCTGCCTGGACCTCCTGCTCTGCTTCTGCCCCTCGCTCGGCGCTCCCTCGCGCTCCTCTCAGAGACTGAGCATTGTTTGCTTTCAAGACCGCTTTAGGGGCGCCTGGGTGGCTCGGTCGGCATCAAACCTTCTGCTCCGTGGGAGCCTGCTGCTCGCTCTCTGCCCACTTGGGCTCCCGCGTGCCGTCTCTCTGTCACATAAATGAAGTTTTAAAGGACAGCTTTAGACTTGTCCTGCTTTTAGTAACAGGCGTTCCGCAAACGTTCGTTTTAATTCACGTGCAGCCCAGTAGCTTCTGAGCTTCTTGGAGTTTATATTGGAAATTCAAAAAACCCAGGAAAGATTTTGAAGCGAGCACCTTTACTACATGCTACGGGAGCGTGTGCCGTGCCGCATCACTTGCATCCTCCTTCCCGGTGGTCCCGATCTCCTGCGTTCGCCCAGCATTGCTGCCAGCACTCAAGTAACTTCAGCTGAAACCCTTCGCGCTCCTCGCCTACTAGTACACTGTTGGTCCTTCTAAAACCCAGTCACATGTTGCTACTTCTGTGAAGCCCTCCCGGACTCTCCGGGCGGATTTAATCAGCCAGTCTCATAGCCTTTTATGCTTGCTTCTGTTATTTCGTCTTTTTTAAGATTTTTATGTATGTATTTGAGAGAGAGAGGGAGCACAACCAGGAGGAGGCAAAGAGGGAGAAGCAGACTCCCTGCTGAGCAGGGAGCCCAACACGTGGCTGCATCGCAGGACCCCGAGATCATGACCTGAGCCAAAGTCAGACACTTAACTGACTGAGCCACCCAGGTACCCCCTTACTTCTGTTGTTCTAAAAGTGCAGGTGTACTAGACCATGAATTCCTTGAGAGCAAAGATAATGTCTTCTGTGTGTGCTCTGTGTCTCACACATACACACATGTAACAGACACACAGGAATTTCTAGTCGAATTGTTGAAAGGCAAAATACTCCTTTATTTTCATCTAGCTAGGTTCAGGGCCTCTTAGGCAAACTAGGTGTGCTTCCAGGGACTTAAAAGGCTTCTCCCCACCATCCCATCTCATCTCAGGTGTGAAAACCACTTGCTGATGCATGAAATTCCTTTAAAAGGAAAAAAATTACCGCACATTCATGAGAATATAGTGTTTAGGGCACTTGGGTGGCTCAGTGGGTTGGGCTTCTGCCTTTGGCTCAGGTCATGATCCCGGGAGTCCTGGGATCAAGTCCCATGTCATGCTCCCTGCTCAGCGGGGAGGCGGCTTCTCCCTCTGCCCCTCACCCTCTTCTTGTGCTCTCTCTCTCACTTTCTCTCTCTTCCTCTCAAATAAATGAAATCTTTTTTTTTTTTTTTTTTAAAGGTAGTGTTTAAGTCGCTGAAGACTTGCTCAAACTGTTGTAAGACAGCGGTATTTCCTCTCAGTGTCCATGATATCAGAGACCCATTGCTTCAGGTTCCCGTCACGTTTGAGACAGCACTGAAACACTGGATCCTCCTTGAATTCTGCCTTTGTGAAGCAAGAACTGCAGGGAAAAGAGTCCTTGTAAAAGGGCAAACGAGTTCATTTGAAGTTTAAACTGGAATCACTTTCACCCAGAACAAGATGCACAGAAATAAAAGTCACAGTTTTGATCTCCCAAGTACACTGTACAGACAGGGCAAGCATGTCCTGTGCTCGCATGTTTAGGAATTCCATTCACTGACCGAGACTAAACTGCCAGAGGAAACAGGAGGAACCCATTTCCTACCCAAGGTACCCATACTTGTGCCTCTTCTACAACCAGGTGGAACAGCCACCTACCCACTTGCAGAACACCCTCACTGAAATTCAAGCATTTTGTTGAATTAGTTTGTGATCCTAGGGGAAGTAACCAGTTGCACACACTGAACATTCTCCATCACCAGTCCTGTTGTCAGAAAGCTCTCCCTTCACTTAGAGAAAATAGAGCCCCCACCACTAGGAACTTTCAGATTTCACTTTGGCAAATCTGTCATGGGAGCTTGGGTCATGCTTAACCACAGCGGTGTCAATAGGGTGCGTTCAGACTCCAAGGAAACCTTTCTCAAGGATTTCGGCGATAAGGAAATTCAGTCATCTCACTCCAGGCCTGTATATCCGACTGCCTACGTAATGTCTGCACTTGGATATCCCACAAGTATCTCAACCTCTAGATGTCCAAAACTGAACTCTGCCTTCCTGCATATCAACTTCTCTAGTCTTCCTCTTCTCAGTAAATGACATCTCCACTCACCCACGTGCTCCTGGCAAGAATCAGGGAGTCCTTCGTATCACCCCCTCCCAAGCCCTTTGTACCCAATCAATTACCAACAACTACTTCCAAAATGTCTTGATTCGTCTAAGTGCTTCTTAGAACATAAATAGTGCTGTTATTCCCAGTTAGATATATTTACATTCAACCATGCAACACATGACACGGGTACATTTCTTTTTCTCTTTTTGAAGATTTTATTTATTTGACAGATCAGAAGTGGGCGGGGGGGGGGGAGCAGGCTCCCTGATGAGCTGAGAGCCTGATACGGGGCTCCATCCCAGGACCCTGAGATCATGACCCAAGCCAAAAGCAGACACTTAACCCACTGAGCCACCCAGGTGCCCCAACACAGGTACATTTCTGGTGCTGGGAATATAACCGACCAAAATAGCAAAGTCTTTGATCTCAAGGAGCTGACATTCTAGTAAGAGAAAAAAAAAATAGACAAATACGTAATAGATCGTGATTGGAAGAAAAATAATGAGTAAGGTGCTAGAGCTAGAGTATTGCTATCTTATGTAGAGTAGTTTGAGAAAACTCTTCAAGGAGGTAAGTTTTTGAGAAGAACCCTCAAGGAGATGAGAGAGAAAGCCACATAGCTCAGGGAAGAATTTACAAGGCAAAGACAGGAGTGTCCTTGACACTTACAATGAATGATGGAGGCCAGCGTAGCTGAATAGAGGGAAGGGGAGAAAGTGTAATAGATGATACCTGTGAGGTATCCAGCAACAAGGTCACCCAGGGCCTTGTAAGCTGCAGTTAGCATTATGCTTTTATTTTTTAAGATTTTATGTTTATTTGTCAGAGAGCACAGGGAAAGCGGCAGGCAGAGGAAGAAGCAGGCTCTCCAGTGAGCAGGGAGCATGATGCAGGACTCAATCCCAGGACCCTGGAATCATGACCTGAGCCAAAGGCAGATGCTTAACCCACTGAGCCACCCAGGTGCCCCAAGACCAGCATTTTCATTAAATTCAGCATTTTTTTTTTCTTCCTTTTCTCCCCTTTTCTGCAACCCTGAGATGAAATTTTGGTTAGTTGCTGCAGTTATGTATTGTCCAGAGCCCTTGCATAATCCTGCCTCAGGCATTGCAATAAGTACAATATTTTTTTAAGTGTATTGTTTTCGTAATCTCTGCACCCAACATGGGGCCCAAACTCACAAGCCAGAGATGAAGAGTCACGCTCTTCTGACTGAGACCACCAAGTGTCCCGATAAATACAGTTTTATAATAAGTAATATAAATAAATATTTTGACTTGAACCGAGCTCTGGCATCTTGGATACTCCAGACCTCTCATTTTTCCCAAATACCAAGGCTGAAGCCAAATAGTAACAGGTTTTGCCTCATAACACACTTTTAAGGTTGATTTGGCTGCTAATTTTGTAATTGTCCTAGTTAGATTGTACAAGTTACAGAAAATACTGAAAAAACATAATCAGAAAAATTCGAGTTTTCAGGTTAAGGTTCAACTAAGAACTGTTGAAAACCTCAAAAAAAAAAGTTTAAGAATATATCTCTAGTTTGGGGGCTATCTGGAGCCTTTTCCTTTGTTGCAGAGGTTCTGGGTTCTTTGATACTCCTCATCCCGTACAAGCTGCATGAGAATAATTGCTTCTTTACACCAGGCTGGGAGTTCCAGGTGATCAGACTCAGTACGTTCCTCAAAAGTCACATTTTGAAAGCAGTGACACAGAATCAAAAGTCCCTCTGGCCATAGGAGGGGGGGTTTATTCCATTCAACTGGCTCAGGTCCTACCGTAGTAGACATTTGGGGTTGGAGCTCCCTAAACCAGTTTCCCTTCTCCAGTCCACCAACCAGAATGAACCCACCATCCCCATCACCCTTGGTCACATCACTGGTTTGGAAAGGGCATAGGGTCTAAGTCATCCAATAATTTTGAAGAATTTCTTTTGACATTTGAGTGAAGAGATACTCTCCTGCCCACTGCTTGTTCAAATATGTAGCCGAGGGAACCCCTAGCCTCCATTTTGCAACAAAAAGATGCCTGCAAAGATAGGTGTCAAAGAGCCACGACACGAGGGGATTGGGGGAACAGGGGGGACTGGGTACCAGCTTCCCGTCACACGCTCTCCACTACCAGCTCAGTTTCCACGGATCACTGTCCTACCCCTACACTGTGACGTGACTCAGTAAATTCCCTTGATCATTTAAGTCGGTTTGACTTGCCGGTTTATTTCTCAAGATCCACGTATTCTACCTATGCCGAATTGTTGGTTGGCAGGTTTGCATCACTACCACTCACTTGTACTGTCTGCGTTGCAAAAGGGAAGCTGGGAACGTTTTCCAGAATCCCCTGCCACCTGGGGCTCCATGGTAGAGCTGGCCAAAGAGAGGTACTCAGGGTAGACAGGAAAGGCAGAGAAAAGCTTTCGCTCTCAGGAGGTTGTGGCAGCTTTCACAGACTCCTCTTCTCCGAGGACGCTGGCAGTTTCCAGCTTCTCAGACCTCATGACAAGCCCTGGCTTTGCACTTAGGGCAGCAGAACACAATGACTTCTCAGACTTCTGTGCGAACTCCTGCCTGGCGGTCCAGGGGGCCATAAATGGCCGCTTCCCCAAGTCCTCTCCAAGTTCTGGCATCTTGTATTTCTCCGTGAATTCTGGCTGCTTCGTCTACTCCGATGCTTCAGGACGTCAGTGACATTCTCTAACCCTTTGCCTGCAGCTCCCCGCCCTGCACACCTCCAGCGTCTGCTACAGTCACTGACCCTCCGTTCCTACATTAAATCCCTTCGTGTCGGAATACTTGCAGGAGCTCTGCTTTCTTCACTACGTGCAGTGATTAGTAATCAAAATGGCTTCCAAGGGCGCCTGGGTGGCTCAGTGGGTTAAGCCGCTGCTTTCCGCTCAGGTCGTGATCCCAGGGTCCTGAGATCGAATCCCGCATTGGGCTCTCTGCTCAGCGGGGACCCTTCTTCCTCCTCTCTCTGCCTGCCTCTCTGCCTACTTGTGATCTCTCTCTGTCAAATAAATAAAATCTTTAAAAAAAAAAAAAAAAAGGAAAGAAATGCTTTCCAAGAAGTGCAGAACTTTTGGTATCGGAATTGACACTCTGATCCCATTCGATTTAAAGGGCCCCGTTGCCGGTGATAATAACATTGGCATTTTACCGGACAGTGGCAAATGACTAACTTATCATCAGCTCAGATGACCAAGAAATTGCTGCGGTAGGCTAACATAGTGAGAATGAAGGGCACCAGGACTGTGGAAGGTTTGGCTGTATCAAATTACACTGGAGACCTTAGAGAAAGAAAATGATAAGCTCAAGGCTTGGAATTCCCACTTCCAAGTCTGGATAAGGAACCAAAAATGTTCTTATCTGCCCGGCGCGGAGGGGTGGGGGGGGGTGGAAATGATCCTTACTTGATACAGCTACAGGATCAACATTTCTGAAACAAACAAAATCTGATCATGAAAGTAGATGAATTACAAGGCAAATTGAATTAATTTGCATGTTCTCTTAGGTTCCAGTTAAGGTGTTGGTCAGGGAAGAGTGGAACTGAAAATTAGGTGGGGATATTTGGACAAACTTCATTGAAGCTGAAGACCTTGAACCCAAATTTTTTGTGGAGCCTTCCTGCCAGTAAAAAAAAAAATGTTCCTCTACTGTGATAGGCAGGATAATCACCCCCAAAGATGTCCACATCTGAATCCCAGGAACCTGTGAATGCGTTACCTTACCCAGCAAAGGGATTGTGCAGATGCGTTTAAGGTTCTTGAGTTGGAAAGATTATCCCAGACTATCCGGGAGGGCGCGATGTATTCACAAGGGTCGTTATAAGACCAAGACGGGAGGGTCCAAGTCAGAAAGATTTGAAGCTGATACCTTACCGGCTTTGGGGATGAAGGAAGGGGCGGCATGGGGATGGGGGTGGAAGAAGCACACGCCCAGGAATGCGGGTGACCTCTAGAGACTGGAAAAGGCACAGAAAGAAATTCTCCCTTCTTTCCGGAAGGAGAAGAGCCCTGCTGACACCTTAATTTAGCCAACTGAGACCTCCAGAACTGCAAGATAACAAATTTGTGTTGTTTTTAGTCTCTAAATGTGTGGCTATTTGTTAAGCAGCAATAGGAATCTGGTCCGTCTACTATCTGGTGATTAGTCTCTCCTCTTGCCTAAAGAACTTGTAATGAATGACCTTTCCTGAAACCATTGCTTTGCAGAGGAATACTGATTGTCTTCAATACTCAGATCTTGGAAGAGCCCAATGGACAAGTACATGGCATAACATTCTTTTGTGCTGACCATAGTCTAACAAATTTGGAAAGCTCTTTGTAAAGTTACTACAACATTTCTCAAAGTAGATACAGTATTTGCTCAAGAGGACTAAGACAAGAGTTTTTGGTCTGCTGATAGTTTATGGCCAACTGGTAGACTCCGTGACATATACCTACCTCTATGTGTGGGGCTGTTTTCTTTCTTTAGGACTAAATATATATGTATAGTCCTATATCTATCTATCTATATTTATTTATATATAAATATAAAGTATAAATATATATTATATATATTTAGTACTATATATATAATATATCATGGTTATATATGGTAATGATCCAGTAGAAAGATAAAACCGGGGAAGTAGGGTGGAATTGGGGAAATAATTGCAGAAGACAAGTTCTTTTTTTTTTCTTTTAATTCCAGTACAGGTAACATACAGTGTTGTGTTAGTGTTGGGTAGGCAGTATAGTGATTCCACATTTCCATACTTTACCTAGTGCTCATCGGGACAAGTGCTCCCCTTCATCCGCATTACCAGTCTCCCCCATCTCCCCTCTGGTAACCATCACTTTGTTCTCTATAGTTAAGAGTCTGTTTCTTGGTTTGTCTTTCTCTTTTTTTTTCTTTGCTTGTTTGTTTTGTTTCTTAAATCGCATATATGAGCAAAATCATATGGTATCTGTCTTCTTTGAATGATTTATTTTACTTAGCCTTATACTCTCTAGCTCCATCCATGTTGTTGCGAATGGCAATATTTCATTCTTTTTTATGGCTAAATAATATTATTGATATATATACGCCACATCTTCTTTATCCACTCATCTGTCGATGAACACTCAGGCCACTTCCGTGACTGGGCTATTGTGAATAAAGCTGCTATAAACATAGGGGTGCATTTATCCCTTTGAATTCATGCTTTATTTTGGGGGTAAATACCCAGGAGTGCAATTATTGGATCATACGATTGTTCTATTTTTAATTTTTGAGGAAACTCCATACAAACTCCATTCCCACAGGGGCTGCACCAGTTTACATCCCGACCAACAGTGCACAGGGATTCCTTTTTCTCCACCTCCTCACCAACACTTGTTTCTTATGTTTTTGGTTTTACTCCTGACAGGGGTGAGGTGGAAAGTTACTGTGGTTTTGGCTTGCATTTCTCTGATGATGAGTGATGTTGAGCATCTTTTCATGTGTCTGTTGGCCATGTGGGTGTCTTCTTTGGAGAAATGTCTGTTTATTTTTTTGGCCCATTTTTTAATTGGATTATTTGGGTTTTTTGGTATTGAGTTGTGTCAGTTCTTTATATATTTTGGATACTAACCCTTCATCGGATATGTCACTTGCAAATACCTTCTCCCATTCAGTAGATTGTGTTACAGCTTTTTTGATTGTTTTCTTCATTATGAAAAAGTTTTTTATTTGCTGGAGTTCCAATAGGTTATTTTTGCTTTTATTTTGCTCACCTCAGGAGACATAATCTAGAAAAATGTGGCTATGGCCAATGTCAGGAACATTGCTGCCTATGCTCTCTTCTAGGATTTTTACGGTCTCAGGTCTCACATTTAGGTCTTTAATTCATTTTTAATTTATTTTTGTGTATGGTGTAAAGAAGTGGTCCAGTTTCATTTGTTTGAACATAGCTGACCAGTTTTTGCAACACTATTTCTTTCTTTTTTTTTTTTTTTAAAGATTCATTTATTTGACAGATAGAGACCACAAGCAGGCAGAGAGGCAGGCAGAGAGAGAGAGAGAGAGGAGGAAGCAGGCTCCCCGCCAAGCAGAGAGCCCGATGCGGGGCTCGATCCCAGGACCCTGAGATCATGACCTGAGCTGAAGGCAGAGGCTTTAACCCGCTGAGCCACCCAGGCGCCCCTCCAACACTATTTCTTGAAGAGACTGTCTTTTTCCCATTCGTGGTTCTTTCCCGCTTTGTCAAAGATTAATTGACCATATAATTGTAGGTTTATTTCTAAAGTTTTCCATTCTGTTCCATTGATCTATATATGTCTATTTTTGTGCCAGCACCACATGGTTTTGATTACTACAACTTTGTAATATAACTTGAAGTGAGAAATTGTGGTATCTCCAGCTTTGCTTTTCTTTTTCAAGATTGCTTTGACTATTTGAGGTCGTTTGTGGTTCCATACAGATTTTAGAATTATTTGTTCCAGCTCTATGAAAAGTCCTTTGGTACTTTCATAGAGATTGTATTAAATCTGTAAAATGGTTTGGGTAATATAGACACTTTGACAATATTTGTTCTCCCAGTCCATGAGCATGGAATGTCTTTCCCTATCCTTGTATCATCAGAAGGCAAGTTCTTGAGGAAATGGGATCCAATGCACAATACTGAGTAGAGAGAGTTCATCTGTTGTATAAGAGGGAAAGAAGGGGGGGTGCCTGGGTGGCTCAGTCAGTTAAGCATCTGCCTTTAGCTTGGATTATGATTCTGGGGTTTGAGATCGAGCCCCGCATCAGGCTCCCTGCTCAGCCGGGAGTCTGCTTCCTCTCCAACTCCCCCTGCCATGTTCTCTCTCTCTAATAAATAAATAAATAGAATCTTAAAAAAAAAAAAAGGAGGGAAAGAAGATTATATGAGTCAGTTATAGGTCAATAGATAGGTTTGGTGATAAACAGATAATTAGTTCTAAATCTTTCTTTTTTCCCTCAGTCAGTTAAGATGTCTGTCCTCACGCCTGGGTGGCTCAGTTGGTTAAGTGGCTGCCTTCCGCTCAGGTCATGATCCCAGTGTCCTGGGATCGAGTCCCACATCGGGCTCCTTGCTCCGCAGGGAGCCTGCTTCTCCCTCTGCCACTCTGTCTGCCTGTGCACTCTCTCTCTCTCTGACAAATAAATAAATAAAATCTTTAAAAAAAAAAAAGATGTCTGTCCTCAGCTGACAGTGTGGACAGAAATGGAGATAGAGAAGACTTAGGTTATTAGGGAAAGTGGGAGCACAAATACACTAGGCCCGGAGAATCCAAGACTTTAATAATAAGTGTTGATTAGGACAGAGCCCCCACAAAGACTCACTGGATGCTACTGGAGATCTACTTATAAGATCTGAAAGCCACTCCCTCCAGAAACTTCTGGCAGGATGTCACTGATTTATCATTTGTGGGTGTGGTCATTTAACCAGTTGCAGTCTATCTTCTTCCAACCAACTCCTGTTAGCTGGAAATCTATCTGTTCAACCAACTTCCATTTTTCTACTTTGACCCTGAGGACTTATGAGAAACCCAAATAATAAATACTTTTCAAGTTGTCTGCCAAGCCACAACCCCCTTCTCTGAACTCCCCCCACTACCAAGGGTGACCCCTTTGCAGCCAGATTTACATCACATGACCCCACCTCCATTGCCATAGCCAAGTCCAGGGTGGACACATGACCCAAACTGATCAATTAGACTTTCTCTCCTGGGGATGGAAATTGGAATACTGGGTCTCTAAGAGGTTGGCCAGACAGTCGGATCTAGGGGGAAATTTGGTTATAGGATGGAGCAGCCTTTTTGCACCATGTGGATCAGAGAAAATGAGAACATGGGCTTGGGTGTGAAGGGGGAGACAGAGAATGAAGCAGATGTGTAGAAAGAACCAGGGACCAGAGACCACATGGTCCTGGGAAGATGCAGATGGTAACTCATTCAATTTGAAAAGCGATGAAAATAAGGACCAATTATTCATTAAGACTACATTCTTGGGACACCTGTGTGGTTCAGTTGGTTAAGCATCTGCCTTTGGCTCAGGTCATGATGACAAAGTCCTGGGATCAATTCCTGAGGCAGGCTTCTTGCCCAGTGGGGAGCGTGATTCTCCCTCTGCCTCTGCCTGCCGCTCCCCAGCTTGTGCTCTCCCTCCAACAAATAAATAAATAAAATCTTCAAAAAAAAAAAAAAGAGACTGCCTTCCTAATACAACCACTGTGCATATTTTAATATGTTTAATTTACGTCAGTTTTCCTCCTTATGTTGTTTGTTTTTAAGCAGTGAAATTGGAGTATAATATCTAATTGCATTTCCTACTTTCATCAGATATTATGCCATAACATTTCCTACTTTGCCTAATCTTCAGAGCTAAACTTGTAATGGCTGCCTAATAATCTACTGACCAGATATACTATGAAAATAACATGGCAGTGATTATCTAGTGTCCTCCAGTCTGAAATTCCAAAAAGAAATTCCTAACTTCATGAATATAGTTATTTTTTTTAAGATTTTATTTATTTATTTGACAGAGAGAGATCACAAGTAGGCAGGCAGGCAGAGAGAGAGAGGGGAGGAACAGGCTCCCTGCTGAGCAGAGAGCCCGATGTGGGACTCTATCCCAGGACCCTGAGATCATGACCTGAGCTGAAGGCAGAGGCTTAACCCCCTGAGCCACCCAGGTGCCCGAATATAGTTATTTTTTATCACATGAGAAGTTCTTTTTGCAAATAGTTAATCAGACTTTACCACTTCCTGCATCTGTCAAGATGTTTAATGTTTACCTTTTTCTTGGACCCATTCTGGGTCAATCACCCTTTGATTAAAAATTCAGCCTCCTCAGGGCGCCTGGGTGGCTCAGTGGGTTAAGCCTCTGCCTTCGGCTTGGGTCACGATCTCAGGGTCCTGGGATCGAGCCCCACATCGGGCTCTCCGCTCGGCAGGAAGCCTGCTTGCTCCTCTCTCTCTCTGCCTGCCTCTCTGCCTACTTGTGATCTGTCTGTCAAATAAAAAAAAAATAAAATTGGGCGCCTGGGTGGCTCAGTGGGTTAAGCCGCTGCCTTCGGCTCAGGTCATGATCTCGGGGTCCTGGGATCGAGTCCCGCATCGGGCTCTCTGCTGAGCAGAGCCTGCTTCCCTCTCTCTCTCTCTGCCTGACTCTCTATCTACTTGTGATCTCTCTGTCAAATAAATAAATAAAATCTTTAAAAAAAAAAAAATAAAATAATTCAGCCTCCTACTTACCAAGGATAGTTACATGAGGAAGGTGTTCTCTTTCATGGCAGTTACAACTGTTGAGGCCACTAGAAAGGAAACTTCCCCGTGTCCCCCAGATTTTACATTAATAAATTAATAAATTGGTGTTTGGGGTTTTGAGGGGCGTCTGGTGTGTTTGATGGCACCAGCAGCATGATCTGTACCTAGAGCCTGAGAACAGGTCTCTTTGGTGCTCATACTTAAGCACTGCCACCCTGTGGACCCTTTTTTGGGAAGCTTGCCAGCCCCCCTCATTCCCATCTCTGTCTTCTGAGCTTTGCCTCCTTGACTATAAAAGACCTCGAACCTGAAACCACAAGAATCAGCTAAGCCATTGCAGAGTGATTGGCAAGAAGTAGCCAAGAAGAGGATAGAGTGATGTCATCTACATTCATATACCATCTCGTTTCGATACCTGGAAGGCTTTGGATTTCTGTTTTGTTATTCAATATTAACCTGGTGCCCTTCATCATAGATGAATTAGCATTATCTGGGCTTTCACCCCTGTTCTTCAACATTTCACTTGCAGCCCTCTTGAGCAGTTTGGCATATTTCTGGGAAAATTTGTGTCCCTCTAGTCCTTTAGAGATATGCTCTACCTCGGCCTAGATACCAATTTGCATTATCCAAAGATACGATTAATTCTATGCACCTAAGCTTCTGCATACCATATCATTCTTCTTCCTGCCCACTGACAACCTTGTATTGGAAACACTGGTGGAAATGCTGTTTGTATTCCTAAGTACTTCATCTTTTGGCCCAGCACTCCAAAACATACATCTTAGGTCTCTTCGGCAAGAAATGGATGATCCTCTCCACAGATCAGTAAAAGCAGACAGTGCCCATCAAGTTTGGTGAGACTCTGGACCATACATCATTTTTCAGCAAGATACTCCAGGAAGACAGCATCCGTGTGGGTCGTAGAAGGGACAAGGTTGCCTCCGCCCTTTTAGGAAGTTGCCAAACACCATTCAGCTTACAGTTCATTGTGGGCTCTTGTGCGGCAAGCACCCTGGCAGGCCTCGCACAGAGTCCTCTCACAGCTTAACAATCTCTCAGGGTCTAGGAACCATATCCTTACACTCTCTACGCCTTGTGAAGTTTCAATTTCGTTTTGTCCTATATTCTTATTTTTACCTTAAAGTAATGTTGAAGTACACAAATGATATATAGAGGCAGTTTTACTATCCATCTGGAAAAACAGAAATTTATGGAGGTAAAAAAATAGTCCTTGGGGCACCTGACTGGCTCAGCTGGTAGAGAAAACAGCTGTTGATCTCTCAAGGTCTTGAGCTGGAATCCCATTTGGGAGGGGAGACGACTTAAACCAAAAAGAGAGGAAGTACTCTTCTCTCCTAACGTACTCCCACTCTCCAAAAATAGAAAAATACACTAATTTTTAAAAATTTATTTGATAAAGAGTACACATGAGTTGCAGTGGGGCATGGACAGAGGGAGAAGCAGGCTCCCCACTGAGCAGGGAGCCTAACCGGGGGCTCCATCCCAAGATCCTGAGATCATGACCTGAGCCAAAGGCAGCTGCTTAAACAACTGAGTCACCCAGATACCCCCGAAACATAAACTTTCTTGAATTCTACCATTAAGATCTGATCCGAGGGGCCTGGCTGGCTCAGTTGGTTAAGCATCTGATTCTTGATTTCAGTTCAGGTCGTGATCTCAGGGCTCTGAGATCCAGCCTCTAGTCAGGCTCCGAGGTGAGTGTAGAGCAGGCTTGAGATGCTCTCCTCTCTCCCTCGGCCCTTCCCCCACTCTCTTAAAAAAAATTTTTTTTTATCATCTACCATCATCTACCATCATCTACCATCGTTTAAATTGTATTATTCTCCAAGATTTTGTCCTTGGTTCTCTTCTTACCACAAACTCTTTCTGAGTGACCTCATCTATAGATGAGGTCTACTCATAACTTCAAACACTATGTCATTTTGATTACTTCAAAAAAAAATCAATGTGGTTTATAATCATCTTAGTACAGTATATAATCAGAATATCACAGTGGTCTACTACTAACTGCCAGGCTGTTAGCCTCTAGAAGCAAACATCTAAATTGATCAGTAAGGAAATATTGGTTTTGATTTTTAAAAATTACATCCTTACACATTTTTCAGTCTTGATTTTTCTTTACTTATACTGAGAAACTTTCTTCAGTGACTTGTCAATCTCTGTGGCAGATGATGTTCTAGGATGTTCTGTAGATTCCCATAATCACAGCTCTGAGCTCAGATGATTGAATGTCTAATATCACATAAAGAATTAAAAGTTGAGGGCGCCTGGGTGGCTCAGTGGGTTAAAGCCTCTGCCTTCCGCTTGGGTCATGATCCTGGGGTCCTGGGACTGAGCCCCGCATCGGGCTCTCTGCTCAGCGGGGAGCTTGCTTCTCTCTCCACCTCTGCCTGCCTCTCTGCCTCCTTGTGACCTCTGTCTGTCAAACAAATAAAATGTTTTTAAAAAAAGAAGACTTGAGAGGCTAATGTATAACATAAATATATTTGTTTCTCACATATGAGTAGTAGATTTTTAGGAGCACCTGGGTGGCTCAGGGGGTTAAGCCTCTGCCTTCGGCTTGGGTCATGGTCTCAGGGTCCTGGAATGAGTCCTGCTTGGGGCTCTCTGCTCAACAGGGAACCTGCTTCCTCCTCTCTCTCTCTGCCTGCCTCTCTGCCTGCTTGTGATCTCTGTCTGTCAAATAAATAAAATCTAAAAAAAAAAAAAAAAGTAGTAGACTTTTAAAAGATTGTTTTAATGACTTTTAAAAAAATTTTGTTTGCAGGGCTTGAATTCATGACTCTGAGATCAAGACCTGAGCTGAGATCGAGTCTGATGCTTAAGCAACTGAGCCCCCCAGGCGCCCCCTTTTTAGTTTAATAACCTGTTTCAGTAAGCTTGTACCAGGAGAGTTGTGGTAACAATTCCACCAAGTTTTTTTATTTGAACTTTTCGCTGAGATAATTACAGATTCGAGCGCAGTTGCAAGAAATAAGGTAGAGAAATGTCAGGCGCGTGTCACCCCGCCCCGCCCGTGGCAACACCCCGCAGAGCGGCAGCGTCCGTCCGCGTCAGGACAGCGCCGACCCCGTCACCCGACGGCCTGCTCGCGCTCCCCAGTCCCGCCCGCCGGGCGCTCCGCCGTTTGAGCCCACACGGAGGGTCACGTCGCAGGCCTAGTGCGGATCCGCGCAGCGTCCGGCCCGACCGCACGGCGCCTTAGAAGCCGCCCGGGCGCATCCCCGACCCGCCGCGGAGCTGCTCTCGGCCTCCGACGTGCGTCACTGCGGAGTGTCCCGTCGAGGCCCTGCGCGGCCCGTCACCTCCCGGGACTGTGTCCTCTCCGGGTCGGGCCGCGGGTCGGAGCTCGTTCCCTGGGAGCGCCCGGCGCCGGCCCGAGGTCGACCCGCTTGACCGTCCGCGGGCGAAGGCCCCGCCTGGAGCCGCCGCGGTGGGTCGCTGCGGCCGTCGGCGTGCGTCGTGCGGGCTCCGTGCCGGGAGGGGCCCCGGGTTCCGCCGCGGCCGCGCCTGTCCCCGTCTCGGTCCGCCGCGACGTCGGAAGCTGCGCCTTCTGCGTCGCCGCCGGCGCTGGCGGCTGCGCTTTGTCCCGCACGGCCGGCCGCACGCCAGAGCCCGCGGGCCTGTCCACGCCGACCCCGAAGCCACGTCCGCGGCTCCGTCCCTCGCTCTCGGGCGCGTCGTGCGCGTTTCCCCGACGACGGAACGGCCCCGGCCGCGAGGGCACCGGGTGGAGCAGCGGCCGCGCCAGTGGGCAGGGAAGGTCTTGGGGCCGATCCGGCGGGCGGGCTCGCTGCGGGCACTTTGGCGCCGTGAAGGGTGCCCGGGAGCAGGACACGAGCGGGAAGGCGTCACCGAAACCGGCGGAAAGCGCGAAGGACCAGCACCGGGCGCGGGGCTCCGTCCTTCCGCCTCTGCCTTGCGCTGGGGTCACGGTCCCAGGGTCGGCGTGGAGCCCGCACCGGCCCCCCTCGCGCTCTCCCTGCTCACGTTCCCCGTCGAACGAATAGATAAAAGGGTCGCACGGGTGCTTCAGCAAAGCTGGATCTGAAGCACCTTTTCCACCAGCCTCCGCGCCTCCCTTCTTGGCTCGTTTCGGGAGCCCGAGCGCTCCCCGGACCCGCGAGCCGGCGGGCGGGCAGGTGCTCGCCGTCGCGGCGCACCGGAGCGTACGTCCCGCAGCAGAGCCTCGGCCCTTCCTCGGGGCGGACCCGCCGCGATCCCAGGCCCGAGCCGGCCGCAGCCCGCCGCCGTGAGCCGTGGTTCCCTGTCGCCCCAACCGCGTCCCCGCGCTGCGCTCCGACCCCGCGGCGACGCCGGATCCTGACAACAAGCGCGGGCGGCGAGGGGACGTGGGAGGCCGGTCCCCGGCAAGCCCCGCCTTGTCCAAAACACCCCCGCGCCGCCGTGGCGACCCGCCAGGACTCCATCATCTGTTCTTTTATCTCCCAAAGTCTACTCTTAGACATTAATACGGTAACTCAGGAATATTAATATGGTAACTGAGGAAGAGTATTTTTTTAAGATTTTATTTACTTATGTGACAGACAGAGATCACAAGTAGGCAGAGAGGCAGGCAGAGAGAGAGGGGGGAAGCAGACTCCCCGCTGAGCAGAGAGCCCGATGCGGGACTCGATCCCAGACCCTGAGATCATGACCCGAGCCGAAGGCAGAGGCTTTAACCACTGAGCCACCCAGACAATGGAGAAAGTACTGAACACCCCAAACATACGGTTTTTGCTATGAAGTTCATGTTTCGCTTACTGGATCACGCTTCCTTGAAGGGCCGTGAGTCGCAGCCGCTGACTGCCGGGGGCTGCACCTGCGCGAGCGGCAGGCTTGGGCCCACACGTCTGCGCTGGGGTTCGTAGGCTCCGGCCCTCTTTCCCTACATCAAACCACTCTCTGAGATCAAACGTCCTCCTTTAGAATAAAAGGTTGTACATTAGGAAGCCTCAGAGACTTCAGTGATAGAAGCACGTCACCTTTCTAAAACTCAAAATAGCAGTAGGAATTTGAGGGGCTCCTGGTTGGTCAGTGGAGCATGTGACTCTCGATCTTGGGGTTGTGGACTCAACCCCACCCAGAGTCGACTGGAAAAAAAAAAATGGACATTTGATTTCTGAAAGGTAAGATGATCTGCTGCCATTTCCAGCCCAGATTCTCCCTCTGCACCTCGTAAGGGAGACCGCGCTGGGCCTGGCGAGCACCTGCAGAGGAAGGGCGGGGGAGCTTGTCCAGCGCACAAGCCCAGGCAGCCTTTTCCTCCCTCGCAGCCCAGAAGGACCGTGTTGTTCTCTTGCTCTGCGCTGCGTCAGGGCATTTTTTTCTGATTCATTTGCCTGTGAAAATTTAAGTTTCCCATCTTTTATTTTTCCTAACATCCTCTACTTTCCACAGCGTAGAAGTCCCCTTTATGAAAACAGATTCCCACAGCCCCACGTCGCTCCAGCCCATTCTCCACAGTCCACAACTTGTCCCCACCAACTGACTCTCATTTTCTTGTTGGGTGTCTCCCAACTACTGGCTTAACAAGACAGACTCAGAGAAAGCAATTTAAATTAAATGAGTTTGACTCATACTGTCCTCAACTTTCTAATTGAAAAGGTAATACTTCTTTTAAAATTACTTCTTTTTAAAATAAGAATAATTGCATACATAATAGAAAACTGAGAGTATGTGGAATATATATATATAAACAATGGAATATTACATTAAAAAGAACAAAATCCTCTCTCAAATAAAATAAAACAACAACCAAAAAAAGACACGTTAAACCAGACAGACTTAATAGATACATACAGAACATACAGAAGTCATACAATTCAATAGCCAAAAAAAAAAAAAAAAAAACTAACAGGGGCACCTGGGTGGCTCAATGGGTTAAGTAAGCCTCTGCCTTCGGCTCAGGTCATGATCCCAGGGTCCTGGGATCGAGCCCCGCATCGGGCTCCCTGCTCAGCAGGAGGCCTGCTTCTCCCTCTCCCTTTGCCGCTCCCCCTGCTTGTGCTCTCTCTCAAATAAATACATAAAATCTTTTAAAAAACTAATTATCTAATTAAAATGTGCAGAGGATCTGAATAGACGTTTGCCAAGGAAGACACATAGATGGCCAATAGGCATATGAAAAGATGTTCAGCCATCACTTAAAAAAAATGAAAAAGAAAAAACAGGGTGCTTGCCTTCCTCGTAAGTAGAGCACAGGACTCTAGATCTCAAGGGTCATGAGTTTAAGCCCCACACTGGACATGAAGTCAACTTAAAAATGGAAAGAAAAGAGAAGGAAAGAAAGGAAAAGAAGAGAAAAGAAAAGATGTTCAAGGTCACTAATCATCAGAGAATGCAAAACAAAATCACAATAAGATATCGCCTCACACCTGTTAGAATGACTATAATCAAAAAGACAAGGGGGGGGCCACCTGGGTGGCTCAGTGGATAAAGCCTCTGCCTTCTGCTCAGGTCATGATCCCAGGGTCCTGGGATCGAGACCTGCATCGGGCTCTCTGCTCCACAGGGAGCCTGCTTCCTCCTCTCTCTCTCTGCCTGCCTCTCTGCCTACTTGTGATCTCTGTCTGTCAAATAAATAAATAAAATCTTAAAAAAAGACAAGAGGGGCACCTGGCTGGCTTAGTCAGTAGAGCATGTGACTCTTGATCTCCAGGTCATGAGTTCAAGCCCCATGTTAGGTGTGGAGATTGCTTTAAAAACAAACAAACAAACAAAATTTAAGAAACATGGGACACCTGGGTGGCCCATATGGTTAAGCGGCAGCCTTCAGCTCAGGTCATGATCACAGGGTCCTGGGATCGAGTCCTGCTTCGGGCTCTCTGCTCAGTGGGGAACCTGCTTCTCCCTCTCTCTGTCCTCCTCGTGTGTGTACACACACGCGCACTCTCTCAAATAAATAAAATCTTTTTAAAAATAAAAAAATTTTAAAAGTCTCTCAAAAAAAATAATAAAATTTAAGAAACGTTGTTAGTGCAGTACTAATTCAAAAAAAAATTGGGGCACCTGGCTGGCTGAGTCAGCGGAACATGTGATTTGATCTCCAGGTCATGAGTTCAAGCCCCACATTGCACATAGAGCTTACTTAGAGATAAAAAAAAAAGTTTTTTAAAAGAGAAAAAACAAAGAATAACAAGTGTTGGTGAGAATGTAGAGAAAAGGGAACACTTGTGCACTGTTGATGGGAATGTAAATTGCCGCAGCTACTATGGAAAAAAATATGGAGGTCTGTCATAAAATCAAAAAACAGAACCACCATATGCTCTAGCAATTCTACTTCTGGATATTTATCCAAAGAAATGAAATCACGGTTTGAAATGCTATATGCATCCCGTGTTCATTGTAGCATCATTTATGCTGATCAAGATTTAGAGACAACCTAAGTGTTCAGTAATGGATGCGCGGATAACATATGCAAACACAGTGGAGCCCTACTCAGCCATAAAAAGAATGAAATCTTGTGATTGGGGACAACATGGCTGGCCCTTGAGAGTTGTATGCTCAGTGAAATAAGTCAGACAGAGAAAGAGAAATAATACATGACCTCATTCATATGTGGAATCTAAAAACCGATCAAACAGACGAAACTCATGGATGCAGAGAACAGGACAGTGGTTGCCGAAGTGGAGGGCAGTTAAGAGGTGTGTGAAATAGGCGAAAGGTGTTAAGAGGTAGAAATTTCTAGTTATAAAATCAATAAGTCAGGGGGATGTAACATACAGCATGTGACTAAGGTCAATAATTTTATAGTGCATATTTGAAAGTTGCCAAGGAGTAAATCTTAAAAGTTTTTATCACAGTAAAAAGAAGTATAACTATGGTGATGGATAGTAACCAAACTTACTCTGATGAGCGTTTCATACTGTATACAAATGTCAAATCATTATGTTGTGTACCTGAAGCTAATATAATGTTATATATCAGTTTTACCTCAATTTAAAAATCCCATCTTTTCCATTTTGGGGGGATAGTTTTTCAGGATAAAGATCTAAACCAACCTCCTTTCTATGAATTACCCCAAAGTGTTGGTTACCTTTTAAGTTCTCTTCAAGTGACTTTTTCCTAAAAAGTATTTTAAAAGATTTTGCAAGCTTTTTTAAATAATTAAATGTACTGACATTGATTACACCTTTAATTTGCTTTTTACCAGTTACAGATGATTCTTAAGAATTTCTGTATATAGGGGCACCTGGGTGGCTCAGTGGGTTAAGCCGCTGCCTTCGGCTCAGGTCATGATCTCAGGGTCCTGGGATTGAGTCCCGCATCGGGCTCTCTGCTCAGCAGGGAGCCTGCTTCCCTCTCCCTCTCTCTGCCTGCCTCTCTGTCTACTTGTGATCTCTCTCTGTCAAATAAATAAAATATTTGGAAAAAAAAAAAGAATTTCTGTATATAGATATACTCAGGCATATGTAAGTACATGAGTATATAAATATAAAATTGAAGCTTTTAAACATAGTTTAAGATCAAATTAATCTGATCAGCACAGTACATCAATGTACTTATTACCTAAAATTACAGGAGGGGTGGCGCCTGGATGACTTCGTGAGTTGAGTGTCCAACTCTTGGTTTCCACTCAGGTCAGAATCTCATGGGTCATGAGGTGGAGCCCTGCACCAGGCTCTACCGTCAGCAGGGAGTCTGCTTGACAATTCCCTCCCTCTGCACCCCCCCATTTTCTCCCTCTCTCAAAATAAATAAATATACCCTAAACACACACACACGCACACCAACCCCCAAGGGTGTCTGGCTGGTTCAGCTGGTAGAGCATGTGACTCGGTCCGTGAGTTTGAGCCCTACGTTCGGTGTAAAGATTACTCTAAAAAAATTTGTTTAATCTTTAAAAAAATTAGCACCATTTTATATTTTTAATCTTAAGCAATTTTTGGAAAGGATAACTTATTTGACTCATAACACCAAGAGAAAAAATTTAGGTAGTTTAAACATGAGAATTTTAATTTTAGTCTTATAATAATTAAAATATAATGTTAGCATTAATTTTTTACAATAAAACAATTTATCTTTCTTTTAGAAATGTTTGATTGTTTCTGTGGACTAGGTGTTCCTTGAGCGCACGGAAGGCAACAACCTGGGACAAACCCGTAGTCAGACCAGGTGGGGTCTACTCGCAGAGACTGCCACGGAGGAAGTCTGGGGTGTCTCACGAAGCAAAGGAGAAGTTGAGTTACAGGGTTGGGGGGGGTGACATTTAGGTAAAATGTAAACGAAGCGGGATCATGCATGCAGGGGGCGAGGTGAGCGCTGGACCCGAAACTGAACAGGCACCTGTTTCCCTGGAAACTGCAGAGTGAAGTGTCTGTTGGAACGCCGTCTTCAGAAACCTCTTCTCCGAGGTTTCCACCTGGACTGGAACTACAGATGGCTTCTTTGTCCTTACACTCTCTGAGAAAGAGTGCGACATTCATCTTGATGTATTTGCCAAGAGCAAAGTTTCTAGTCTATGATTTAAAGAATTGGGACGCCCGGGTGGCTCAGTCGGTTGAACGTCTGCCTTCGGCTCAGGTCATGGTCCCAGGGTCCTGGGATCGAGCCCTGTATCGGGCTCCTTGCCTACCGGGGAGCCTGCTTCTCTCTCTGCTGCTTCCCCTGCTCTGCTCTCTGTCGTGAGCACACTCTCTCTCTCTGACAAATAAATAAATAAAATCATAAAAAACAAAGACAAAGATCCACAGCCACTCAACAAAGGGCTGGTTGGTGCTTTACCATAACACCGCGTCCTTCACTTTATTCCTTGTGAAATTTGCCACTGACTTGGTCTGTCCTCCGGACTGACACAGAGCAGGGCATGTTTTTACTTTGTCAGTTCCAGCCAATTTATTTATTATCTTTTCAAGTTGAAAGCCTGCAGAAACAGTGATGCTCTTTCTAGCACTGTTCAGGAGAGAAAAAGAATAAGATTGAGATATTATAAATCATTTCTCCCTGGCTTGATACACGGAAGGGGTAGAGCTTGGTATATAGATGGTCTTGATAAACTTTTCCATGAAGATCCAAGCTAGGGCAAGCACCTCTGCAGCGTTGCCCATGTAAAAGGGTACAGGTTTCTACACATTCGTGTTCGAGATCCTGCCTACGCTAGAATGAGGGACTGGGCGAATTAGTTGTCCTTACTGAAATGTGGGTCAGCTCGCATTGAGCACGTTACTTTGCATACTCTAAGCCGCGTTTCTCTCATTCGGGTTAGTGCGAGACTTAAAGGCATTAACGGATACCTATATTTACCATTGTTCCTGTCCCCCCAAATATGTTACCCAAGAGCTTTGAAAAGCAAAAGAAAGTCTGGAAGAGGGGACCGTGGTGTCATTGATGTGTTCCTTCTAGCAGGTGGAGGACGAAGAAGTAACTGTAGTTTTGCAAAGGGGAGCAGCTGCCTAAAAAGATCGTCTCTAAGAACCAGAGATACATGAGATGTTGTCTTTTCTAGCGTATTATAATATTTCTAAAGTTAGGCTACAGCTTAAATCTATCTGTACATTTAACATTTATTTCCTTCCTTCCTTCCTTCCTTCCTTCCTTCCTTCCTTCCTTCTTTCCTTCCTTCCCTTTAAACAGGTCCCGCACCCAGCACGAAGCCCAAAGCAGGGCTTGAACTCATGACCCTGAAACCAAGACCTGAGCTGAGATCAAGAGTGGGACACTTAACTGATTGAACAATTCAGGCACCCCAATACAGCATTTCTTTTTTTTTAAGATTTTTAAAAATTTATTTATTTGACAGACAGAGATCACAAGTAGGCAGAGAGACAGGCGGGGGGTGGGGGGGGCAGGAAGCAGCTCCCTGCTGAGCAGAGAGCCTGACACGGTGCTCCATCCCAGGACCCTGAGACCATGACCCAAGCCGAGGGCAGGGGCTTTAACCCACTGAGCCACCCAGGCCACCCAGGCGCCCCCAATACAGTATTTCTTATTTCAACATGTTTGGATCTCTCTCTCTCTTTCTCTCTCTCTCTCTTTTTTAAAACGATTTTTATTTATTTGACAGATAGAGATCACAAGTAGGCAGAGAGGCAGGCAGAGAGAGAGAGGGAGGAAGCAGGCTTCCTGCTGAGCAGAGAGCCTGATGTGGGGCTCGATCCCAGGACCCTGAGATCATGACCTGAGCCAGAGGCAGAGGTTTTAACCCACTGAGTCACCCAGGCGCCCCTAAGATATTATTTTTAAGTGATCCGCACACCCACCATGCAGCCCAGACTCTCAACCCAGAGACTGAGTCCCGAGCTCCACTGACTGAGCCAGTCAAGTGCCCCAACACACTTTTTTTTTTTTTAACCTAAAGTTACTCTGACCTCCCTCTTATTTACTGGGAGAGAAAATGCTTAAATATCCAATCCAGTGTAAGCTTTGTCTAAATGATCCACTCACAGTCATCAAGCGGGCGAGAAGTCTCTGTAGTGAGCGAGTCTAACGCCCAACGGAGTCCGACGTGCAAGGCGAGGGAGCCCTGGGAGTCCCATCTCAGCACCGTCGCCACGTTCCGCCGTTTAGAAGCAGCTGAGAAGGGCCGTTCACAGGCGTAGACAATGACATGAAGGTGTGAATTCGAGGAAGGGGGGATGACGTGGCTGCACCTTAGAATTTGTCTGACATAGTTGGAAAGAAAGAAAGATAGTATACTTAGAAGAAAAAATGGTAAATCTAAGGTACAAATTCAGGTGGCTGGAGTAAGCCCAAACATAACAGAAGCCACGGCATGAATGAGTGAAATTCACCTGACGCCAGAGAGGCTGGGTTAAATAAGACAGATGCTGGATATGCGGTTTATAAGGAGATAAACCCCAAAGAAAATGATACAAGAAGGCTAAAAATATTGACATCGGAAAATATACAGTATTACAATACTAACAATTCTGGTAATAGGGGAGAAGGAGCTTACGCAAAAAGCAATAAAAGGTAATGTGAAACATTCCATATTAATAGAAGTATAAAACGCCAGGAAGAGATACTAGTTTTGAACGTTTAGGAACCAAACAAAATACAGTGCAAATTCAAAACAGAAATCAAGCCATAGTCACTGATGGCAACGCAATAAAATTAAAAGAATATAATAGCCATAAAGAGATCCAAGGGGCGCCCAGGTGGCTCGATGGTGAAGCATCTGCCTTCGACTCAGGTCATGGCCCCAGGGTCCTGGAATCGAGCCCCACATCAGGCTCTCTGCTCGGCAGGAAGCCTGCTTCTCTCTCTCTCACTTCCCCTGCTTGTGTTCCCTCTCTCACCGTCTCTCTCTGTCAAATACATAAATAAATAAAATCTTAAAAAAAATCTCAACCAAACGCACACTGTGTTGTACCATGAGTGTTATTTTATTGGCGGGACATTGGCCAGACATAAGTGTACATCAGTGGTGGACAAATGTGTTACGGTACAGCCTTATGGTGATTTATTTATCTGAGAGAGAGAAAAAGAGTGTGGGGTGGAGGGGCAGAGGGAGAGGGAGAGAGAGTTCCAAGCTGACTCTGAGCTGAGCGCAGAGCCTGAAGCAAGGGCTCGATCTCACAACCCCGAGACCATGAACTGAGCCGAAACCAAGAGTCATTCACTTAACTGCCTAAGCCACCCACGCGCCCCTGAGATTTTTTTTTTTAAATAAAATGCGTATCATTAATTTGACCATATGCAGTTTTAGATGAAATCATTTTTATTTTATGTCTTTCATACCAGTAATATTCATTTTGACTTTGATAAAAGACTGATAATTTGTATTCTTTCTCAGAAAACCTGTGAGACAATTATGAACTTCTTGATCATCCGGGATTCTTTCATTCTACTAGACCGTCTAATACTTGGCCAGTCTAATTTCTGCACATACGTAGCTCAGTTTCTGTATGACATGACAACTCAACAACTGTCCACACTATGGCTAGTACAAAGACAAAGAGCGGTGTATGAAAATACTCGGAATGTCCAAAATGACAGAGTCAAGGTGCCCTACTTCGGTAACAAGATTATGAGGTAAATAATAAAATTTCTCTGCAATTTAGGAGCTAAATACCAAAAGCAAACTCAAAGAGCTTGTGTTACATCTCTCTAAAACTAAAAAAAAAAAAAAGTAAAGACCACTGTTGGCACACAAAACAAAATAGAATGAATTAGCACAAAAATGTTATAAATATCACTGCAGAGTATTCAGTCTTCTTGGAGAGCACAATAGGTATACAATTATATACTCTGAGAAATGTACAAGAAAGAATTACTCCAAAGGAATGAAAATACGGTGCGGAGCTATTTATAGACATTTTCACAAAAACAAAATTCTGAAGACTCCAAATGGTAACCATGACCTTCTAAAAACGGTGGAATGTTTACAAGAACATATACTTTTTATGAAGGTTTATTTTTTCACAGTCAACATTCATTTACATTTCCCCACATTTACACTAACTTTCTTTCACTCTTTTTGTAACATGGGCCTTTTCTCTGGGATCACTTATTTTCTACATTTAGTTTAAGCTTTAAAATTTCCTTTAGTGAAAACTTCCTCATGTGTTGGTGTTTTTCTTCAGAAACTATCTTAGTTTCATCTCAATTTGAAAAATTTTTGGCTGACAGAATTCTTGCGCATAGTTATTCCCATTGGACATATTGAACGTATCATCTACGTTGACCATCCACCATTTTTTCCCACTATGAAGTCAGCTCTGTGCCTCACTGTCGCTCCATGGAAACAGTACTCTCTCCCCCATTGCTTGTTATTTTACTCTCTCATTCGTTATTTTTCATATTCTTAAAAGGGAAATTTCAAAACATACACTAGACTAGAAATAATCATAAAATGGACTCATGTACCCATCACCCACTTAAAAAAATTATCAGTGTTATTCCTACCTTGCTTTTTTCTGTAGTTTTCTTTTTATGACAATACCGTATACCAATCATTTTAGCATAAATATTTTTTGTATGTATCTCTAACAGGTAAAAACTTTCTTTAAAAGGTAACTATGTACTATTGTGATGTCCATATTTTAATTTTCCTTAATGTGTGTGTGTGTGTGTGTGTGTGTGTGTGTGTGTGTGTGTGTGTTGTTGTGGTTGTTGTCATTCTGTTTGTTTTAGGGAGGGGAGGGACAGAGGGAGACGGAAAGAGAACACCTCAAGCAGGCTCCATGCCCAGTGCGTGAGCACAAAGTGGGGCTCCATCTCACAACCCCGAGACCATGACCTGAGCCAAAATTAGGAGTCAGACGCTTAAGCGACTGAGCCACCCAGACTCCCCTTTAATGTGTTTTAAAACTGTCTTGTCATAGTGATAGTTCAAGTCTGTTTCAAATACATCATTCAAATACATGTACAAATACATTTGTACATTTCAAATACAAATATCATTTGTATTGGATGGATTTGTCTTTTTTTAGTAACAACTTGAGAGAGATATAATTCGTATAGTTTATCATTCATATAGTTTAAAAATTCATCTTTTAAAATGCATAATCGAACGGTTTGTAATCTGTCCACAAAGTTGGGCAATCGCCGCCCCTTTAGAACTTTTCTTCACTCAAAAAAGGAATCCCATGCAGGATAGCAGGCATTCCATCTTCTCCAGGTCCCTCAACAACTATTAACCTCTTTTTGGGTCTCCATGGATTTGCATATTTTGGACATTTCGTATAAATGGAATCATATAATATGTGACCTTGTGTGTCTAGCGACTTTCACTTCTCATGATGTCAAGTTTCATCATGTTCAGATTCCATCACGCATCCTATGTGTCAGGGCCTCAGTGCATTGTGTGGCCAAGTAATATTCCATCGTAGAGAAATGCCACATTTTGTTCATCCATTCATCATTTGATGAACATTTGGATTGTTTCCACTTTTTAGCTCTTATGAATAATGTTACTTTGAATATTTTGTTCATCCATTCATCATTTGATGAACATTTGGATTGTTTCCACTTTTTAGCTCTTATGAATAATGTTACTTTGAATATTTAAGTACAAGTTTTTACATTTACAAATTTGGGTGTAAATACAGTTTGGTGTATAAATTTAAGAATGAAATTGATGGTGGGGCACCTGGGTAGTGCAGTCGGGTAAGCATCCGACTCTTGGTTTAAGCTCAGGTTGTGATCTCGGGGCTGTGAGGTTGAGGCCTGGGTCGGGCTCCACACTCAGCCTGGAGTCTGTTTGAGATTCTCTTTCTCCCTCTGCCTCTGCCCCTCCCCCTGCTTGTGTGCACGCACTCTCTCTCTCTCTCTCTCTCACGTGCACGTGGCCTCTCTCTCTCTCTATGAATAAATAAAATCTTTAAAAAAATAAAGAAATTGCTGGGTCATGTCGTAACTCTACATTTAACTTTTTGAGGAAATGACACATTGTTTTCCAGAGTTGCTCCTGTTTTACATTCCAAACAATGATATATAAGGGTTCTAATTTCTCTATGTTCTCATTGAAACTTGCTACTGTCTTTTTGATTTAGTTCTCCCAGTGTGTGTGAAGCGGTATCTCATTGTGGTTTCGATATTTGCATTTCCCTAACGACTGATGATGTTCAATATCTTGTCATGCCTTTTTTGGCCATTTGTATATCTTCTCTGGAGAAATGTCTATTTGGATTTTTGCACGTTTAAGAACTGAGTTATTTGTCTTTATTCTGAGTTGCAAATGTTCTTTATATATTCTAGATATGTGTTTTATCACCTATATGTTTTGTAATATTTCTTTCCATTCTATGGGTTACCTTTTCACTTAGGTTGTACTGTCCTTTGAAGCACAGAAGTTTTTTTTTTTAATATTTTATTTATTTGACACAGAGAAATCACAATTAGGCAGAGAGGCAGGCAGAGAGAGAGGAGGATGCAGGCTCCCTGCCAAGCAGAGAGCCCGATGCGGGGCTCGATCCCAGGACCCTGAGATCATGACCTGAGCGAAAGGCAGAGGCTTTAACCCACTGAGCCACCCAGGCGCCCCGAAGCACAGAAGTTTTTAATTTAATATAAAAAGAACTATACACTATAACTAAATAGAATTCATCCTGGAGGGGCACCTGGGCGGCTCAGTAGATTAAAGCCTCTGCCTTTGGCTCAGGTCATGATCCCAGGGTCCTGGTCTCTGCTCAGCAGGGAGCCTGCTTCCCTCCTGTCTCTGACTGCCTCTCTGCCTACTTGTGATCTCCGTCTGTCAAATAAATAAATAAAATTAAAAAAAAAAAAAGAATTCATCCTGGAAATGCAAGCTTGATGTTAATTTTGTACCCTTCAACCTTGCTGAGCTTCTTTATTACCCAATATTTTGTGGAATATTTAAGATTTTGTATATACAAGATTATGGCATCTGCAAATAAAGAGAGTTTTACTTCTTTTTCAATCTGGATTGCTTTTGTTTTTCAATCTTGCCTAACTGGCTTGGCTAGAACCTTCGGTACAATGTCGAATGGAAGTGACGGTGTTGATTGACATCCTTGTGTAGTTCCTCATTTTAGGGAGGAAACATTCAGTCCTTTCTTTTTTTTTTTTTAAGACTTTATTTATTTATTTGACACAGATCACAAGTAGGCAGAGAGGCAGGCAGAGAGAGAGGAGGAAGCAGGCTCCCCGCGGAGCAGAGAGCCCGATGCGGGGCTCGATCCCAGGACCCCGGGATCATGACCCGAACTGAAGGCAAAGGCCCAACTCACTGAGCCACCCCGGCGCCCCACATCCAGTCCTTCTTAAGTGTGATGTTAGCTGTGGGGTTTTCTAGACAGTATCAGGTGAAGGAAGTTCCTTTCTACGTGTCTGCTCAGGCTGCCCTGATAAAATACTGCCAACGGGTAGGTTTAAACTATGGGCATTTATTGTCTCACAGTTTGGGAGGCTAGAAGTCCAAGATCAAGGTGTCAGCAGAGTTGGATTCTGGTGAGGCTTTTTTTTTTTTTTTAAAGATTTTATTTATTTACTTAACAGAGAGAGACACAGTGAGAGAGGGAACACAAACAGGGGGAGTGGGAGAGGGAGAAGCAGGCTTCCCACCGAGCAGGGAGCTGAAGGGAGACACTTAAAAACTGAGCCACCCAGGCACCCCGGGCATCTTTTTAAAAAGATTTATTTATTTATTTATTAGAGAGAGAGGGAGGGAGAGCAAATGGGCAGAGGGGCGGAGGGAGAGAGAGAGAGAGAAAGAATCCTCAAACCGACTCCCTGAGTTCAGAGTCTGATGCGGGGCCCCATTCCAGGGCCCTGAGATCCTGACCTGAGCCAAAATCAAGAGCCAGCCACCCAACTAACTGAGCCACCCCCGTGCCCCATGGTGAGGCATTTTTTCCCTGGCTTACAGATGTGTTCCTTCCTGCTATGTCCTGGTGTAGGCTTTTCTGTGTGTGTGTTTGTGTGTGTATAGGAAGAGATTGATCTCAGGTGTCTCTTCCTTTTCTTTTCTTTTTTTTTTTCAAGATTTTATTTATCGGGGCACCTGGGTGGCTCAGTGGGTTAAAGCCTCTGCCTTTGGCTCAGGTCGTGATCCCAGGGTCCTGGGATCGAGTTCCGCATCGGGCTCTCTGCTTGGCAGGAAGCCTGCTCCCTCTTCACTCTCTGTCTCTGCCTGCCTCTCTGCCTGCTTGTGATCTCTGTGAAATAAATAAAGTCTTTAAAAAATATATTTTATTTATCTATTTATTTGAGACAGAGACAGAGAGAGAGAACACAAGCAGGGATGAGGGAAAGGCAGAAGGAAAAGGAGAAGTATACTCCCTACTGAGCAGGGAGCCTGATGCAGGACTCAATTCCAGGGCCCTGGGATCATGACCGGAGCCAAAGGAAGATGCTGAACAAACTAAGCCACCCAGGAGCCCCATCTCTTCCTTTTCTTATAGGAACCAGGTCTACCAGATTAGGACCCTATCCTTATGACTTCATTTAACCCTAATTACCTCCTTAAAGGTCCTATTTACAAATACAGTTAGGGGTCAGGGCCTCAATATATGAATTTTGGTGAGGGAACACAATTTAGTCCCTAACACCTTGTCTTCCTGCTTTGTTGAGTATTTTGGTATTGTTGTTGTTGTTTTGTGCTTTGTTTTTTTTTAAATCATGGAAGGGCATTGGATTTTGTCAGTTGCTTTTCTGCAACTATTGAAGTTATCATGTAGTTTTTGTTCTTTAGTATATTAAAAAACGGTATGCTTTTAAAAATGGTATGTTATACTGGCATTGGTTTTTAGATGCTAAACCAACCTTGCATTCCTGGGAAAAATTCCACTTGGCCATAGTGTATAATCCTTTTTTATGTTGCTAGATTCCCTTTCCAAGAATTTTTTTTTTTTTTGAGAGTTTGTGTGTGCCTATCCATAAGGGATATTGTTTTTGTTATATCTTTTTCAGGTTTTGATATCAGGGTAATACTGGCCTCAGAATAAGTCAGAAAGTGTTCTTTCCTCTTTCCTCTTTTTTTTTTTTTTTTTTTGGAAGAGTTTATGAAGGATTGGTGTTAATTCATTTTTGGGGGCATTGTTAATTCTTTAAACATTTTGATAAAATACATCAATGAAGTATGTGGTCCTGGGTTTTTCTTCATAGAAAGTTTTTTTTTTTTTTTTTTAAGATTTTATTTATTGGAGCACCTGGGTGGCTCAGTGGGTTTGGCCTCTACCTTTGACTCGGGTCATGATCTCAGGGTCCTGGATTGAGCCCCGCATCGGGCTCTCTGCTCAGCGGGGAGCCTGCCCCTCTCTCTCTGCCTGCCTCTCTGACTACTTGTGGTCTCTCTCTGTCAAATAAATAAATAAAATATTTTAAAAAAGATTTTATTTATCTGATACACAGAGAGATCACAAAGAGGCAGAGAGGGAGGCAGAGAGTGAGCGGGAAGCAGGCTCCTCGCTGAGCAGAGATCCCAATGTGGGGCTCCATCCAGGACCCTGAGATCATGACCCGAGTCAAAGGTAGAGGCCCAACCCACTGAGCCACCCAGGAGCCCCCAATTTTTTTTAATTAAAATTTTTATTTTAAAGTAATCTCTACCCCGAATGTGAGGTTTGAACTCATGACCCCAAGATCAAGAGTTGCATGCTCCAGCAAGGGAGCCAGCCAAGCTCGTCTTCATAGGACGTTTTAAGAAATTATTAATTCAATCCATTGTTCAATTTGTCTATTTCTTCTTCTGTAGTTTCAGTAGTTCTTATCTTTCTAGGAATTTGTTCATTTCACCTAGATATCTAATTTGTTGGCATACAATTGTCCACTGTATCCCCTTGAAGGGAAGTTACAACATCATAAAGCCCTTTTTTCTGAGATTCAGTCATTTTTAAAAAAATGCGCCTTGTTTGTTGCAAGACATTATTTTCCGAGTTCTAGAAAAGTGGACTTGACAGTTTTTTGCCACCGTTGTCATTGTTTTAACGGTGAAGTGAAATTTTGGATGCCCTCACTCCGGTGTTCTGGAAGTGCTTCTGACTAATGAGTGTGTTGACTATCTACTCATCTGTGTGTT
Organism: Meles meles; assembly: GCF_922984935.1. Lineage (NCBI taxonomy): Eukaryota > Metazoa > Chordata > Mammalia > Carnivora > Mustelidae > Meles > Meles meles. The sequence goes on along the minus strand of NC_060067.1, from coordinate 925,128 downwards.
TGGCTAAAACTGAATTTAATAATGTCTATTTTAGTACCTTACACCCTCCAGGCGAGCTGGAAAGCCCCATTTGGGGACTCTCATCCAGCAACGACTGCCACATCACAGCCCAGAACTGGCTCCAGGAAGATGCTTGCGTTTCTGCTGCTGCTGTGCGCGGGCCTCGTCCCGCCCGAAGCCGGCGGCTGCCCCGTGTTGACAGCGGCTCCGGAGTCGGTCTGGTGCACCCGTCCCCGTCCCGGTCCGCCGTCGGAGGGTTCTGGCGGCCGCGACGCCAGAGTCATGGTAGCGCAGAGCCGCTTCCGGCCGACGGGCTCGCTGGCCGCGAGGACGCTTTCTGGCCGCGAGGACGCTTTCTGGCCGCGAGGACGCTTTCCCGGCGTTTCCGCTTGGAGCCCCGCAGGCCGCACTTTTCCTGCCATTCTTTGTTGAAGAAGTGGACGTTCTGTCGCGTTCTCTTGCGGGCTCACGCACGCATTTGAGCGCACAAGCGGGCGAGGGACACAGCGACAGGGAGACTCTCAGGCAGACGCCTCGGTGCGCCGGGAGCCCGACGCGGGGCTCCGTCCGCGGCCCGGGATCACCACCGGAGCCGCCCGCAGTCCGGGTGCCTGGGTCTAGACTTACGACGGTGCCGGTTTCTCTCGTCTCGAACAGCGACGCGCTCCATGACTGGAGGCGCGTCCCAAACACCCGCACTGAAGGAGCGACACGCGCAGGACACCGGGCCGCGTCCCGCGCCTGCGTCTGCGGCTCCGGGTCCGGCACGGGCGTCCGTCGGGCTCCGAGGGCAGCCGGAGCGCGTCCCCCGCACGTTTCCTGCGGCCCCGGTCGGCGACGCCAGCCCTGCCCAGCGCGGCTGCGGCGGCCGCGGGCGGGTCACGGCGGCCTGGGCCCAGCGAGGGGCGCCCCGGAACTCGCGCGCGGCTCTGCCCGGCCGCGTGGCACCCGACGGGCCCGTCCTTCGCCTCCGTCGTTCGGTCTCGGGGCCTCGGACTCCGACCCGACGCGGGCCCCCGCGCCCTTCCCGCAGCGACGCCAGGCCGCGTCCTTGGAAAGAAACGGCCTCGTGGGCTTTCCGCGCCGTCCCAGGACCGGAGCCGGCCGCGGGGGCAAGGCCACCGCCCCGGGGCTGGCGCCACAAGACGCGACGAGCCGAGGTCCCGGCGACCCGGTGCGGCGGGACCCGCCCCCCGCGCGGCCCGCAGACGCCCGGACGAAGAGAACCCGGTTCCGACCGGCCGCACGGGACTCCCCGGCCCCGGCAGTGAGCGCGGGTCCCCGGGCCGGGCCGCCCAGGACGCGCCGCACGACGCGCAGCAGCGAGGTCGCGGCCGCCAGGGACCGCCGTCGGGGCGGCCGCTGCGGAGACGGCCCGGGCGCCCGGACTGCGTCCTCCTCCACGGGAAGGCCTCAGGCCTGGTACCGGGTGCGCCGGCTCCGCGCCCTGCTGGCCTGGGCGGCCCGGGGAGCGCTGGAGCTTCACACCTGCACGTCCAGGCGGGCCGGCGCGGCGCTTCTCCAAGGCTCCCGGGTCGCGGCCGACCTCGGGCCGAGAGCACACGCCGCCGCGGCGGGCAGCAGCCGCCCAACCGCAGGTTCTCCGACGGCCCGCCCTCAGGGAAGCCCCGAGTGCAAGGTTCCGTCCAGGTTTTTCTCCTTGTCGTGACCAGATGTTTCTCTGTACGGATCTCTCCATGTTCTTCAAACCCGCCATTGCATTGCACCACTTCCAGAAAAATCCCAGCCCTTTTCTCTTCACATGTTCCTATTCTGTCTCTTACTTTTTGGGGGGTGCCCAAAGGAAGGGCTGAGGCGTCTCCGCCATCCCTCCCCAGCGAGCCGCACTCACCTTCCCAGTGGGCTGCTCTGGGAAACTTGATTCTTCATCAAAAACTCCGATCAGGGGCGCCTGGGGAGCTCAGTGGATGAAGCCTCTGCCTTCGGCTCAGGTCATGATCTCGGGATCCTGGGATCGAGCCCCGCATCGGGCTCTCTGCTCCGCGGGGAGCCTGCTTCCTCCTCTCTCTCTGCCTGCCTCTCTGCCTACTTGTGGTCTCTGTCTGTCAAATAAGTAAATAAAATCTTAAAAAAAAAAAACCAACATGTTATACCACCTGCTGGAATTTTTATGTCACTGTTTCTCCATGACAACCCTCATGTTTTTGTCTTTCCATGCTGAATTTTGGAAAGTAGCTCTTCATACTAAGTCTTAACTTGTATCTACTCCGTCTATAGACCCATCCATCTTTAGTTTCTAATTCCATTTATTGTTTTATTTGTGTAAGTTCTGTTGGATTCTTTATCAGATCTATTGTGTTGCTTTAAGTTTCCTCTTCCCTGAGGTATTTTCTAGCTTGTATTTTATTTCAGCGCAGTAAGCAAGGAGACCTGGTATCTTCTGGATTTGTCCATTGCATTGATTCTCACTTTTGGTGGATTTTAGTATGTATTGATCATTATATTTGAAAAATCCTTCGTGGAAACCATCAGAAATCTAGGACGAAGAAATGATTTTCATTTCCTTTTTCCAGGCACTTGAGGCCCCTTACCTATACTAGAACTATCTTAATCTAAATTCTGGGATTAAGGTTCTCTTAACTACACAGGTGAGGGAACTAGGTTCTCAGGTCTTTTGGAAGTTCTTAGTTTAATGGAAGTTCTTAGTTTGGGGTATCAGAGCCCACACTTGGGAGTGGCCTATGCTTTTGACTTCTTTTCCTTTGTCTGGGAAGGCCATCAAACCCAACTTTAAAATCCAGGCATGGGGCGCCTGGGTGGCTCAGTGGGTTAAAGCCTCTGCCTTCAGCTCAGGTCATGATCTCTGGGATCAAGCCCTGCATTGGGTTCTCTGCTCGGCAGGGAGCCTGCTTCCTCCTCTCTCTCTGCCTGCCTCTCTGCCTACTTGTGATCTGTTTGTCCAATAAATAAATAAAATAAAACCTTTAAAAAAATAAAATCCAGGCATACTTCTCTAGGATTTGACCTCCTCTAGATTTTAGCCAGGTGAATTTTTCATTATATTTTTAGCTCGTTTAGTTCTTTTAAGAAGACTTAAAAATCTTTTTCATCCTGCTTATGTTCAGAAGCATTAATTTGAATTACTTAGGCCATAGTTGCTGAAAATGGAAGTATTAAATACTTTTTGAACAAATGTCTAATGAAAATTTTATCTCATGTAGATGTATACCTGAGTACATGTTCTTACCCTATTATGAAGAATGTGCTAAGGCATGGCAATGTGAATTATGTACTGCTAAATAAACAGTATCATCTTAGCATGTTATGGATAATTTAAGAACTGACATCTTTACGTAAGACATTCTCTTAGGTAAAGGCAACAAATGGAGTTAATAAACTGTGGCCGTTGTTCTTAACCGAGTTACGTTAAGAATTTGCATACCTTTCCCAGAATTATCAAGAGAACAGTAATTAATGCCTGTGTATTTCCTGGCTAAGTGTCTGCTTGATTGTTTCTGTTAAAGGCAGAGGAGTGAAATCCACCCCCGCCCCCGGACCATGTCCTTAACGAAGTAAGAGGATGATTTCATCGAAGGGCAAGTATTTATAAGCAGGAGAATTGAAAAAGATTCAGATTAAACAACACTTGCCTGGTAGTACTGTGAATCTTGGTTAGGGTCAGTGGCAAATCTCTGTACCTGCCACTAACACCAAGACCCTCCTCTCTTGGGGGTCAAGATGAAAGAAAAGAAAGAAAACAAAGGAAGAAAGAAAGGGGTGGGGAGGGAGGAAGGAAGGAAGAAAAAAAAGACAAAAAAGGAGGGGGGAAGAGAGGGAGGGAGGGAAAGAAAGACAGATGGAGGAAGTAAGAAAAAGGAAAGAGAGAGGAAGGAAGGATCCCACTGTCAGCAGAGAACTGGAAGTGAGGTGATGTTCCTGAATTTGTCATTGTGTTAGATGGGGAATGGAAGAAAATTAAAAATCCTTTCGATGTCTACATCTTAGCGTCCTAAAACATCATGCTAACAGCAATTAAAATAACTTTAATAGAATAAGGGAAGACCTAGGCCAGGGTGAAGTTTTTCTTAGTTTTGACAGTCTCTAAGTCCTAGTTTATTTACTTGGAATGTAACTAAAGAACAAATGTATGAAAACCAGAAGTATATGTTTAAAATGAGATCGAAGGTGTAATTTGGAGGCCTTTTTGTTCTGAAGTCATTCAATGCATGATTTTTAAAAATCTGAAATGGGGTGCCTGGGGGCTCAGTCATTCACGTGTCTGTCTGCCTTCAGCTCAGGGGCCAGGACTGAGCCCCATATTGAACCACTTCGGCCTCCCCTGCTCCCTGGGGGAGCCTGCTTCTCCCTCCCTCCGCCACTCTCCCGCCACTCTCCCGGCTTGTGCTCTCTTGCTGTCAAATAAGTAAATCTCTAAAAAATTTTGGAAAACTTGAATTGTATCCATACTACATTTTAAGTAGTATGGATAACTACTTTATAGTTATAGTTTAGTATGGATAACAATAACTATATAGTTATTTAAAGTATTTTAAAATAACTTCTCCCCAGAATATGAAATGTACTTAAAAATGCATTTTGTTTCTCATTTCCAATAATGTGGTCGGTATAGTGCTAAAGTCCCAGAAAGTAGTAATGAAAATTCTTAAGACTTATTTTCAATATTTTAAAAGTCTGACAGAAATATTTCTAAAAACCTGGACAAGCTAATGAAGATTCTTTGGTTTTAGCTGGCATTGTAGTTGGTGATATGATGCCAATTATCATACTGTGGGAAATTCTGATTGACAGCTGTATGTCTTTTTTTTTTAAGATTTTAAATAATCTCTACACCCAACATGGGGCTCAAACTTTTAACACCGACATCAAGACACATGCTCCACTAAGCCAACCAGGTACCTGAGGGGTAAACCTCTTAAATATTTGAGTACTCAAATGAAACCAGATTAAGCTACCACTTAAACATAGATCAAGTTTTCAGAATGTACCTTACATGTAATCCCAGGAAAGCACTATGCTCTACCCTAGTTTATAAAAAGCAGTGTTTGAGAAGTCAAAGGTGAATTTTTATTTCTTGCCATTCAACCAAAATCCATTGAAATTCCACATCAAACTATTTCAAGACAAAAATACAAAACCCCAACTAACCCTAAAACCACCCATATTTTTATGACAGTACTTTTGAATGACTTCATAGAAAAAGTAACAAAAATTGCAGTACACCTGCAGTGTCCTTGAATCACTTTTAATCACTGAAACTTAGCATCCTGTGGTTGACATCCTATCAGAAAATTTTCGTAAAGAGTAATGATGAAATCTTCAGATATTAAAAATTAAGTACTAAAATTTACAATTAGCAAGAAACCAGTCCCTGTCACCATTCTGAAAGCTGCATCAGGGAATGGAATAAAAGCTCTGCTCATCCATGTTAGTATCCTAACAGACATCTTAATAATCTTATAAACATAACTATGAAACCACAGAATACTGGTGAAATAATAGTTTCTATTAGGATGAGGAGCACCACACAGAACTCGGTCAAAACCACTCAAGAAGCACATTAACAAGAACACAGGCTACTTACATTTGTGTTTTAAGGACCTCACAATTTCCACCCTCACACCTTTGTCAAATTACTTGGTTCTAAATACTTGGATGAAACCGGTATCTTTATTGTTCAACCAAATGAAGTCCTAAAGCTTAGCCTTGCTATATTTTAAAATTTACATCAGTTGGCATCCATAGAGCCTAAAATCTGAATTTATAGATTCCAAAGCCCCTTGGGGGAAAAAAACCCAAACACATTCTTACTTTCAGTTCTTTGTAATTCTCAATCATCTATAGATGTAGTGTATTTTTTCAAAGTCATATATATATGAAGACTTGATTGAAAAGTTTGGATTTTGTTTAAAAAGCCTTTATTCATTTTTGATCAGGGAAAGGACAATCTCAATGTCAACTTCTCACCTAATCATGAATTTGAACTTACAGGATTCACTGCCCTAGAGACACTGCACCTACAGACTTTGACAACATAACTTAAAATCAAAATCTTCCTCTTCCCTAAGGTTGCATGTCAATATAACGAACAGTCCCTTGCAATAACCAACATTGGTACTTGGCCTAGGTTTAAGGTCAAATAGCAAAACAGGAGCAAAAGGAGGCCAAGTGCATTGTAACTTGACAGCCAGCAAGTACAAACATCATTGAACAGAGAAAAGTTGCAGGCACCAAATGAAACAAAAGGCAGGTTCATCAGCATAAAAAATTAACATTTGGTTGAAGGTGAGGTCAACTATGCATTTGAGTATGTATGCCAATCCTAGAACTTAATGCGGAACCACAGAAAACAGAACTTAAAAACCTTAAATCCAACTCCACTGAATGTTAAAATTCAAAACTTGGGTTTACCCAGGAAATTATCCCAGATCTAGGGCTAAAACTGCTTTTTGATGCACCAGGAGGATGTTTTAATGACTCAGTCACTCAGATTTGCATTGACATACATAAAACTTAAAGTATACTTTCCCCTATTACTCCTTCCTATGTCTGAATTTGGGTATGCTTAACTACTCGGCTCATGCGCTAATGCATTAAAAATGATGAAATCTACTACCATGACTTTTTCTAAGAACTCACACCACATTAACAGTTAACACCCAATGTAGTTTCCTAAAAATGCCCCAACAGAAAACGTTTTGTTCAGTTTGGTGCTTGCTGTGACAATACCAGAATACAACTATATTTCCTCAGCCACTACTACGTCAAATACCTCAATCTAACCTTTCCTCAAATTTTAACCACCTATCTGCCAAAATGCTTGTTAAAATCCGTTTTTGATACTCAAACTGTAGCTTCTACATACAGTTTAACAGGGCCTTTTGCCTGGGTATATCTGGACATTTTAATCGAGAAAACAATTAAAGTCAGGGTATTATGACCAGCCAAAGCTCTAACAAGACCGCACTGATCCTGATTTAGCATATCTCTAATGGCTTCCCAGAGACAGGAACAAAGCACAATCTTTTCTATTCATGAAAGGAGCTACCAACATGCTTTGTGCCAAAAAGGTGCACTTTACCAAGACACAGTCCAGAAAGGTTCATGGTCTGCTAGAAAACCTCCACTACTGACAACCCTACGACAAGGCCTTCAGATACACAAAGAACATTAAAGGTGTGGGAGAAATCTCTTTTAGCAGGGAAATGAAGCCTTAGAGGATAGTATACATCTAACAAAAATGGGGAACAAGGGGGACACTGTAGCTGGCTATTCATAAAGGACCACAGTTTCTCCCTATGGACCAATACTCCCTACAAAATAAACTGTGCCTTAATTATTGCTTATTTTAAATTACACTTTTACAGAGCTATTTAGTACCTGACGCAGAAAAACAATCACATAAGGAAGCATTTATTTGAGGTTTAACATGAAATCATACAAATAAAATTTGTATAAACACAAATCCACACTGAGTCATAACACAGATAGCAAAAGACGAAGTAAAAACAAAGAAAACTAATTGGCGGCTATATACAGTTGGACACAGTTGTGCCTTGTACACTAGAAAGTCTTTTACAAAATAATCATCTTAGATCAACAGAAGACCAATCTTCAATGTCGTCCTGCAAGATGGGTTAACTTTAGCAATTTCCTCCTAAAAACAAAAACAAAATAGCGATTAGATTTGTGCAACTCTGAAAGCTTTCAAAGGTCCACTTTCATGAATTGTTTTAAGTCCTCAATTTATTCTTTTCTTCAATAATTAAAGATCACATGCATATTCAATGGCAAAATGTAATTTGGGTCATTAATAAATTCACCCTGAAGTTCCCAAATGGTAGTTAACTTAGTTAAGGAATTGGGGAATGCAATCTTCCCATTTCACAGGTTAAACTGTGCTAGATTAAGGTCTACTAGAAGTATCTCTAGTAAGCCAAAAAACACTCTTACAAAAGTGAATTTCTAATAGGCCTTTATATTTTAAGAAAACAAATTGCTTTGTGCATATGATCTTTAATTTATATCCCAGATTTTAAAGTTCTTGTTTTGGTTTGTAGATTTCACTATTAGCTATAAAAAGAAAAAGCAAGCATTAAATCTTAAAGAATGAACACTTAAAATGAGGCTCCACAATTGAAATACAACACTAAACAGAAGACCAAAATGATTAAGCTGTAAAAAGGCATTTATGTACTTTAACTCCTGTAAAAAACCATTTAAGTTAAGTTTAGACACTTAATCTTCAAAAAGATTAAAAAAGAAGCCAAAGTCTGAAGTTTTCCACTTTAATCTTTACGCTGGTACATGAAGTTGGAAGAGACCATACCACAGGACAGCGTTTTCTGGTGTATGCCTTGCGCTCTGCCCGCAACGTGCGACCCCCAGAGATAGACGTGGTCAGGGTGACACACGGCCTGCAATGAAGTTCCCGCTGGCGGGTACAAACAAGGTATAATGTCAGAGTTAGAAGACAACATTCTTGTTTTCCTTAAGTTGTACCCATTTCAGTACTTTACCTGTTAATAGTTCTAAAAAAGTTTAATTATTCCTCTAGACCACCTGGTACACAAAGCAAACAGAAAAACTCTTAAGTTTTTCTGTAATACTAAAGAAAGTGAGATAAGACTTTAAAAGTTAAAGATCTATAGACACTTTAGGCAAAACAGGCTCATAAAGCAATTAAAAAGTTAACAATTTAGTAAAAACAGACTACATAATATTTTGTTTTTACTTATTTTTCATTTGTCTATTGATCTTTAAATTAAATTAGACATTTCCACTGGTTTCTCGTACTCTTACACACACCTGTTTCCTCCAATGTCCTCCTTTAGTAAGGCTGGTAATTGTTTTGGTGATTGCCACCCCCTCGAGATGCCTTGCCGTAAGTGCTCTGTTGGCCTATTTTGAAAACACAAAAAAATTCTATTAAGATATAGTTTCCTACAAAATGGTTTCGTTATAAATACTTTAGAAACATGTACAACTCTGCATGCCAAATGTTAAAATACCAGGTATGTTAAACAGCCATTATAAACTAGTCATATATCACATATTCTACAACATTTATAACCAAAGTTTTTACATTAATATAATTACCCAATGACTATCAAATGCCTAAAAACTTAACTCCAAGCACTTCAAGAATGGAAATCCCACACACAAACAATTTCAGAACAGGACTGTACTTTAACATGGAATTTTAATACCACTGGTTTATGAAATTAAGTTAAATATTCTTACCACTGTAGTCTGCATATCCCTGTCCATATCCATAGTTCCCATAGTTATACCCAGTATAATCATAGCCGCCATAGCCACTATAGTTTTGATCACCACCATAGGCACTATTGTAATTTCCATATCCTTGATCATAATAGTTATTAAATCCTTGGTTCCAGTTTTGGCCCTGACCTGAAACAATGCACAATGATTGTTAGATAACAACTTCTGACCTCCAATCCTACCACAAAATGTTGTATTCCTGTCCCTCACTCTGAAAATCTGAAAACAGGTGAACGGACATCTATCTAAAAATCTAACTGAGAAAACAAAGTCCAACTGCACCAATTACCAAGCTTCCTAAATGTAACGGAAAAATCAGAACAAAGGTGAAGACAGGTAGGCTGTTTATCGTTTTAAAACAAGGTCTCCCGCCCCCAAAACCTAGCATGCCATGGTGTTATCACGTAATCCTAACTACATTAAATAGGTATTATTTTCCTATTAAGAGGACACTGTCAGAGGGGCCATTCTTGGAAGATGTGAAACCAGTGAACTAACAAAAACCCACTCACTAACTTGAGCATTTTATGTTGAAGATGCGCTTTATTTTTTCCTGGGCTTATTCCTATTGAGCAGTTCACAGCTTAAACCACGGAGTCATTTTCAAAGAATGAAGCCTCACCTCGTCCGCGACCCCTAGTGCCGCCTCGTCCACCAGCTGCAGCGCCTCTTCCTCCTTTCTGCTGCTGCTGTTGCTGCCTGTACACCTCTTTGGGTTGTGCAACTTTGATTTCACACTGTAAACACGTGAGAAATTTCTTTTACTGTAATGTCAAACCATTTTTATTCTTCTCGAAACAAATTAAGAAATCTCACTAAACAAAACAAAAACCACCTTCACAATGTTCACTTCGGGCTCCTGGGTGGCTCAGTGGATTAAGCCTCTGCCTTCAGGGCTCAGGTCATGATCTCAGGGTCCTGGGATTGAGCCCCACATTTAGGCAGCCTGCTTCCCCCTCCCCCTCTGCCTGCCTCTCTGCCTACTTGTGATCTGTCCAATAAATAAAATCTTAAAAAAAGAAACCAAAAACTTCATTTAATAAAAGCAAAATGGTTTTACCTTCCCGGAACCGATTTGATGATATCTGCTTTCTAACAATTTCTTTACTGGCTCTTCATCTGTATACGTAATAAAACAAAATCCTCTTCTTTCGTTTGTTTTTGTATCCATGGGAAGTTCAATATTTTCAATCTGAAACCCAGAAGCACACTCCAGATCATCCACCAACGATAAAAGCTACCGAAAAGTATCACAACGCCAAAGGTCTCCAAGCTTCAACAGAACATGCTGCAAGTTACTCTGGTGAGAATGCTTCTGTACAGGAACTCCTATTTTACTATCAACATCGCACCACCAAAATTCATCTGTGACGCGTTCGGAGGAGAGCAAAACTCAGTGTCATTTTGTACCCAACAGATGCCACTGGCTGCTAAGTCCAAACACTGACCACCCCAAAGCACCTGTTTTGACCAAAATCAATTGAGATGCTGGTTTCCATCCCAGCAAAGAAAAAACAGCGATTAAGGTACACTGACCAGAAGGGGCCCGAGCAGTTAATTTAACCTCTTCCCCACCTGACAAATCAGTCTGTTAGACGTGTGGTAAGAAACTGGGGATTCACATTACACGGGCACACCGAGGAGGAAACATACAGACGCAATCACACAGCGCACCTCTCCAAAGGCTCCAAAATATTCTTTAATTTGTTCTTCAGAAGTATCTGGGCTCAATCCACCCACGAAAACCTTTTTGGGCGGTTCTTTCCCTTTTAAAGCTTTGGCCCTTTTGGGGTCTATCAATTTGCCATCCAGTTTGTGTTCTTTCAGTTCCAAAACCTAGAAGACAAGAGTTTTCAACCCACAACGCACAGCCGAACGCCCGCCGATCTGCAGGGAGCCCCGGACGCCGCGCCGCGCGGAGACGCTCCTACCTTGTCAACACTAGCAGCGTCTTTGAAAAGCACAAATCCGAATCCTCTCGATCTTCCGGTCACCGGGTCTGTCTTAATCGTACAGTCCACCACTTCCCCAAACCGGGACAAGTACTCAGTCAGGTCTTTCTTGCTCGTATCCCAGCTCAAGCCTCCAATAAACATTTTACTAGAAAGGAAGTTGTCGAAAGACAAAAAGATCAGCAGCGCCCCGAGGGCTGCTTCCGTGCGCACGACAGCGGGGTCGTTTAACCGTGTCCCCGAACAACTCGGCCCGCGCCTACAGCCCACAGACGCCCAAGCCCCCCCGCGGCCGGGTCGTCGGCCCAGGACACGAATTCAAACCGGCCCACTGCTCCGCGCGGCTCGTCTTCTGCAGCCTCTGACCGGGCCCTCACCACGCGGCCACCCCCTCCCACGGCTGTCAGGCCCCGCTCCAACCTGAAGAAGCCGCACCGCGCTCCGCGGGTCCGGGTACCCGCCGCACCCCAAGCCCTCCCCACGGAGAGCGCGCGGGGGCCCCCGCACAGACACAATGAGAAGGCGGCGGCAGCTGCAGCGTGCGGCGCGGCCGGGCGGCCCCTCCCCCTCGGGCCCCACGCGGCGCCTGCGCACTCGGGCCCCAGACGCCGCCGCCGCCCTCCTCCTCCAGCTCCCCCGCCCTTCCCCCACCTTCCGCGGGCCTCTCGAGTCACCCCTCCGTCTCCGACTTTCCTTTTCCCTTCAGGCCGGCGGGGCCCGGCGGGCACGCGGGGAATCGACTCGGGGCAGGAGCCGGGGCAGCGCGCGCTCTCGAGGGACGGAGGGCGCGTGCGGCGCGGGGGGGAGGGGGACGAGGAGAAGCGTGTGGTACCCGTCATCCTGCTGGTTCTTGCTCGCGTTGATCTTGGATCCCTCTGCGAACTCCTCTATGTTGCTGTACTCGTTCATGTCCTCCATGGCGGCGGAGCTGTCGGCCGGGGGGTGCTGGCGCGCAGTCCGGGTCGCGGCGGCAGCGGCGGCGGAGCGTTGTATGGAGCTGGATTTAAAATGGCGGCGGAAGAGATCCGGGCGCCGCCTGCGCCCTCCCTTTATAGCCGCCCCGCCCGCCAATCGCGAGGGCTGCTGCGCGGTGACGTGGCGCTGGGCCCGGCGCGCCCCCTGCCGGGCGGAGCTGGAAGCGAGCGAAGGGAGGAGCGGGGCGAGCTGCCGCGGCGCCCGCGGCCGCCAATGGGAAAGGCTGCGGGAGGCTAAAGTAGCGGGAGCGGAGGGGAACAATGGCGGCGGCACATGGGAGAGCCGGGGCGGGACCTCCATCGCGGCCCACCCGCTGAGGAGCGAGGTCGTGGGTGCGGGCACGCGGGCTTAAGACGAGAGAAGCGTCGGCAGAGGCACAGACGACGGGGCGACGAGTCCGGGGCCGAGAGTCCGAGCGGCGCCGTCGCAGGGCCACAGTCCCGCTGGTCCGGGAGCCTTTGTCTCCGGCGTCCGGTCCGGCCGCTCCCGCGAACAGCCGTCCGCCCCGCCTTTTTCCAGAGCCCTGGGCGCCCGCGTGCGGACTGCTGCGGGGCGGCCGCCGCTGTCGGTTAGCACCGCGGCCGGGAAGCTCCCGGAAAAAGGCGGACTGAGCCCGGCGCCGGCGGCCGAGACCGCGAGCGCCCCCCGCCCGCCCGCCCGCCGCGCGCACGCGTGTTGTGTCCTCGAGCCGGCTGGAACCGGCCCGGCCGGGAGCGGGCGCGCGGGGCCCCTCCGGACCGCGGCGCGGCGGCCTCTTCCGCTACCGCCGCAGGCGCGCGGGCCGGGGAGGCGCGGCGGGGCCCCCTCCGAGCGGCGGGAGCCGGTGCCGACGCAGTTCCGCGGGCCGGTCCCCGCACGGCCTCTGCTGCGGGCGCGGCCGGGGGGAGGGGCGCGAGCCCGCCCGGGCTACTGAGAAGCTGCGAAAGCGGAGGCAGTGGGCGGGGAGGGGGCAGCTGCCGCAGAGGGCAAGGGGCACTCACATCCCCGGCGCGCCACTCGCGGGGCTCCCGTCTGCACGTGCCCCGGGCCGCTCCCGCTCGCTCAGCCAGTCTGCGGCGAGCGCGCGCGCACTCGCGCGCCCGGCTCCCGCGCTCGCTTCTTTGTTCCCGCCCACGCGAGGCCCATGTTGACGGATCGCGCTCGCGGCTCCCCGGTGGCCAATCGGCGTCGACGCCCCCGCCCCGCCCCACCTCCGCTCTCCGCGAGGACCGCCCCCTCCCGGCCCACGTGGTCTCGGCCTCGGCCGCGGCGGCTGGGCGGTGCGGGCGCCTGGGCTGCGGGCTCTGCCACTGGCGGGGGGCGCGGGGGCGGCTGTGTGCCTCGGCCTCGGCCGCACGCGGCTGCGGGCGGACGTTCTCGCGGGGCCGTGGGAAGCCCGGGACGCTGCCGGGGGCGCAGTGGGCGCCGCCCTGCGCGCTCCCTTGCGGCGGGCCGAGGCGGGTGGGCGCGAGCGGGGGGAGATGGTGGTGCTGCCCGTGCCCGCCGAGGTCAGCGTGATCCTCTTGGACGTCGAAGGTACCACAACCCCGATTGCTTTCGTGAAGGTGAGGGGCGGAAGGGCGCGCGGACGTGGTTCGCCGAGAAGCCACGAAGGCGTCTCTGAGTCTCGCGGACCTCGGGCGGGAGGCGGGAGGCGCGGTGCGGCCGGGCCCCGCGGCGCGGGCGGCGGGGTGCGGGGACGCTCTGTCGCCGCCCCCAGCGTCCTCCCGCGCCCCTGCCCCGGCTCCGTGCGGAGGGGCGGAGGCGGACCCGGACCCGCGCGCGGGCGGAGAGGGGACGCGGGTGGCCCCGCCGGTGGCGCCTGGTGGCTCCGGGGTGGGCCTGGCCCGGCGGGCGCCGCGACCGAGCCGTCCTGGGGGCTCCCAGTCCCGCAGAACGTGGGCCGGACCGTCACGGCGGCTTTGCAGGCAGCGCCGGCGTCTTGGGTCGTGGCGGTTCCCGCCGCCGCTGTTGGTGGCCGAGCCGCGCTCCCCGAGTCACCGGCCGCGGCGCCGCGTTCATCGCTCCGCGGGCAGCGGACAGGCCTGGACTCCGTGCGGTGTCCCTGAAAACCTCTTTCTGACCCAAAGCCCGCATCCTGGGTGTCACTGCTGAGCAGACAGTTGTCTGCGCCTCCTTCGTGAGCCTAGAGCGCTGCGTTACAGCAGGGCCTCAAGAAACCCCGTGTTTTGTCAATGAATATTAAGTATTTATGTATTTTTTAAGAGAATTCTTTGGGCCTAGTCTACGCTTTATTCGACTTGTAGAGGTTGAGAGGGAAAGCATGAACTAGAAGGGTTTGCGGACAAGGGTAGAGAATTGTCTGCGAGGTGGGAAAAGCCCGTCTTCGAACAAATTGAGCAGTCTGAGTTTTTAATTTTTTTAAAGTTTTATTTTTGAAGTTAACCGTGAGGAGTGATTTTGTTGATGTGAATTGTTATGTAAAGTCAGTGTACACTTTTAGGACTCCGGGATAAGAACCGCTTGGGACTTTTTTAGAAGAATCGCAGTACCATCTTAGCACAAGATCTTAAGAAATCTAGTTTGACCTTTTTTTTAAGATTTTATTTCTCCGACAGACAGAGATCACAGGTAGGCAGAGAGGCAGGCAGAGAGGGGGAAGCAGGGAAGCTCAGCAGGAAGCCCGACTCCGGACTCTGAGTCATGACCTGAGCCCAAGGCAGAGGCTTAACTCACTGAGCCACGCAGGCGTCCCTAGGTTGACCATTTTTTCTGCAGTTTTTAATTACACCAGAGACCTGCAGATATATTCAGAATTGACCACATGTTGGTAATGGAGTTGACTATTTTTTTCTTCACGACTGACAGAATAACCGGTTTCTCAGAGTTTTCAGAAAAAAAGGATTCCTCATCTTCGTGTGTTACAGTTCACACCTTATGAACTCTACCAGGGATAATGACAGGAGAGATAGTGATGCAACATAAGATTATGTACCGTTCTTGGAAAGTTGATTAGGGACTAGGATATCCATGCAAATCAGTTTTTTTTTTAAAAGATTTTATTTATTTATTTGACAGACAGAGATCACAAGCAGGCAGAGAGGCGGGCAGAGAGAGAGAGGAGGAAGCAGGCTCCCCGCTGAGCAGAGAGCCCGATGTGGGGCTTGATCCCAGGACCCTGAGATCATAACCTGAGCCGAAGGCAGAGGCTTTAACCCGCTGAGCCCCCCAGGCGCCCTGCAAATCAGTTCTGTAACAAAACATGGGTGCGGTGCTCGCCACCTCTCCGTTCCCCACTCCCCAACCAATCCTGTCTTTTGCCAGATGACATGAGCTACTTCTTGAAATCTTTGTCTATGGTAGATTGTTTTGACATCTCTCTGAAAGTTAAAATGCCTTCATGGTCTAAATAGAGGGGTTTTTTGTTTTTTGTTTTTTCAAAGTTTGACACTGGGTAAAGTCAAGGCAGGCTGCAAAAAATGATTTCCGGGGGGGGGTTATTTTTTAGAATTTATTATTTTTTTAAACTTAAATTCAAGTTAGTATATTATTACTTTCAGGGTAGAGTTTAGTGATTCATCAGTTACCTATAACACCCAGTGCTCATTTCAGGGATTTTGTTTAAAGGATATTTTCTTGTGCTTTGTCCTGTAATCTGTTGTTACTTTATTCACATTACTTTTCAGTCTGTTATAACCTAATAAGCTATAATTTATTTGGTACACATTAGTATATCAAAACTAGTATTTCCAAAGGTATATTCAGAAGAACGTTAAGTCTGGCGGATATTTATAGTAATTCTGCAAAAAGGATTCCATTATTAGGTGCACTTTTGGAAAAAATTAGGCTATACATATTTACCTGGTTTCTTTATTACACAGTTCTCAGAGCATTTATATCAGACACATAAAGACACTCACGTACGTGCTTAATGAGTCTTCAAGAGAGTGGCATTTCACAAATTTTACTTGAACAAAACACTTCGTAGCAGAGTACGTCACGGACTGATCTTTTAAACCTTTTAAAAGAGATGCTAAATCATACCCTTTTGAATCTCCGAGCATGGAGGTGGAAACTGGACATGTTTGTTCTACCTGTGACTTTATTAGCTACGGTAGGTGTGTGGAACATGCAGCTCTACTTCCTGTGGAAGCAGACATTGAGGACCACACACGTGCCACTTGTGTACTTGACTCATCCTCAAAACCTCCGTGAGCTGTGTGCTCTGTCCACATTTTACTCATAGGAAACGAAGATTCTTAAAAATTGAATGGTACGTCTGGATTTGAACCCAAATTTTCTGGCTCCAAAACTCCTACTCTTTACATTATTGCACTTGACCTCTAAGGTGGAAACCACAATGCTTGTTCCGTGTCCGTGCTTGGCTTCTGTGTATGTTAAATGAGAGTTGATATGAGAACCCTTTAATCAACACGAAGTACCGTAAAAGTATATGGTAACAAATTTCAGTTTATACCACCTCTTGGTAATAGGTTTAGGAGTGAACCCTTGAACCAATAACCGTAGTTGAGTCTTTATTTGGAGATTTGGTTCTGTAGTCAGCATATACTATGAAAATTGAGTATTGTCAAAAATTGTCCTTGAAAGACCCTAGAAAGTGATTCCTGTTTGGAGACTGATTTCCGTTTTTCAGTAAGTCATGCACTCATTTTTCCTTTAGGGTGGAAACATGATTCCTGCTTCTTCCCTGGAGCGTCAGAGGAAGTAGTTGGTTTGGGATTTGGTGATATAGATGGAAAATATGTTGTTTCAGGCGTTGGCCTCATCCCGAGCCGCTCGCACTGTAAGAGATACTGGAGAACAGAGACTGTTCCACTGGGGAACAGAACGCCTGTTGAGTGGAATAACACACAGATTGCCAGCACTGACTATGGTTATTTTTTTCCTTTCCTCTTTTTTTTTGGTCCGAGCACTTACTGTTAAGTGTGTGTATGATGCACCTTAACTCTGTAACACGAGCAGTCTGGGATGTCTCGTGGTATTCCCTAGAATCCTCTCAGTCTGGGAAGTGGTGTTCTCCAGACAGCCTGCAGCTCTGTTGGGGCATGCCTCAGCCCTTCCAAAGAAACAATGGTTTTATTTACCAGCTGTTATATCTTATTTTCTTTGAGTCATAGAATTGCCAAGTTTCTGGAACAGGAGGGCCTCCTAGCTAGGATTGTGCAGTGAGTGTTGCAACCAGCTAATTAATTTCTCATGAATTGATGCCTGGGGGGAGGTCCTGTGTGAGGCCATCACAACTGTTGGGGGCAGAGCAGTCCAGCTTTCCTTAGATGCTCCCCCTGCATCTGAGCCTCCAGCCCTGCCCCTCACTGCAGGGCACATGCCTCCGTGTTGACTTCTTTTCAGGCACTGAGTCTGTCCTTTACGGTGCTGATCTCCCAACATTTTTTGGTCATGTACACCGTCAGCAGAATTGGAGCAGGCACTGCCAGTAGAATTTGTAAATTGTGGGGCCGCCTGCGTGGTTCAGTCAGTTCAGTGTGACTCGTTTTTTTTTTTTTTTTTTAAGATTTTTTTATTTATTCATTTGACAGAGAGAGATCACAAGTAGGCAGAGAGGCAGGCAGAGAGAGAGAGGAGGAAGCAGGCTCCCTGCAGAGCAGAGAGCCCGATGCGGGACTCGATCCCAGGACCCTGAGATCATGACCTGAGCCAAAGGCAGCGGCTTAACCCACTGAGCCACCCAGGAGCCCAGTGTGACTCTTGATTTTGACTCAGGTCATGAGTCAAAGGCTCTGAGCTCAGGAGGAAGCTGGCTTGGGATTCCCCCCCTCTGCCCCTCCTCTCTCTCTCTCTCTCTTCTCCTCCTCCTCTCTCTCTTTCTCTTGTAAATAAATAAATCTTTTTTTTTTTTTTTAAGATTTTATTTATTTATTTGACAGAGAGAGAGATCACAAGTAGGCAGAGAGGCAGGCAGAGAGAGAGAGGAGAAAGCAGGCTCCCTGCAGAGCAGAGAGCCGGATGCGGGGCTCGATCCCAGGACCCTGAGATCATGACCTGAGCCGAAGGCAGTGGCTTAACCCACTGAGCCACCCAGGCGCCCAAATAAATCTTTTTAAAATAAGAATTTATGGGGCACCTGGGTGGCTCAGTCATTAAACGTGCCTTCCACTCAGGTCATGATCCAGAGTCCTGGCATCAGCAGGCATCTGGCTTCCTGCTTAGCGGGAAGCTTGCTTCTCCCTCTCTCACTCCCACTGCTTGTATTCCCTCTCTTGCTGTCTCTCTCTCTGTGTCAAATAAATAAATAAAGTCTTTAAAAAATAAAAAAAAAATTATAAGTTGTGTATACATACTATTATTGTTATGTTAGAATTTGCAGATGAAATTAAGATAATAAATGTGGACGAATGTTTTATACTCCCCCATGGGGCCACCACTTGAATTTTGTCTGTGGTGTTGTATTCATTTTCTGACTTTGTACATTGTATTATTCCGGTGTTTTTAGTCTGTTAGCCTTTGTAATAACACCGTCACCCGTCTCTGTGGTTATCTTTTTTTGTTTTTTTTTGTTTTGTTTTGTTTTTTAAGATTTTATTTATTTATTTGACAGAGAGAGATCACAAGCAGGCAGAGAGGCAGGCAGAGAGAGAGGAGGAAGCAGGCTCCCCACGGAGCAGAGAGCCCGATGTGGGGCTCGATCCCAGGACCCTGAGATCATGACCTGAGCCGAAGGCAGCGGCTTAATCCACTGAGCCACCCAGGCACCCCTCTGTGGTTATCTTGTCAGGAATCTTCAGCTATTGTTTCTGAGTTTGGAGAAAATTGTCCTCTTGCTTCTGAAAATACTGTTATGTGTTGACACGTACATGTAACGTACATGCAACGACAGTTGAGGTAGTTCTGTTCCACAGTCACTGAGAACCCTGTATTAGCGAGTAATGATTCATTGCCACTAAAGAAAATACAGGGCTAGTTCTGTGAGCCTCTGGTCACAACATTTCTGTGAACTGATCAGTATGTAACCTTGTCTTGTATGTGTTTCTGTTTCCCTTATTTAGTGTCTGTTATTGATTAACACTGACCTCTCTGCCATGGGGCTGGGACTCCGGCTTTACTGAGGCCTGTG
The DNA here is from genome assembly GCF_922984935.1 of Meles meles. Lineage (NCBI taxonomy): Eukaryota > Metazoa > Chordata > Mammalia > Carnivora > Mustelidae > Meles > Meles meles. The sequence goes on along the minus strand of NC_060067.1, from coordinate 905,904 downwards.
TAAACACACGTATTTTCTCTGGCTCATCACAGTTTCTTGTGCCAGGAACACTAGGCAGAGCTTCAGCGTCTTGCTTGGGGGCCGTCTCGAACTGCAAAATCATCAGCAGAGGCACAAAATGCAAAAAATATGGCACTAAATAGACTCTGAAAAGGCTGCTTGTTTAAACCGCGAGAGGGAAAATAAGGCACATGGTCACATGGTGCTGGGAACGGGTACAGTGAAGTGTTTGCAGATGTCTGCCATCATGCACGTGTCCTTATTTTTAAATGATCAGGAAAGTGCAGCATATATTGAGTTTGGGGTTACGATTAAATTTGAGTGAGTAGGAGAGTTTGCAAGTACGGAATCCGCAGGTAACGAGGATGGGTAGTGTAGAGTAGTAGTCACCCCACGGGCTTGGACACCGTACAGGTCCGGATGAGCATTCTGGCTCCTCTCTGTGTGTTTTATGGCAAGTTAGTTAATGTCTCTGAATGAGGTGCATATTTCCTCAGCTGTAGTGTGGGGATATCTACCTCAAGGCTGCTGAGGACATTTAATGGGTGCTTAGCCCTTAAAAAAAACTTTGTAAAATGAATGAATATGTGTGCATCTATTTCATCTACCATCCCAATAAATCTTGTGAGGAGGGGTGGGCAGGAGACATGTTTCTCATTTATGCCTTAGAAACACCTTATGCTTGAGAATAAAATCTTGGTGGTAATTGAGAAGATCCCATTAACTGAAAATACGGATCTGATGGGGATTTTTGCTCCTAAAATATATTAAGTGGGGCATGGTGGGTCCCCTAGCGAAAGGTTCTTTGTATCTGTGCTGCTCAGACTTGAATGTCTATACAGATCATTTCGGGTTCTTGCTAAAACGAAGTTTCTGAGTCGGAAGGCCGGCTTGGGACTGGATGTGGAATTTGTCACAGGTGCCCAGTGATGCTCCCTGTTCCACACTCTAAGTGTTCAGTGCAGATTTGTAAGTCACACCTGTGTGTAGGCCTGTCAGCGCTGCTCTTCTCTCAGAGCCCATTTGGCGCGATAAAGTAGACCGAGCAAGAGAGTATAGATGCGCTAAGGAGGCCTGTCAACGTTAACAGAGCCCCAGCCCCTCAGAGGTTAAGTGAACTGTTACGGGGCAGTAAGGCCCTGTAGGAGAGAACGAGGTGATGCCCAAGCCTGGTCCACAGACAACAGAGCATTATGCCAGTGGCCATTTCCCAGCTTTAGCAAATCACCGGCCAGAACGGAAGTGTAAAGTGAAAGCACTGTTCCTTCTTTTTTTTTTAATTGTATTTATTTGGCAGAGATCATAAGGAGGCCCGGGGGGGGGGCGGGAGGGGGGGGAGCAGGCTCCCTGCTGAGCAGAGAGCCCGGTGCGGGGCTCGATCCCAGGTCCCCGGGATCATGACCTGAGCCGAAGGCAGAGGCTTAACCCACTGAGCCACCCACGTGACCCTGCACCGTCGTTCTTAAAGGACGACTAGAACATTAGCAAGGAGTTAGGTGTACTTACAGGACCACCTAGATAGTTGGTTTAAATGTGTATTTAATTGAATGTGTATGTATAGTAGGCACCTGCATGATAAGCCTTTGGAATGGTCTCCTGGCAGATGGGCAAGTGAATCGTGCTTTGCTAAACCTGTTGTGTTAGTGTCTCGTGGTTGCTTTAACAAAGTTACCACAGACTTAGTGGTTTAAAACAATACAGATTTATCATGTTATACGCTTCTGGAGGGACCAGTCTGTTGGATCTCCCTGAGTTAAAATCAGGGTGTTGACAGGGTTGCAGAAAAATTGCCCTGCCTTTCTTACTTTCTAGAGGCTGCCCACTTTTCCTGGTTCGTGGGCCAGCCGCATAGCATCTTCAGACCAGTCTCTCCTACTTCCTTTGACCTTTAAGGACCCTTGTGATTGTATCAGACACAACCACATAATCCAAGGATAATCTTCCTATCTTGATCCTTAATTTAATCATGCCTACAGTACCTTTGCCATATAAAGTAACATTCACAGGTTTTGGGGTTTAGGATATGGATATCTGAGAGTGGGAAATCTTCCTCTTTACCATACTTGATGAGTACAGATATTTCTAGCAGATCCCTTTATAGTTCTAGGCTACATAGGAATTAGAATTTATAATGGCTCCACTTTTGTTTTGAAATTTATCATTGATGGTGTTGGATGCAATCTTAAGATGTGGCAGATTTTTTTTTTTAAGATTGTGTTGGTATGGAGGTTGGTAAAGGCAGTGTTTAGGGGCTGGACTTTTAGAGTATGAGATACGTGGCAAGGTTTTGATTTAGACTGAGGGGAAGAAAAGATCTCAAACTAAACTTTCTAAGTTAGAAAATATGAATTAAACAGACAAATCCTTGATCTTGTAAATAATATTTATTTGAAGTAGCAGATACCCTTTTTTTTTTTTTTAAAGATTTTATTTATTTATTTGACAGAGAGAGATCACAAGTAGGCAGAGAGGCAGGCAGAGAGAGAGGAGGAAGCAGGCTCCCTGTGGAGCAGAGAGCCCGATGCGGGGCTTGATTCCAGGACCCTGGGGTCATGACCTGAGCCGAAAGCAGCGGCTTAATCCACTGAGCCACCCAGGCGCCCCGCAGATACCCATTTAATTGAAAATCAAAATGATAAAGATTTTAATTTGTTTATTTTATTAACATATAATGTGTTATTTGTTTCGGGGGTACAGGTCTGTGAATCCCCAGGCTTACACACTTCATAGCACTCACCACAGCACATACCCTCCCCAGTGTCCATCACCCAACCATCCTCTCCCTCCCCCCCAACCCCCAGCAACCCTCAGTTTGTTTCCTGAGATTAAGAGTCTCTTATGGTTTATCTCCCTCCTGAGCCCATCTTGTTTCATTTTTCCCTCCCTTCCCCCCACAACCCCCCATCCTGCCTCTCAAATTCCTCATATCAGGGAGATCATATGATAATTGTCTTTCTCTGATTGACTTATTTTGCTTAACATAATATCCTCTAGTTCCATTCACGTTGCTGCAAATAGCAAGATTTCGGGTGGAGGCAGGTTGATGGCTGCATAGTATTCCATTGTGTATATATACCACATCTTATTTATTTTTAAACATTTTATTTACTCCTTTCTTTCTTTCATTTATACTTGTGATCTCTGTCAAATAAATAAAATATTAAAAAAAAAAAAAAGATCTGCATATTCCATGGACTGAGCCAGCCAGACGCCCCTTGATTCCCTTTAAAAACATAATCCTGCTTATATACTTCCCTGGTGTGTAATAATCTTTTGAGATATATTTTATGTTAAAACACTTTTAGAAATGGATAATGTATTCTTGATTGTTTAATGAGGGTTGTAATTTACTCTTATGGTCTTTCATAGTTTAGCAGCATATTTTAGGGGATAATAATTGAGAACTGTTGAAGTTGATATTTTTTTTTTTTTTAGATTTTTATTTATTTATTTATTTGACGGACAGAGATCACAAGTAGGCAGAGAGGCAGGCAGAGAGAGAGGAGGAAGCAGGCTCCCTGCTGAGCAAAGAGCCCGACACGGGGCTCGATTCCAGGACCCTGAGACCATGACCCGAGCCGAAGGCAGAGGCTTTAACCCACTGAGCCACCCAGGCAGCCCGAAGTTGACATTCCTTTCTCATGAAAACTGCCGTGCTAATTTTATGGTTTTTCTTGGAAGAGAGCTTGTGTTGTCTGATAGTATATCCCAACTTCAGTTAAACATCCGTTTGGTAAGTATTGCTTCTAATGTTTTCAGCACTGAGAGGTATGCGATGCCCATTCTGCCCTCAGTAGGAAACTGCTAGAAGACAGCTGTCAAGGTGCAGCGAACTAGAACTTTCCTTCTGCCTGTGCTTATTTTTGACCCCAGTACCTGCAACTGAGCCATGTTGCCGGTCTTCGTTCACCCTATGAACTTATTAGGCTTTTTCACCTGCAAGAATGAGATTATAGGATCCGCTGGCTTATATGGCAGGGATGAAGGTTAAATGAAGTGGAATGCAGAAGCCTTTGAAGATGGTAAAGCTCTGTGGAAACACTGGTTATAACACGGAAGAACCAGACCAACACCGACAGTGCTCGTGAAGAGTCAGGAAGGGGGGACCTGACTTCAGTGAAAGCCACCTGCCCTGCGGTTTCCCACCATGATTACTTCCACCTCTGCTCTTGTGGCCCTCGTCAAAAACACGGCGAAAATGAGACCCGGAACACGTCTAATCTCAAAGAATCTGTGGAAGCTTTGGAATGGCAAAGACTGTCTTGAGAAGTAGCTGTGGGTTTGCTTCCCGTTCCCCCAGCCCTCCCCATTGGGAGACAGACCCAGCGCGGTGTGTGACAGGGCTTTGTTTATTCAGGGAGAAACAAAGGGAAGAGCCTTTGGAGAGTCACTGTATTGGGTCTGAGTATACCAGGTGGATGGAAAGCCCCACTGGCCTGAACTTCGGGTCTCTTACTCTGGAACCTTCTGTGTCTTAGCACTTGCGTGATCTTTCCTTCCTTCTGTCACATTTATCTGACACATTTATCGTGCCAGGTTCTGCTAGGGATCCACGGTCCTTAAGACCTAGACATCACCCTCATGGAACCTGGTAAGGAGGACGATGTCTTTGCACCGTGGAACTCCTGTGTGTTTTCCTGTGGGCTGCGAAGATTCAGCTCCTGAACTTGAGTGAGCAGGGATTTCCAGTTCCCCATCCCTCTCTTCTGTTGCCCTCCATACCGCTGAACACGCCCATCCAGGCCATGCTCTTTGATGCCGCCCTGTTCCTCCAGCTTGCAAGGTAATCACTTCTGTCCCTCCAAGTGCGGGTGGTTCCATGCGCTCATTATGTATAAGCAATATTTATTGGGCTGGGCTGCCGGCTTGCAGAGCTAAGACTTGCTTCTGCTCTCAGCAGACTTTGAGCAAGAATTTTCAAGTCCTCTCCCCTTTCTGCAGGGCCGTGCAGACTTTATTTGAGAGAGAGAGCACGACTGGGGAGAGGGCAGAGGGAGAAGCAGGCTTCCTGCTGAACAGGGAGCCTGACATGGGGCTCCATCTCAGGACTCTGAGATCATGACCTGAACTGAATGCAGATGCTTAATCAACTGCACCTCTCGGGTGCCCCATTTTTAAATTTTAATAGCAACTGTTTAATTTCCATATAAGATGGGAAGCCTGGTAGGTTATTAGAGTAATGGCCTGTTGTATGTAGTTTAACTTTGTACATATGAATTAATTGGGATCCAGTACGATCTAAAACATAGGAATTCAGGACCAAGGCATTCAGCCAGTGCTTGGTGATGGTGCCATGGTGCCTTCCAGAATGGGCACAGGCTGGGCTGAGGTTCAGGATGGCCCCTGCTATCTGTGCTATTCCAGATTTCCTCAAGGTGCTACTTTGTCGTATCTGAACAACATGCACTCTAGCCGAAGTGTTTCTGGAGTGACGTTAGGATTTTCATTGATGCAACATTTCTTTTTCTTTTTTTTTTTTTAATATTTTATTTATTTGACAGAGAGAAATCACAACTAGGCAGAGAGGCAGGCACAGAGAGAGGAGAAAGCAGGCTCCCTGTGGAGCAAAGAGCCCGATGCAGGGCTCGATCCCAGGACCCTGGGATCATGACCTGAGCCGAAGGCAGAGGCTTTAACCCACTGAGTCACCCAGGTGCCCCTGATGCAACACTTCTAAACCTAGAAGTCCAAAGGAAGAAATCAGCTAAAAATGGACATTAAAAGCTACGAAAAAGGGGTGCCATGGCTGGCTTAGTTGGAGGAGCGTGCAACTCTTGATCTTGGGGTTGGGAGTTTGAGCCTCATGTTGGTGGTAGAGTTTACTTAAAAAAAAAATCATGAAACATAGAAATTTTATTCACAATTAAAATTAAGTTAAAAAGCTAAATATATCATTATGGAGGTTTGTATCTGTTATTTTGTGGAAAGAAGAAAGTGGTTCCCCGCCCCCCCGATTTTTCCTCAAAATAATTCATGCTTGTTATAAATTGCAAATGTTATAGTAGAATATAATAGAGAGTGAATGTCTCCTTTTGTTTCTGTCACCCGGAGATGACCATTAAGAATTTGGTGAATATTCCTTTTGATTTTTTTCCTGTGTGTACAGTAATTGAGATTATTGAAAAAAAAAGTCCAATCTACTCCCCAAAAGACATCAGTTATATAACCTTCAGTTTTTAAGTATATGTAGGTAGACCGCTATCTTGCTCATATAAGCTTGTATTCTTTGTTGTTGTTTTGTTTTGCTCAGATAAACTTTTTAAGGATATCCTGTATTTAGCTCTGAGAAGTCCTTCCTTGTCTGGAGATTCTTAAAATTTTCCATTCTTACAGCTTACCCCCATGCTTCACTAAAGGAAAAAAGGCTTTTTTTCTAATAGTAAAAGCTTATTTTTGTGTAATACTTTTTTGTATTTATTAACTCTTGATTTTCAAAATTGGTTTTGGTGGAGGTAGGAGTCAGAGACAGGGAAAGCCAGCGCCCTGGGAGTCTGTTGTACATGGTTCTCCGTCACCCCTCTTTGGAAAGAAATCCGTGTTTCTGAAATGGAATCCCCCGGAAAGAGGTTCCGGGAGGCCCCACGAGGGTCCGTCCTCAGAGGCCCTCGTGGGGCCTCCCAGGACCTCTTCGCAGGGGATTCCATTTCAGAAACACAGATTTCTTTGCAAAGAAGTCTTTACTACTGAAAAGGGTTCTTTGTCCTCTGGGTGTGTGCATGAGGATTTCATTAACTTGATTTTCTTTTCAGTGGTTCATTATGTGGCCCTCTTGTAAGTACCTTTTCTGAAGTCTAAAAAGCGTGGGTTTGACACCCTTCCCTGAGTAAAGAGAGACCAAGACATGTCGTTTGGATACTAGTGGTCATCACGGCAGTGGGACCTGGGTGAGACTTTGGAAAGGACCCCGGGGTCAGGCTGCTGTTTGGTAGTTCACGTGGTATGGCCCAAGAGGCTGGCTGACCCCCGGGCCGGCCCTTGTGTGGGTCTAAGTCATTGTAGGTTCATTTAAGGTCATTAGATCCCTGCAGGGGGATGACGAAGCTCTGGGACCTGGCACTTCAAACTAAAAAAAAAAAAAAAGATCTGATTAATAAACTGTTACCATAGTCTGTTAATATGTACTTAACCTTTATGTGCTTCTGTAAAATGGAATAATAGCCCTTGTTTCATAAGGTTTTTATGCAAATTGAAATGATTTCATTAAGACCATTCATTAATCAATTCATTGAATAAATGTGGAGTGCTTGGTAAGGTCAGGGAGAAAGTCCGTGCTAAAGCTGTGGATTTGAGGGTCATCAGCAATAGATGGTATTTAAAATCTTGAGATTAGGGGCGCCTGGGTGGCTCGGTTGTTACGCGTCTGCATTCGACTCAGGTCAGGATCCCAGGGTCCTGGGATTGGGCCCACACTGGGCTCCCTGCTCTGCAGGAAACCTGTTTCTCTCCCCCACTCCCCCTGCTAGTGTTCCCTCTCTCGCTGTAGGTCTCTGTCAAATAAATAAATAAAATCTTGTGACTAGATGAAGTCACTGAAGATTGACTATGGGCAGAGATGTGCCTGGAATGGTAGGGCTCCGTGAATGTTGGCAGTCACGCCCACTATTACTACACTGCTTGTGTTATTACTACTACTTATTCGAAATGTTACAGACTTGCCAGGTGAACTGAAATGTCTCATTTTTCTTAGTACAAATGTATTTGAGAGCTTTATTAGAAGTTTCGGTGAGACTGTCAGGATCCTGGAAGGTTGGGTGATCCCAGTGAGTGGTGCTCCCCAGAGTCATCCATCTGCGGAGCTGGATAGGCTTAGGCATTGGGATTTGATAGGCCTGGATTTGGGTCCTGCCTTTACTTTGTGTCAGCAATGAAACTTTTAGAACCTCAGCTTCTTCATGTGTTCAGAGGGGTCACCCTGCAGGGATGGCAGGTGGATTCAGAAAGGGGATGTGAGGGCGCCTGGGTGGCTGGGTCGGTCAAGCTTCTTTCAGCTAAAGGCATGATCTCGGGGTTATGAGGGCTCTGAGCCGGACTCTGAGCCAGGCATGGAGCCTGCTTAAGAGTCTTCCTTTCTGTGCCCCTTCTTCCCTGCTCACTCTCGCTCTCTTAAAAAATACAAAAATAAATTATCAATTCCTTCCCTTTCCCTTCCACTGCTGAGGGCTACGACTTCAGGCCAATCAGGTTTCCTTCTCTGAAACTCCAACGATAACCATACTCTCTCCCTGTGCCTGTTTTTTAAACCTTATCCCAGCTTTTAGCCCCTTGTAATGATAACTTTCCTTGTGTGATATGATTCATTGCAATTAATTAGATTATAGTTTATCTTTTTTTAAGTAGTTTAATCTCCTTTATGGGGTTTGGAAGACTCTTTTTTCTTATCTGGCAGTGCATTTATTCATTCATTTGAATGTACAGGATGAAATCTAAGACTTCTGCTTTCAGAGAGGAATGGTTACTTACATCCCTGCTTATGGCATTGAAAATAGGGACACCAGAATTACAGTCTCTGAGCCCCTGTGGCCCCGTAGCAGTGAGAGCACCAGACTTTTGGTAGTTCCTAGTATGGTCTTCAGGAATGATATTTAAGGAGCAGTTTTAATCCCACAACTGCTGAAGCTGTCTAACAGATGACAGGGACCGCTTCCATGAAGTCGTTAATTCCCATCTTTGGAAGTGTTCAGGCAAGTACAAACTTCCAGTTATAAAATAAGTAAGTTCTGGTATGTAATGTACAGGATGGTGACTTTGGTTAATGCTACTGTTACTGAATATATGAAAGTTGCTAAGAAAGTGTATCTTAACAGTTCTCATCACGGGAAGAAAATCTGTGCTGATGGTAATTGGGCTTATTTTGATGATCATTCTGCAGTATTGTATGTACCTGTCCAATCACTATGTTGTGCACCTGAAACTGATATATATCAATCATTTCTCAATTAAAAAAGAGATACACTGTCACTGCAGAAAATGTATAAGCAAAAACAAAACAAAACAGAGAACCTTTGCAAATGGCCACGTTCCCCTTGATTTTGTTCTGTGGATTAGATAGTCCCCAGAAGGGGATTATGCTGTATATTTGAAACCTCTTTCATTTCTTATTTGAGAATGTAATTTGTTTCTAAGACCCATCAAGCTACTTAATTTTCTTTCCTTTTATCTTCTGAGATTAGTAGAAAAATCGTAGTCCAAAGAAAAAAATTATAGTCCACTAATACTGCCTTTGTGTTGTTTAATTTTCTGGCTAAAAAAGTTTAATTTATTTATTTTTATTTTAAAAATATTTTATTTTAAAAGATTTTATTTATTTATCTGCCAGAGAGAGAGTGTGCGCGCGCACGTGCGCACAAGCAGGGAGAGCAGCTGGGACAGAAGCGGAGTCCCCACTGAGCAGGGAGCCAGGTGCTTGCTTTATTTTCAAGTAGGCTCCACGCCCAATAGGGCTGCAATTCACAGCCTGAGATTAAGAGTCTCATGCTCTACCCACTGAGCCAGCCAGGCACCCCGGCTGAAAAAGTTTTAAGTTCTCAAATACTTTAAATCATTTGTTGTACTGTGGTTCGTTGGAAGGCTTTTTTATTTTATTTTATTTTTAATATTTTATTTATTTATTTGAGGGGAAGGGAGCATGAGAGGAGAGAGGTCAGCGAGAGAAGCAGACTCCCCGCCAAGCAGAGAGCCTGTGTGGGACTCGATCCTGGGACTCCAGGATCACGACCCGAGCCGAAGGCAGTCACTCAACCACCTGAGCCACCCAGATGCCCCATTGGAAGGCTTTTAAAATAGCTTCTTTAAATAGCCATACTCTAAGTATTACCCATTACCTTTTTATTACCCATTTTCCTCAAAGGAGACTTGAGTAAACAATATAGTGACTGTTTTATTCTTATTGATTCTATCACCTTTTTATTAAAACAACCTCTTGACCATAAAGCAAATCCATAGTGGACTCCTAAACATTAACGAGGCAGCTTCCTTAATTAGATGTTGTGGCCCTTACAGAGCCTTCATGGAGCTCTTTCAGAAAGCCACCGCTGGGCTGGGCTTCGTGGGGTGGTGTAAAGTGCTTGCATAGTGTCCTTCCAGCATTCGGGGGAGATACTCTCACTTGGTTCTGCGGCCTTTTGGTATGTGTACTACTAAGCCGTACCAGCCCCTTAGGTGCCTGGGGGACTAAAAATATCTCACATGTTCCTAGAACCCTAGGTTTATTGCAGCTTGTTTTTCATACTGTAGTATTCTGAAATTACCCATAAATGGATTATGACTGAAGTTAAAACATCTGTCATCACAGTTATTTCTGGAATTACTGTTAAAGCCTGAAAATGTTCAGTGGGCAGCGTTGGGTGGTAAGCTCTAGCTTTACTGAATCTATTTTTAGAGCATTCTCGAATGTTGTCACAGCATATATAATTCATATAGTTACGGCTTTTTGAAAAGCAAGTGACTTGAAGGCATTTTATTTATTTTATAAAATAGGCTGCTCAAAAAGTAGGCTCAAGAATAGGATGAAATCTTAATAATTTAGTTATCGGCAGCATATACCTTTATAGGATGCAATAACGCTTACTCCGCTGAGGTCCGAGTCTGCGGGCACGGCTCCCCCCGTGAGTCCCATGTCCCGTGTGTTGTGTACGAAGTTCTGCCCTCGTTGGTTACGCGTGTGCACTCAGTGCAGCGGGCACTTTCGTGTCTAGAGGGAAGCGGCAGATGAGATGATCAGGAACTCTGAAGCTTTTCCTGAAAGTTCAAAATTGTTTGAAACCTGCCCCCTGTATTTCTCTGAGTCCCCTGAGGACAGAGGCTGTGGTTCATAACTCTGGTACCAGAAGTCTCCGGCACTCCGTGGGTCCTCGGTAAAAGTTGAACGTATGAGTTCATCGTACTTGTGATTTATTCTCTGGGAACTTCGCTGCCATCCTTTGTCACTCAGTTTGGGTCTAAGGTGATCCTTGCCTGGTTTAAATGTTTGTGCTGGAGAATGGAAGTGGGAAGGTCTAGGTTCTGTCTGTCCATCTACCTGTCTGTCTACTTCTCTCTCTCTCCCATCACTGCAGTGACCTTGCTTGGGATTACCGTTTCCGTTCAGCAGAGACCGAGGCGCAATACAATACGAGGCAGGGGCGGACCCCAGCCTGGCGCACGGCCCGGTCTCTGCTGCTCCTCTCTTCTCCCATAGACATGGAGGACTTGGGCTCCGGCCTTCGAGGCTCTTTGGAAACTGTTCTTGGGACCCGTCAAGCTGGATTAGGAAACTGGATGTTCTGATGCACAGAGGAGTGTAGCTCTGCGTGCATTTTAGAGCTTTTGCGTACTTCAGCTTTTCTGATTTTGGGAGGCCCCGAATCTAACCAACAGTCCCCTGCAAAATCTTCCAGGTGTTCGAGAATGGGGGGACAATGGGAAACAGGATGTTAGAGGAGGATGACCAAGCGGGAAGGAAGCAGGTAGAGGGTGTGGGGTCAAAGCTGACTTTCTAACTGCGAAACATTTTAAATAAGGAAGTATGCGGCTTAATCCAATGACTGCACACCTACCATGAAGCTTACTAGGTTTTATCGTGTTTTGTTTCAGATCGTAAGGAGTGAAACATTACCGCTGTAGCTGAGACTCTTGAGTACGTCTCGGGTGGCAGGAGAGGAGGGTTATTTGGGTGTTAGCGTTTATGTTCGCGTGTATAATTGAAGCTGATTCTTTTTTTTTTTTTTTTTAAGATTTTATTTATTTATTTGACAGAGATCACAAGTAGGCAGAGAGGCAGGCAGAGAGAGTGAGAGGGAAGCAGGCTCCCTGCCAAGCAGAGAGCCTGATGCGGGACTCGATCCCAGGACCCTGAGTCATGACCTGAGCCGAAGGCAGAGGCTTAACCCACTGAGCCACCCAGGCGCCCTGAAGCTGATTCTTGACTGCTGCATGCTGCTCTCGGGTAGGAGTGAGTATACCCGAGTGTATCTTCTCTCTCGCTGGGGAAGATTTCGGTTGCTCCCGTCGATTTTGTCACACCCAGTACTGCAATAAACATTTTTTACTTTCCTCTTCGTGTGCGTGTGTGAGAGTCTGTCTGTGGTGTGTGTCCAGGAGAGGCCTGGGTGCGCGAGCACAGAACCTTCAGGGTCTCCCTCTCTTCTCCGACAGCGCTCTGAGCGGGAGCCGGCTGCCGTGGGCCGAAGGAAGGGGTCAGGGGCACGGTGTGGACACGATGGGGAAACCAAGTCTTGAAGGAAGAGCTGGGCCTGTCAGTGTCGGGAAGGGACTCTCTTGCAGAAAGAGCAGGTGCCGGTCTCAGCTCTTCGTTTTCCTTCTTTGAGATTCGGAACGAGTTTTTACTGAGCTTAAACAAGGTTGTTCTGCTGAGTCCGCCGGGCGGTCCGCCGGGCTCCGCTGTGTGCGCTCGGGTCCGCTGGACGATCGTGCCGAACTAGAACTAGAACTAGAAGCCGTGCGCCCGCCTGCGGACTGGGGGGCTTCCGTGTTCCTGCTGGCGCAGGGGAGATTGCAGGAGTGCGCTGTGAGGAGAGGGAGATGCTTCGTCCCTGCTGTTTGTTTGTTTGTTTATTTGCCTTCTTTGCTGGAATACAGCTGACGCCCGTACCCTGGTGGTTCCGGCGCGCAGCAGAGTGGCGGGACGTTTTACACATGTGAGGAAGCGATCGCCACACCACGCTTCACCGCCATCCCCAACCAGAGTTCTTCCCTGGGTTCCCCACGCCGGACTTCGTATCCCCGTGACTTAACTGATATTAGAACTGGAAATTATAAAGGGCGTTCAGTGAATACTTGAATAAGGGAGTGGATGAGTTTAAGTAAATAGACTTCTTGAGTTCAGCTTGATTATAGAATTCTCCTTAAACTGGAAGACCTCCTCTGAGGTGTACACTTGGGGTCCACACTCCTGGCGTACGTTCCTGTGCTGGGTTTTAGACAGGTTCTTGCTAAGACTGTTGCAGTCGTCACCCTCTGCTTTCGTACAGCGTTCTGCTCCCACTCGGCTTGTCACTCCCGTCGCACCACGCCGCAGGGGTGGTTTCTCCTGTCATGCTCCTGTCCCCCACTAGATTTTTAACCTCACTGATGTGTTGTGTCCTTCCAGTTCCCTTTTGCATGCCCCACTAGTAGACACTAAAAAAATGATTGTGCCGTATTTGATTTGAAAGGATCCACATGCTGAATTTTAAGTAAATAATTTTGACCTAAGAGAGCTCACCTTGCCAACGTATGGATTACCGACAGGGTATTTAACTTTGAATTGTCCTGCCCATCACTGGTCTTGTAGGTAGTCTGACCACCAGGAAAGAATCTTGGTGATCACATTTTTTTTAAGCATCTGCCCTGCGTGGACCCATCGTCCAGCGGGGATCTGAGCTGCACACAAGTGCCAGCGTGTGCATCCGCACCACGGCTCTGAGCAGGGTGTACTGGAGTCCGCAGACCCCGTGAAGGGCTGAACAGTAAATGCTTCGACCTTGCGGACGGTACGATCTTGGTGACGGACAGTCCACTCTGCCGTTTGTGACCCCAGGGTAGCTGCCGGTGCTGTGAGCACGTGAGTGTGGCCGTTTCCAGTAACGCTTCATTTACGGGGGCGCCGGCTGGCTCAGTCGGTGGAGCGTGTGACTCTTGATCTCCAGGTTGTGAGTTCGAGCCCCACACTGGGCATGGAGCTTACTTAAGACAAAAACAAAACAAAAATCTTCATCTCCAGAAGCAGGAGGTAGACTGGCTTTGGGCCGTGGTTGGCTGACTCTTGACCTAGTTCATTTGTTTCTTGGTCTTTGTTTCTCTAGCCACAGCAGAAATTTTCGTGTTTGCCACGTAGGTTTCCGGGGCTCACTTGCCACAGTTAGCAGAGGTGAGATTGTTGAAGAACTTGATCTCGTGCAGATGACTAAAGCTAATTCTTGTTTTTTAACTTGTTTATCCAGGACATTTTATTTCCCTACATCAAAGAAAATGTTAAAGAGTATCTGCAGACACACTGGGAGGAAGAGGAGTGCCAGCAGGACGTCAGTCTTCTGAGGAAACAGGTGGGGACATCGCTCTTCTGTTGCTTCCACATTCCCAAGCGTCTGAGACTTGAGGATGCCGGGAGACTCAGATGTGCTCCGGACACACTGGAAACGAGCGCCCTGGCTTCCTAGGGCCTGCTTGTTGGACTTCCAAGGGCCTTCCTAGTCCCTTGCCTGCTTAGGGACTCACAGCACGTCATTAAATGGCCAGATCGTGGCAGTTGCTGTCTCCCCAGTTGCCTCTCTTTGGAGCCATTTCGATTGCATAAAGCTGTCATTTTTTTTTTTTTTAAGATTTTATTTATTTATTTGACAGAGATCACAAGTAGGCAGAGAGGCAGGCAGAGAGAGAGGAGGAAGCAGGCTCCCCACTGAGCAGAGAGCCCGATGTGGGGCTCGATCCCAGGACCCTGAGATCATGACCTGAGCCGAAGGCAGCGGCTTAACCCACTGAGCCACCCAGGCGCCCCTAAAGCTGTCATTTTAAAAAATTAATTAGTTGATTATTTAAAATGTCATGTATTTTTAAAACTAAGCTTTATCTGGTTGTGTGCGAGAGGTTTTGTGCTGTCTCACCACGTTTTTCAGTACCGTCTCCCAGTGACCCTCTGGTCTCTCCTGCCTCCTGCACAGCCCTCCTGGGGCCTCGCCTCCACACAGCCCTGCACACCGTGTCCTGCTCCCACCAGGCCCAGCCTTCGTCTCCTGTGCCGTTGTGCTCTGATCTCTGGCCAGCTTGCAGTCGGTCTTCCCTTCTGCATTCCGTGCTGTAGAGCTCCTGCTCGCTTTCCTTCAACCTGCTTCAGGGTCAAAGATCTTACACGCTGTGCCGGGTGAACTCTGACAGTTATTTTCTAGTCGCGTTCTACGTCGGACAATGTGGAATGTTCTGGAAAGGTTTTAATGGTTGGGAGTTGGGATTGGAAATATACCCGGGGGGCCATTGGGTATTTGGGTTTGTTAAATGTTCTAGGTGACTCCGGGTTCGTCTGAAACACTCCCCTCCCTTAAGCTTCCTGTTGTCTCAGTTCTTGTTATTGAAATTACGTATTCCCCCGTTACAGTATACACACCGTTGGGCTTTAGAACCTGGACATATGCTTTGTCAGTCACAGCGTCATTGTTCTAAGTAGCTGCTAGATATTTCGGGCAAGAGGAGGAAAAGTACAAGATACTGAAAAAGAACCAACCCCAGACATTGCTTCGCTGGCATTTCATTGAATCCCAGGCATAAGTGAATTTCGCTGACATTTTCTTTGTGTCTTCCTTGATTCATTATCGTGCAGAGAAAATGGTCGGATTTAACCGAAGTCCTGGTTTGTTGATCCCCATAAGTGTTGATCCCCGTAAGCGACACGCCGAGTCTCACTATATCATTTTACCATTATATGCTGTGTCTCTCCCGTGCAACGTGGATGCGAATTTATTCATTCTAATCCACTTTCCTTTAGGATCATTCCTGTCAGCCCCCAGAGTGCAAGGTACTTTAATCTGGAGCAGCGTAGGTACCAGTGACAGCTGGAGGAAGCGAGTCCACTAGGCTTTCAGGCCTCATTTTAAGGGATCTTTTTGACAGTAAGTAGGAAACAAACTTCATGTTGTTTATGATTTCAAGGCCGAAGAGGATTCGCACCTGGATGGGGCTGTTCCCATTCCAGCCTCGTCTGGCGCTGGAGGAGACGACGCCCAGCAGACGATCCAGGCCGTGGTGGACAACGTGTGCTGGCAGATGGCCCTGGACCGCAAGACCACGGCGCTGAAGCAGCTGCAGGGCCACATGTGGAGGGCGGCGTTCGCAGCAGGGCGCGTGAAGGCCGAGTACGTGCTGTGCGGGCTCCACGCACTTGGCCCGCCCGGACGCCCGAGACGTTGTACCTGGGCCTCTCTGCCCGGTGTTAGTTGTGTGATTAGTCAGATAGATAAAGTCAACCTTCTTTTTATTTTTTTAAGACTTAATTTATTAGAGAGAATGAGGGGGTGGGCAGAGGGAGAGGGGGACGCGGGTTCCTGGTTGAGCAGGGCAGACGCTTAACCGATGGAGCCGCCCAGGCCCTTTTTATTTGAACAGGCAAGTGTTTGTCTTGTTTTTTCCAAGCTAGGGATAAAGCATTCCACCCAGTGAAGCTCCCCAGGGCGGCATGCCTGGCTTTGTGGGATGGTGGTTGAGGACTTGGATCCCAGTTTATTTATTTATTATTTATTGATTTTTTTTAAAAAGATTTTGTTTATTTACTTGACAGAGATCACAAGTAGGCGGAGAGGCAGGCAGAGAGAGAGAGAGACGGGGAAGCAGGCTCCCTGCTGAGCAGAGAGCCCAACTCGGGGCTTGATCCCAGGACCCTGAGATCATGACCTGAGTGGAAAGCAGAGGCTTAACCCACTGAGCCACCCAGGGGCCCTTGGATCCCAGTTTAAAACAGCTCCCAGGAAAGGGTGACTGAGCTCGGTCACATTTGGTCTTCAGCAGACAGCGCTGTCGGGCCGCTTCTCAGGGCTGTCGGGTTCTTGCTTTCTGCGGTGCTGGAGAAGGAACGATGCTGTCAAGGATTTATATGTCATCTTGGGGCCATTCAAAGTGTCACCACTCTGCCACTCTGTCTTGTGCTGGGGAGCAGCTTTCACACACCCCTGGGTCCGGGCTGTGGCGTTCCCGAAGCCATCCTGCCCAAGGAAACTCGGAGTATTGCTGAGGAATTCTTTCTTTCTTTTTCTTTTTTTTAAGATTTAATTTTGAAGTACTCTCTACGCCCATCGTGGGGCTCAAATTTACAGCCCTGAGAGCCCCTGCTCTGTTGACTGAACCAGACAGTACCTGCTAAGAAACTCTTACCACAAAAAAACTAATGTTGTACTGTGTGGTGACTAACATAACATAATTTTTTTAAAAAAGGAAGAAAGAAATCCCCCCCCCCTTTCTAAAAAGATTTATTTATTTGACAGAGAGACACAGTGAGAGAAGGAACACAAGCAGGGGAAGTGGGAGAGGGAGAAGCAGGCTCTCTGCCGAGCAGGGAGCCTGTTGTGGGACTCGATCCCAGGACCCTGGGATCATGACCTGAGCCAAAGGCAGATGCTTAATGACTGAGCCACACAGGTGCCCAAAAAGAAATTAATTATTTTTTTTTAAGATCTTATTTATTCATTTTTTAAAAGATTTTATTTATTTATTTGACAGAGAGAGATCACAAGCAGAGAGGCAGGCAGAGAGAGAGGAGGAAGCAGGCTCCCCACTGAGCAGAGAGCCCGATGCAGGACTCGATCCCAGGACCCTGAGATCATGACCTGAGGCGAAGGCAGAGGCCCAACCCACTGAGCCACCCAGGCGTCCCAAGATTTTATTTATTTGACAGAGATCACAAGTAGGCAGGGAGGCAGGCAGGCAGAGAGGGAGAAGCAGGCTCCCTGCTGAGCAGAGATCCCGATGGACCCTGATCGAGCCCGATGCAGGACTCGATCCCAGGACCCTGAGATCATGACCCAAGCCTAAGGCAGAGGCTTTAACCCACTGAGCCACCCAGGTGCCTGAAAGAAATTGCTGATGAGACACTGCCACTAAGGATTTTAGGCCATTGCCTGATGCACAGCGCAAGACCCAAGACTACTTCGAGTTGCTGCTGTATTTTTGTTTTCCTGTCAAACGAATTGCCCTTCCTCTGTGTAACTTCACAAGGGGCTTCCACTTTTTAATACTTTTTTTTTTTTTTTTAAAGATTTTATTTATTTCTTTGAGAGAGAGCACATGCAGGGCAAAGGGAGAGAGAAGCAGACGCCCCGCTGAGCGAGGATCCTGATCCCAGTGCTCAATCCCGGGACCCCGAGATCGTGACCCAAACTGCAGTCAGATGCTTGACCCTGACTGACTGAGTCAGCCAGGCGCCCCGGGGTGCTCCCACTTTTTAAAGGACACGTTAGGATTTCAGGATAGGCCAGTCGTCTGGGAATATCCGCTAGTTCAGTGTGTAAGACACTGAAGGGTGGAGTTGAGAGAGGATGCTTGAGCTAGTCAGTCCTTCCTTCTCTCGGACGGTTTCCTTAATTATGAAACCAAGGACTTGAAATAGGTTACCTTAGACCTCTGAGCCCTGAATTGGAGCAATAACAATCTGCAAATTCAACGTGGAAAACTCCTGTCTCTGCGATTGCAGCATAATGCACAGAATAACCCACGATCATGTGTGCTGGTTTCAAACTGGTTGACGTCCTTCCTTCAGTCAGTGTCCTCTAGTAAGCTGTTTGATCCAGTAGGAGACTTCCCTGACATTTTCCAGCTGATCTGTGAAAGATGACTGGTTGCATGTTCCCAGTTCTTGTGCTTCTCTTTCCACCTTATTTCTGCGATAATTCCACCAGCCGAGTATGGAAAGAGTTGTAGAACCGGGAAGCAGGACTCATGTCAGGAATCAGAAAAGCTAGACACTGTTTGCCAGTTGGCTAATGTGAGATGGTGCGGGTCTCGTAACTGATTTGTTATGTCATTTTTTTCTATATTTTAAAAGTTTAGGTTTTCTTAGTTCTCAAGAAAAGAGTTCCATTTTCTAGCTGGTTACATATGAATAGCTTTTGAACTCTCAAATGTTTTTCTTGTAATTGTTTGGGAGCAAATCTTTTTAAAGGCATTTCCGTGCTTTCTGAAGGCACACTGGACATTAACATCCTCTTGTCATGAATTTCATCGAAGATTACATAATTGTTACTTACTTTTAAGTTCTTTGGGAATTTAAAGAAGCACTTTATTTCATCCCTTATTTGTAATCACTTTACTGTTGTTAGTGTGGTCGCCTGTCAAAGACTATTCTGTGCGCCTGCATTGTTGCTTCTAATCCGCTGTGGTCTTGGAACCCCAGGGACAAACTTGGTAGGTCGGCAGGAGTTTGCGGTCTCCTGGAGGTGCTTCTCATGGTGACCCTTTGGGCTCAAATAAAAGAAACTTGTTATGGCTATTTTGACTGGCTTTCATCAAGCTAGATACCGTGTTCCTGCATTTGAACTTGCTGGTCTTTCCTCTAGGTTCTTCGAAGATGTAGTTCCAGCAGTCCGGAAATGGAGAGAGGCTGGAATGAAGGTGTATATCTATTCCTCAGGGAGTGTAGAGGCCCAGAAGCTACTGTTTGGGCATTCTACGGAGGGAGATATTCTTGAGGTAGGTTACCTGATTACTGTTTTTCTGACACTATCATGAATCTTAAAGGAACATCCTACGGTTATAAGCCAAGTCAACGTTCAGATCATTGCATGTATATATGCCAAGCAGGTGGTGAAGAGAAGTGGGAAGCTGGGGAGTGGCTTCGAGGGAAGGGTGGGTGTTTCTGTTGTGCCAGTCTTGGCAGCGGAGCTTCTTACGCTGCGGAGAATAACGAGCACCAGGAGAGTTTGTGAAAAGTGTAGATCCCTGGGCGGTGCTTCCTAGCAAATCTGCATTGGCAGGTCTGGGAAGGGGGGGTCAGGAATATATAGATGTATATGTAATACAGCTAGTAAGACATGAGCTGGCTTGGAAATCAGCTGTCTTGCCGACATTAGAAAATTGTCAGCTCGGACGAAACTAATGGGCCACTTCTTTTGGTGATTTCAAGGAGCCGGTGAGCGGTATGGTAGCGGTACGTGCCCCGTCCAGACACGTGCATGTACTTCTTTAATGAAGCGGTGTGCAGGGTAGTTCATTTGTTCCTGGCACTTTGGAGAGAGAACAGATTTTATTTTAGCAGAAACCTCATTCTCCTGTGAGAGAACGGGGTGTGGAATGTTCAGACCACCTGTTCCTTTTCCTGCAGATGAGAAAACTCCTGCTGGCTCCTCGTCCCACCCTCCCTGCGCCCTCTGGAGGACAGGGCGGGCACGGGGAAAAGGGAAGCCATTTAGGACTTGAAGAAGAAATGCCGACTGACCGAAGACAGGCTGAACTTAGTGATGTGCACTAGGCCACTCCGCAGCTGTCTTTTAAATGTTTAGTGAGCCTCTGCCGGGCACAGAGAGCACTTTGGCTTCGGAGGTGTCCTGTTCTCATTTTAGTGCTTCCCTGTGTTTTATCTTAGTTTAGGTCAAATATTAAATCGCGAATAAAACCCTTTAATTATTGGTGTACAGATATGTGTATCTCCTGAATACAGATGTACATGACACTTTTGTTCTCCGATAGAAGGGCAGTAAGGTGATAGTAGATAATACACAATAGTTACTGAATTCAATGATAAAAATGTACTTGCGGGGCGCCTGGAGGGCTCAGTCGGTTAAGCGTCTGCCCTTGGCTCAGATCACGATCTCAGGGTCTTGGGATTGAGCCCCACATCAGGCTCCCTGCTTAGCAGGGAGTCTGCTTCTCCCTCTCCTTTTGTTCCTCCTCCGCTCGTGCTCTCTCTTTCAAATAATAAATAATCTCTTTTTTTTTTTTAAGATTTTATTTATTTATTTGACAGAGATCACAAGTAGGCAGGGAGGCAGGCAGAGGGAGAGGGGGAAGCTCAGCAGGGAGCTCAGCAGGGAGCCCGATGTGGGGCCCGATCCCAGGACCCTGAGATCATGACCTGAGCCAAAGGCAGAGGCTCAACCCACTGAGTCACCCAGGCGCCCCTCAAATAATAAATAATCTTAAAAAAAATTTTACTTATATACCTCTAACTCTTGCCTGACACAATAGACCAAAATCTCAAAGGTCAGCAGCAGAGAAAGAAAGTAAAGTAGCAGTTTACTAATGAGGCAGGTTAGAGAAATCTGTTCTTCCTGGGTCAAAAGGACAATATTTGGGACCTATAATCAGAAATGAAACCCAGTCCACTAAGTAATTTGAGTGCAAATAGGGTTTTAAGGATACAAAGTCAAGCATGTATGTTTTAAAAGATTTTGAAAAATAAATAAAAAAATAAAAAATAAAAGGTTTTGGAGATAAAATTAATGCTAATCAAAGAAAACCAAGTAAATTGTAGCATGATTTTATATACATTGAATTGGTAGTTTTCTTCCAAATGTTTATTTCTGTAAAATCTTCCTTTATTTCCTACAGCCCACGTAAAGTTCTCTATTAAGCAGACATTCAGTGATTATTTATGGAGGGGATGAAGTCACTGTGATTGTTGCGTGTTTCAGAGCAGACAAGGAGAGACAAAGGGTCAGGTCGCAAGTGTATTTACAACGTCGATCTTTCCTTGCCCTGTTACAGCTTGTTGACGGGCACTTTGATACCAAGATCGGACACAAAGTGGAGAGTGAGAGTTACCGCAAGATCGCCAGCAGCATCGGGTGCTCCCCCAACAACATCCTGTTTCTGACAGACGTCACCCTGGGTGAGTCATCTCACCCTTCTGTTGTACCCTCCAGAGTAGGCGCTGAGCCTTGCTCTGCACACACGTGGCCTCTGAGAAGGAGGTTTGTGGGGAGCCTTGAAAAATGGAACAGGTTTATAAAAAGAAGCCGTGGACCAGCCGATCCATGTTTCTCTCTGTTTCCCCATCCTGGGGGGTTGTGTGTGGGCAAGTGGCGCTGGGAAGACTAGATCTTCTCGCTGTAGCTCTGTCTGCGCCCCCCCCCCCCAATCCCCTGTACACACGTACACACAGACGAGATGGCAGAATAACCAAGGACAGTTTCTGGGGCGTCCCTGGAAGGAGCCTGCAGGCAAGGGTGTGAGGGTAGGTGCGTGGTCAGTGAGCGACATGAAGCGGCCGTGGACCTGAGCACGTGTAGCTAACAGCAGTGATGGGAGCTGAAAGCCAAAAAAGAAGCACAAAGCTACAGGGAGGGAGAATTCCCTTTTCCTCTTTGTTGTTCTGGTCGATGAGTGCGGCCCCTCCGTGAGCAGGAGCCTCCTCTCTCCCTTCCCTCGGGGGATCTCAGTCCCCAGACACCCCCGTGCTCGGAGCCTCTGGCCTTGTTGCGCCTGATTCACTGCCGAAAGGCGCACCTGTTGCCCCGGCGGGGCCGTGTTCGTTACAGGCGGGGCGGCGGCTCACGCACTGTTGCCGCACGGACTGAATGCGGGTGGCCGCCTGTACTCGGCTATATTGGTAATTTAAGTGAGTTCAAAAGCACTTTGACCGGACGTAAACGGCCACTCCAGCTCTTGTGAGAGAATGTAGACGCTCTAGAGGATTCCAGCAGGAAACCAGTGACTGAGGAAGCCGGCAGCAGCAGGCGAAGAGGTACTGGGTGCTGGGGAGGACTGGGCGCCGCTTCTCGGAAGGCGTCTGCTCGGTGAGGCTTTCCCGCACCCCACCCGGCTCCGGCTCCGGCTCCGGCTGCGGCGGGCTCGGCTGGCTCACGGTCCTCAGAGTTCATGCATCTCCCGGGACCCTGTTTTTGCCGCGTTCATAATCACGCTGGTATTTGAGGGCACTTCTTTACGTTTGCGTTCCACTGCTCGCGTGGGATTGTGAGTTGCCGCTTCCATCTGCCCCAGAGCAGGACTTGGTGGATCGCGCAGCTGCTGTGACACACGACGTCTGGGTCCGCCGGCCGGGAAGGGCACTTAGGCAAAGAGACTGCGGGCTCCGCGCACTCTTGCCTGGTCGGCTCCATGGGACTCCTGGACCCCCCGGAACCTGTGGGCCGTCTCCCTCTCCCTGGTCCTTCCTATCTTGTGGAACTAGAGTCGCCCCTACCCACCGGGACTGTCCGAGATAGGGCCCAAAGGCTAATCCAAGCTGCCGACAGACCGTACCAGAGGTGGTGTGTCCCACCTGGGATCTTGCTGTGCCGCTGACCTTTGAGCTTTCGGTCTGCTGTGTCGGGCAAGAGTTAGAGGCGTATAAGCGAGTACTGAGTTGCTAAGTGGTTTTTTTAAAAAAAATCTTAACCAGCATAGAGATGATGTAATGCTTCAAAAAGTGATAATAATGTTTTCTGGAGAAAGAAAGTCTTAATTGTACCTGGCATACAGTAGACATTCAGTAAGTGTTGAATTTCAGGCCGTGGTCAGTGTAGATGGAAAACTTTGATCCAGATAGATGGTACCAGATCACGCCACTTGTTATCTTGAGTTTGAAAACTCAGCAGATTGCGTGTCTTACATGTCCTGGCTTGGGGCCAGAGTCCAAGGGTTTCTACAAGACTGTTGTCTAAGTTTTCTGCCTCCTGGAAAACTTTACATTTACTTTTGGGCCGCACTGAAGGAGAGGAACAGACAGAAGGATGCACGGACACGCTGCCTCAGGGTTCCCTGTGTGACTGGGTAGCCAGGCCACATAGATGTACCGTGGCGGAGCGTCAGCCTTGGCAAAGGCATTTCACCGGGCCTCTATCCTGCCCTGTAGATATTTGCCTGTCTTATTCCTCTACAGAAACTGCCAATTCAAAGCTATAAATACCCTCCCTTGCGAATGGCTTTTGGGGACTTGGAGAGGTGGGGTGAGGAGGTTGCTTTAGAGAGGTTCATGGTGTGAAACACAGCAGTCCCTGTGACGAAGGATAATGAGAAGACTTTTACTGTGTTTTCTTCCTTATGGAAAGGAGCGAGGCCTGCTCTGCTGAGGCTAGCTGCTTTAATCTGTGAATTGCTTTTCTATCATCATTTGTACGGAAGGGGCTGTTGGAGATGCAGATCCGTGGTTTGCCATCTGTTGAATTTCCTAGCGCTTTGGAAGATAAGTTTCTGCGGGCTTAGAGCTAGAGAACTGCTTTGTGGCTGGAGCTCCTGGCGTGTCAGCCTGTCCCGAGTGTTCTGGCATTGAACGTATTGTGATCCCCAGGTCTGCTCCCCTTTCCTCACTTTTTGGCTACCATTAATAATTACAATCCCGTCTCTAGTAAGGTCGTGTACAGGTTCTTCATATTCTTGTCTTTAGCCACATTTTTTTCCTAGTTGTTCTCATAGTACATCTATAATTTTACATCTTTCTTTTCACTTAAGCTGTTCCCTTGGGCTGCAGTCCCAGAAACTATTCTTAACTTTAGCAAATAGAGATAATCCCCAAATTGGCCTTGAAACAAAATTGGCTTTCTCCAGGGTCTCTGCACGGAGGTTTTGTTCTCATCCCTCCTCATCTGCCAGCTCCACACCCATTTAAGGCAGTAGGGCCAGAACTGGGCTCCTGTGTAGCTGGGATGGGGCCAGGCAGCCGGCTGCTCGCCGCGTTCTTTTCCATCACTTCTGATCCTCTGTTGGGTACCACATGCCCAGGCTTCATTGCCAAGGCAGAATGGAAGACTAAGTTGATACCCCAAATAACATCCAAGTGTGAAAGAGAGTCCCAAAAGACATTTTCCTCTCGGAGGAAAGGAGGGAGGCCCAGGGTTTTAAGTCAGTATCGTGCCAGTAGGGCAGATAGATGCTTACGGACAGCAATTGCCCAGCGATGGTCTCGGTAAGAGGCTGAATGTGCTGCGGTCACTAGCGAGTGTCGGGTTCCATGTGGACCGCCATGGCTCGACGCAGTTGGGATCCTGGGTTGCTCGTCAAGGGAAAGCTGTGTTTGTGGCGGTCAGCTGGGGATTAGGGATGAGAAGAATAGCGCCTGTACAGTTTGCTCGGAGGAAGGGATTTCCTCAGGAAGAGGGGATAGCTTAGTACTTTGTTTGCTCTGGGAAGGCAACAGCCTTTCACAGGACAGGAAGCTAGACACTGGAGGTTGGGAGGTGGAAGAGACTCTGCCCCACTTACTTTCTCTGGGAACTTCTAATCTCTCTTGGCGCTGCTGCCCTTTACCCCGTGTGGATGGTGCGACTGATTTCCAAAGGTCAGGAAGCCATTGAGGTTTCTTAATACACCAGCCCTAAACTCCATACAACGTGTTTCGGGTTCTTTGCCAGTTTCGCTCTGTTCAGATATGCCCCATCTGACCCATGCCTGTCTCCCATACTCACTCGCTCCGTTCTTCCAATATTTGTACGTGTATTTTGTCTGCCCAGAATGCTTCCTCTCTTGGCAGTTTTGTTTCCTCAAAACTTCTGAATAAAACTTACCTTCTGTGCTGAGAAGTCATGTGTTATATTGCAGATCCTAATTCAGTGTTCCGTACTGGGGAGTTGAGATTCTGCCTTTTTTTTTTTTTAATTTTTTTTAAGATTTTTAAAATTTATTTGATAGATCACAAGCAGGCAGAGAGCCCAACGTGGGGCTCGATCCCAGGATCCTGAGATCATGACCTGGGCCGAAGGCAGAGGCTTAATCCACTGAGCCACCCAGGTGCTCCTTTTTAAAAAAATTTTTTTTTTTTTTAGATTTTTTTTTTTTTTAATTTTATTTTTTTATTTATTTGACACAGAGAGAGATCACAAGTAGACAGAGAGGCAGGCAGAGAGAGAGGAGGAAGCAGGCTCCCTGCGGAGCAGAGAGCCGGACGCGGGGCTCGATCTCAGGACCCTGAGATCATGACCTGAGCTGAAGGCAGCGGCTTAATCCACTGAGCCACCCAGGTGCTCCTATTTAAAAAATTTTTTAAAAAGATTTTATTTATTCAGAGAGGGAGTGAGAAAGTGGGGGAGGGGCAGAGGGAGAAGGAGAGAGAATCTCCAGCCGCCCCCCTGCTGAATGTGGAGCCTCTTGCCCGGCTCGATGCCACGACCCTGAGATCATGACCCGGACCAAAATCAAGAGTTGGATGCTTACCCAACTGAGCCCCACCCCCCCCCCAGGAGCCCCAGAGATGCTGTGTTTCTAACAAGCTTGCAGGCGATTCCCGCACCTCAGGTCCGTAGGTCACATTTGGAACAGTATTGCTGTGGAGCAGGAGTTGGCAAGTTGTTCTGTAAAGGGCCAGATGGTGTCTTGGGCTTTGCAGGCCCTCCTGTCTGTCACGACTCTTAAACCCTGTCCTGGTAGTGGAAAAACAGCCATACACAAACACGAATGAATGGCCCCAACTGTTCTAGTAAAACTTTATTTACAAAAGCTCGTGGCAGGTCATCATTTGCTCTCCTGTGTTCCAGAGCGTGGACTTTTAGACCTCAGCTCTGCCACTCACGGGCTCGCCTCTAGCATGGAGATAGTAATACTAACTACCTCAGGGTCGTTGTGAAGATTTAAATGAGAATGGGAGCTCCCTGAGGGCAGGAGCTTTGTTTTGTTCATACATATCTGTTCCAAGACGGGTACTTGGCCCATAGTAGGTGCCAAACAATACTAGGTGTTAGCTGTTACCTTCCACATGGACGCAGAATGGAGAGAGGAGTGTGACCCAAGGTGTATTAGAGATCTCCCCTGCCGTACCTAGCTTACCTAGTCTCGTTTGACTCGTCCTGTTTTTTCTTCACCCACCATGCAGTCACTGATCTAGTGCTCGTAGTCGAATGCGGAGAGAGACAACAGGTAATAACGTGTCGGTTCATACAGTATTGGTAGAGCCAAACACGAAGAATTAGAGGAGCGTGTGGAATGTGGCAGTGGTTCTGGAAGGTAAGATCGTTGAGCCGAATCTTGAAGAGGAGAAATTTGCCAGGCAAAAAAGATGAGCAGGCTGGCCAGGGAATAGGCCGTATTTGGGCTCCTGATGTGGCAGCAGGAATTTTGGCCTGATTGGATCATGGACTTCCATTTGTCCCATCGGTCCCTAACTGGTATTATTACCGACAGTCTGACCTTTGGGAAACACTCAGTTTTCTGTAGGACCGAGGAGGGTGAGTGGAGGAACGTCGTGGACAGAACATAGCTCTTTCCTTCCACATTCATAACCACTTAAAGCTCAGAAATCTGGGATACACAACACACCATACACAAGGACGCGAAGTCTAGACCACTCTAGTCTGTCAGGCACAATCATGTATTTTTAAACATTTTTGATTGTGGAAGCATCACATTTACATGGGGGAATGATGTGCTCAGTCCCCAGTGTGCCCGTCTTCTAGCTTCAGCAGTGATCAGATCGGGGCCCAGCTGGGGGCGTCCTCCCCCACACTCCCCTGGTTCCTTTGAAGAAACCTCAGACATCACCTGTTGTGTTTCTGACACGTACTTTGACTTTCCTAGAGGCCAGCGCTGCCGAGGAAGCGGACGTGCACGTCGCTGTGGTGGTGAGACCCGGCAACGCGGGGCTGACGGACGACGAGAAGACTTACTACAGCCTCATCACGTCCTTCAGCGAACTGTACCTGCCCTCCTCGGCCTAGAGCGGGAGCCAGTCCTCACAGACTTCTCCCTGTAGTCTAGTTTTATTCCAGTGGTCAAAGTAACTAACTTAAAAAACCATATACATACACACACAGGTATGCAAGTGTATGTATGCATACGTTTAAATTGCCTTCCACAGGCAAATAAGTGAAAAAAAAGATCTCCGTTCAGTGAAAAGGAAACTTATTTAAAGATGCTTTCTGTGTAGAGATTGTTTGAAACCACACATCTAATAACCCTTACTGAGGGCAAAATGTAGCCGATAGAGTCACTGCGGTGCAGATCGCACGTGTCATGTTTGTTGCTGTCCCCATGTAGGTTTGAGAAGTTATTCAGGAGCCTTGTTATTTTAAAAAACTAGTAGTATTTCATCTACTTATTCCCAATAATAATTCTTCTCCTTTTAAATTGTGAGTTAGAGGATTGTGACAGCTGAATTTCAAAATATTAGCCTCCCTCTGTGCAGAATAAAAAGCCATTTATTTCTGCTCTAAAAGAGCAAAATTGGGAGAGGAAACTCATTTGAATCTTTTTTTTTTTTCTTCTAAAGATTTTATTTATGTATTTGACAGAGAGAAATCACAAGAGAGGCAGGCAGAGAGAGAGTGAGAGGGAAGCAGGCTCCCTGCGGAGCAGAGAGCCCGATGCAGGACTCGATCCCAGGCCCCTGAGATCATGACCTGAGCCGAAGGCAGTGGCTTAAACCACTGAGCCACCCAGGCGCCCCCTCATTTGAATCTTGATGTTGCATGCAAGCATCTTTTACTGAAGAAACTTGAGCTGATCATTGTGGCATCCCCAGCAGCGGTTGTCTTACCACTGAAAAAGGTGCATTGATAACAGCTAAAATAGGAATGTGACTCCTAATGTTTAACAGAATAGTCCTAATCCTGCCAATTGTCATCATCATAGATCTTATAGTTGCCTTTCTAACTACTTAACACAGTTTGAGAATATATGTTGCAGTTTACTATTGAAAAGCAAAAGGTTTACTGAAATCATTCCTCAAGACCCTTCTAGAAGAGCCCTAATAATGTAATATTTTCCTCTGAAATGGATGCGAAGAGTGTAAATTTTATAACAGCGTTATTTATCCTGGTTCAGTCCTAGTGGGATGTCATGTCAATTTCAGGTTGTGATTAATAAAAACATTTTCTTCTTCACTCAGTTTTATGTAGGTTTCTGAACCATACCACGTATTGCCATAAGCAAAAGACAAACTGAAGAGAGATTGAGAAAATAAGAGCTTTATTTTAGTTTTTGCCTTAATCTTGTGTGTGGATGTGGGGTGTGTGTGTGTATGTGTGTGTGTGTGTGTGTGAGAGAGAATGCAATGCCAGTGAAAAACCATTGACTATTAATTGAGTTATATATATACGTATGATCTCATTGGTTATTATTTCATTTGGATAGTAAACCATTCATGTTATGAGTGGGGTTTCTTAGGTTTTTGAGAATCTTAGTTTGAGATATATAAAATAATGCTTGAAGGAAGATGTTTTCTTAATTAATCAAGAAAAGCTATGATGAATCCTGGAGGAATAATTTGGGGGATGCTTTGAATATGGAAAAAGTATTACAGATTTGAGAGGACAGGGAATATGAAAGGCTTTATTTGATAGTTTTTGTCTCCTAGTAACTAAGAAGTCTGAGGACTATGAAAATGTAGAAGGGAAGTAAAAGGCAAATGAGGAAGTCAATCTTGGAAGTGGCAGTAATTTAGGAATGGTAAAGCCACAAATGGCAATAAAGAGATGCACTTCTTAAAGTTTTCAAAAAAGCTCATGAGAAGATGATAGAAAAGTTGTTTCTTAATGCCAGTAAAGGAATAATTGGAAATGTAAGGAAGAAATGAGAGAAGATTACGCACCAGAGTCTAGATTAGAAAGGAATTGGGGTGGCTGGGTGGCTCAGTCAGTTAAGCATTCGACTCTTGGTTTCAGCTCAGGTCCTGATCTCACTCAAGGTTGTGAGATTGAGCCCCGCATTGGGCTCCACGCTGGAGCCTACTTGAAAAGAAAAAAGGAAGGAAGGAATTAAAGGAGAGGGAGGGTGCTCCATACGTAAGCCAAAAGAAAATTGAGGTGAAGGTGTTGCAGTCTGTTTGGGCTGCTCTGACAAAATCCCAGAGACCTGGGTGGTTTATAATTAACAACATTGTGTTTCTCATGGTTCTGGAGGCTGGGAAGCCTGAGATCATGGTGCTGGCAAGTTCACTGGTGAGCGCATTTCCTCACAGACCACAGTCTTCTTTCTGTAACCCCACATAGTGGAAGGGGCAAAGGAACATTCTTTGGCTGCTTTTATAAGGACGCTACTCTGGGGCGCTTGACTGGCTCAGTTGGCAGAGCATGCGATGCTTGATCTTGGGGTCCTGAGTTCGAGCCCCAATGTTGGCCCATGGAGGTCACTTAAAAAATGTGTGTGTGTGTGTGTGTTGCTAACTCCATTTATGAGGATTCCACCAAAGGCCCCACCTCCAAATACCATTGCCTTGGGGGTTAGATTCCAACCAACAGATTTTGAGGGGGACACAGACATTCAGTTTACAGCAAGGGACATTTCCTATCCATGATGAAAAGAGCAGCAGGAAAACTTATTTATTAGGGGGGAGGAGAAGAGGGAGAGGGCTCGATCTCAAAATCCCAAGATCATGACCTGAACCAAAAGTCGAGATGGACCCTTAATCTGCTAATACCCAGGCGCCCCAAGACTAATGTATTTTTTAGGTTATTGAGAATAGATTCAGGAATAAAGAACGTTCCAACATCAGATTCAGTTTGTGAAAGTGGGAGGGAAAAGGAAGGGAAAAGGAAGTTGAGTGGAATATTTCTTAGACCCTACAAACTCATTCACAATTAAATGTTACGGAAAAAGATCTTGGGAAGAAGTTGAGGCACGAAGTAGATTGGTCATGAGGAAGGGAAAATGCCTAGAAAGCAGGTAGTGAGCTAGGTGGTGAATCCAGATAAATTCATGGTCCGTAGTAAGGGAAGGAGGAAAAATCTCACCTCTGGGATTTCCAAAAAGAGATCAATCAAAGTTACTGAGTTTTCTCAGCATTTTGTTTGCAGAGGATTCCAGGGGAGAAAGTCCTTAAACCTGTGGCCCTTTTATGCCTGTTTGTTAACGCACATCTTCTACCTCAGTTTTGCTCTTTCTCACCATGGCACTGATTTGGATCAAAATTCAAATTGATTTATTTTTATTTTTATTTATTTGACAGACAGAGATCACAAGTAGGGAGAGAGGCAGGCAGAGAGAGGGGGGAAGCAGGCTCCCCGCTGAGCAGAGAGCCCGATGCGGGACTCGATCCCAGACCCTGAGATCATGACCTGAGCCGAAGGCAGCGGCTTAACCCACTGAGCCACCCAGGCGCCCCCAAAGGTTTTATTTTTAAGTAATCTCTGCAGTGTGGGGCTCAAAGTCAACCCCGGAGAGCGAGCCCCGAGCCCTACCGACGGGATGAACCAAGCGCCCCGAACCGCAGACTGGTTCCTTCCAAGGGAAGCGTCAAACAGAGGCCTTCTCTGATGTCATCAGCGTTTCTGGGGTGTCAGGGCTTCCTGCTTGGCCTCCTGGGAGACCGGCCTTAGTTGCGACCCCGAACTGACCCCCGAACCGAGGGCCACTAGAGCTGCAGGAGGGACAGTCGAAGGCCGCCGGCGGACCGCGGAGACAGACGCGCGGCCGGCCACGCCCAGCAGATGGCGCTGCTCCTCCAGGGACCTTCCCCGCTGCGAGCGGCCGCGCCCAGCAGGTGGCGCCGGAGAGAAGTGAGAAGGAGAGGAAGGAGGAGCAGGAGGCGGCGGCCTGACGGGAGAAGAGAGCCGGTCGGCGCCCCGCGGCAGATGCGGCCGGATCCCCGCGGTCGGGCAGGACGGCAGGGACCGCCCCCCGGACTCCTCTTCGCTTGTACTGCTTAAGTCCCGTCAGCGCGCAGCGCTCGAGACCGCCCCTTCCGGTTTCCCGCGGCCTCGTGAAAAAGGATCTTCGGGGTCTTGAAATTCCCGCCAGAGCGCGAAGCCCGAGCACTTCGTCGTGGCACCACGGAAGCCCAGACGGCACCGCGTCCCCAGCGTTCACGCAGTTGGCGAAGAGCGTCGGTCCGCGCGAACGCGCCGAGCAGCGCACAGGGGCCGAGCTCCTCTCCCCCGCCCAGGCCGGCCCCTCGCGCGCGCACGCGGACGGGCGCGCCGGGTGCGCGTGCGGGAACCAAGCACGTGGCGTGTCCGCGCGCGTGCGGGAGGCGAGGCGGGAGGACTACATGAGCGGAAGTCTGCCACTGACAGAGTTTGTATAGGATTATTTCAGGCCTCATTTAGAACGTGGGTCTTTGACATGTACTAGCTACAGCAGACACCGTAAGAAATAACCGTTTTTATAATCTAGAACTTCCTCAAGACACAGAAAGCTGTTTGTCATGGGAAGCAGGAGGGCAGTTACATCCTCTGAACTCTCACTGCATTACCATTGTTTCCTAAATGCCTTGAATGTTGAGCAGCTCACATTTTTTTTCTGAGAGAGAAAGAGGGACCCTGAGAGCAGGAGGGGGAGGGCAGAGGGATAGAGAATCTTCCACAGGTCCCTCGCCCCGTGCGGAGCCATGCGAGGCTCCATCTCCCTGCCCTGCAATCATGACCTGATTCAAAATCAAGTTAGATGCTTAACCAACTGAGCCACCCAGGCACCCGGGGCAGCTATATGTAAGACATTAAATCTTTAAAAAAGAGAGAAAAGGAAAAGGGGGGGCAGCTACCAGTCCTTCATCGTGAAAGCATTTACAAAGCACATAGCTCTGCACCAGCTGCTGTTTTAGCGGCCACAGGTGTGTGACAGACGCGGGTGCTTGGGCTCTCTAAGCCACAGAAATTGACAGCAGGCCAAAAGGGAATCCCAGGCGAGGCTTTTATTAGGGCTTATGCACAAGGGAGATGGGGTAAGGGGGAAGTGTCCTGCAGGCTGACTCTCAGACCAAAGGCCGGGAAAGGTTTTCAGGGGGGCTGGGGTGGGAAACGGGGGGCATCTAAGCGTGTTGGCGCAGAGAGATACAGGACGTAGGGCATGCAGGCACAGTGGACAGAACATGTCTCTGTGTGCGTTGCCTATCTAACAGGTCATCTCTCCGCCCGGGGCATTGTTTTTAGTAGTATAATGAGGGAGGAAGTAGGTGGAAGTTCAGCACTGGGGTCCATCTTGGCACAGACTGGTTTGGTCCAGTCTTCACCAGTCTTCACCATCCTTCTTTCAGTCAGCAGCCTCCCTTCGCATTCCCGTAAGGTACACTGTTCAAGGGGCAGAGAGTTTTAGTTGTCGTAGAAGATGGACTCCTCAAAGGGCAGAGCTCTGTGGGAATGCTGGGTTTGGGTGGTTAGGGCTGAGGGGATATGAGTCCAGACCTTCCTCTGCCTCAGGTACAGAGCAGTCAAAATCTCTGCCAAAATAAATAAATAAATAAATAAATTTCTCTGCCCTCAGGGAGCTGCATTTTGGGGATAGAGATGAGATAATGAACTAAGTGAAACATGTAAGACAGTGTTATGCATGTCAGAATTAACTAATCACAGGACCCTGTTTACAAAATGCTATCAGGCAAGATAAAGCTGGAAAGAGCAACTGTGCTGGGTTGGGCTTGAGTTTTAGAGATCAGGTAGGCCTCGGTGAGAAGGTGACTTTGGAGGAGGTAGAACGGTGAGAGATGTAAATATCTGGGGGTAGATCTTACAGGGCACGGAGGTTCCAACAAGTGCAAAAGTCCTGAGGTCAGAGCATGCTGCCTATTGGAGGCACCTACAGGGAGAGAGAATGGAATAGAGAGAACGGAAGGTAGAGAGACAGGTCTTCTGGGCCCTTGCAGGCCATTTTAGTGCTTGTGGGTTTTAGTCGAAGTACAGGAGAAGCCACTGAAGGGTTTTAGGTAGGGAAGTGGTGATCTCATTTAGCTTTTCACAAGACCATTTTGCTGTGTTGAGGACAGGCTGAAGGGAGCAAATGATGGAAGCAGAGAGACCAGTTTTTGTACGCTATTACAAAAACCCATGAGAGATGGAAGTTGCCTGGACCAGAGGGTAGCAGAGGATGAATTCCAGAATAATTTGAAGATAGGGTAGGCTGGGTTTGCTGACAGATGTGGGGTGTGAGAGAAAGAAGAGATACTTTAACATCACTTTAAGGTTTCAGTCTGAGCAACTGAAAGATGAGTTGTCCTTAAGTTAGATGGAAGACTCTGGGAGGAATGAGTTTAAAGATTAGGACTTCCTGAACTTGAGATGACAAGTGGAGATGTCATAAGTTCGTTGGATATCCGGGAGAGAAGTCTGAGCTGGTGAATTGGGAGAGGTCTGCATATGGCAGCCTTTAAAACAAAAGGACTGGATGCAGTGACCAGCAGAGTGGATGTAGATAGGAAGGGAAGAGTTCCAACGACTTAGGCATGGGACACTCCAGTGTGAAGGTGTCCGGGAGAAGGGCCAGCAAGGGAGGCAGAGGCATGGACAGTGAAGCAGGAGGCAAATGAAGAGGGAACGATCTCTAGAAGACAAGTAAAGAAAATGTCTTAAGCAGAGAAGGGGGAGGGATTGATCAAATTGGGAAGTAGTGCTTATGGGTCTAGATAAGGTTGCAAAAGAACCAACCATCGTATGCAACATCACAAGGTCTCTGGAGAATGAGGGAAGCAGTTCCACGAAGTGGTAGGAGTGAGAGCTCCAGTGACTGGACTGGGTTCAAGAGAGAATTGGGAGAGAGGGACTGGAGACAGCAAATAGGGACTTTCTTTAAATCTTTTCTTTTTAAAGTAATCTCTATATCCACCATGGGGCTTGAACTCATGACCCTGAGATCAAGAGTCACATGCTCTACCGATTGAGCCAGCCAGGCGCCTGGGGACACTTTTTTTTTAGAGATAGGAGAAATAAAAGCATATTTTATCCTGATGAAAAGATCTTTGCTTTTCCAGTGAGGGATCCAGCCTCGTCACGTACACTCCCCTCTTCGGACTGGGGTTTGGGTATTTGCTGTTTGTTGGAGCCCTCACAATGGGGAATCTGAACTGCCAGGAAGTGAGGATTGTGAAATCCAGCTTCTTTCATATGCAGAACGCCTCTCTTCGCCCCCAGCTGTTGATCCCCTGGCTTTGGGGAAACAACAGAGGAATTGCATTTCTCTCCTGTGCTATTTCCTGGTGCTTCACGTTTGTGACCGGCTGTGTCAGCTCTGCAGAACCTTTCCCCGGTTCTGTAGGATGATGGTTCTTCACGGATTCTTCCTTGCTCCGCTTCAGAGGAATGATAGTGACCAAAGAAGTCTTAAAAACTTCATGTGAACCAGGACAGTCATGGGCTGCTCACAGAAATGTTCCTCCCTCCTGGGCACACAGTGGGAGCGTGGCTCCCAGATAAGACGGGAACGTGTCGTGCCCAATGAAATGCAAGCTACGTGATGCTTGTCACTTCCTGGCAGAGCCGGCAAGAACCACTGAGCGGTCTGCGTGTTCTTGGCTGTTGGCGACAGTGGCAGAAGCGCGTGCGGAGATGAAGCCTCTGTCAGCCAGGGTCCGAGTCATAGCACCGAGCGCGGCCTCCTTGCCAACCTCTGGATACGCACCTCGTGTGAGAAGTGAACTTGTTTTATTCCTTTTATTTTGGGACAGCAAAACCCAGCATATCCTGACGGACACAGTGCTAAGCAAAAATGAGCTGATGTTCCAGTCTCTGATGAGGGAGCAGAAGGCTGGCTGAGGACAAAGCTAAAGCTGGCACCTTCCACCCCCTCTCCCCCAACCTTGGTGACATGGTAACATTCCTTAGGCACTCCTGGCTGCCCTAAAAGGAAAACAAGTAGTTAACTTGTAGAGATCACAATCCTGCAAGACCTGAGTCTCCCTCAGTTTACAAATGTCCTAGTGATTTACAACAAAGAATCTTATCAACAGCCCAACTTCCAGAGACAAGCAGCTCAGTTCCTAAAGCCCTAAGTAGCATCGCCCTCCCCTCCATAAAACTGGAGGAGGCTGAGGGGAAGCAAATGTAAATCAAGTTAAATTTCTTCTAAACCTAAACCTCATTGACAAGAATGTGTGATAGGAGGAATGTGACATTCCACCAGGAAACTCCCAACTGTCTTCATGCGAGTGCCTCATAGAGGGAAAAACAACCTTGGCTTGACAATAACCAGGCCTCCAGTATCCTGACAGTCTTCTTCACCACGACAGCCCTTCTGAACACCCGCTTTGTCCTCACCTACCCAACTCCTGTGTATATAATCAGCCACTCCTCAGGACATCAGGGCAGCAACTCTTCTTGCAGGACAGGACGGGTCCTGTCCCTGTGCTTTAAGAAACCACCATTTTGCATCAGATGTCTCAAGAATTCTTTCTTGGTCATCGGCTCCGGACCTCGCCCCACTGAACCTCACCTAGATTCTAGACTTCATCATTCTCCATTATAACCAGCAGAAGACCAAGTCTAGCATATGAAAGTTTTAGTTTCCCACACCAGGGGCAAAGAAGACCCAGAAACAGGTGGTAAAACTTCATCTCCCAGTCAGGTCTCCAGTCAATAAAGAACGATGGAAACTTTGAAGTGTCAGCATTGTTCTAGAAACATCACTCTCCCAACTACGAGGAGAACTTTTCTTCAAGAGACCTAGTTGGACTACAAAAATGAAGTTTAGTTTATTACAAGCTTTGTTCTCTGGGCCACCCGCATCAGATCCTTCAGGCATGCTCACTCCAAACACAGAGTCCTTGGTTTCGGCCTCTGAGAAGCTTCCTGTGGTTCTTAACTCCTAGGAAGTACTGTAATCTTGATCTTGATTTATGTGTGGCCTAATACAAAAATGTATTTGGTCTTTGTCCTAGGGTTTCTGCCACGAGCTGCTAAAACTCTAGAAATTTCCTGAGTGACAGGAGTGACTTGTGTTATTCATCATAAGCCCAATCTTATGCTAATGAGGTCACTTAGGGAGGGGCTTCCATTAGGCTCACGTCACCAGAAGACTAAGGGATTAGACCTCTTGACCAACCTCCAGAAGCAGATGTGGGGGAGGGTGCTGGAAATTGAGCCCTATAAACTCTTGCACAGAAAGATTCAGAGAGCTTCTGGGTTGGTGAACACGTGGGAATGTTGGGCAGATGGCATGCCCGCACCCTTCCCCTTCCTTGTCCTGTCGCTTACTTTTGGTTGTTCTTGAGTTATATCCTTTATAATAAGCAGGCACACGTGTTTTCTGGAGTCTGGGAGTCTTTCTAGCAAATTATTTAACTTAAAAGGAAAGGGAATTGTGGGACATCCCTTTCCCCACCAATTTTATAGTCATGTTGGACAGAAGTGTGGGTAACCTGGGACCCAGTCCGTGGGACTGGCATCTGGAGTGAGTGAGGGCAGTCTCGTGGGAGTGACAATAACTCTGGGTAGTGTTAGAACGAACCGAATTGTAGGACATCGGGTTGGTGTCCAGAGAATCAGAGAACTGGCTGTGGGTGTTGGAAAACACCCTAGAGATCGATAGGCTACCCCCATAACACTGAAGTGTAATTTCTGGTATTTTTTAGAGATTTTATTTGAGAGAGAGCCAGAGAGCATGACAGTGGGGAGGGCAGAGGGAAAGGGAGAAGCAGGCTCCTGATTGAGCAGAGAGCCTCATGTGGGGCTCGATCCCAGGACCCTGGCATCATGACCTGGGCCGAAGGCAGATACTTAACTGAGCCACCCAGGTGTCCCTTCTGGGTTGTTTCTGGTTAGGTTTTTTGTTTTGGCACGTGTCAGCACGGGGAGGCTCAGAGGCAGAGAGAGAGAAAACCTCCAGCAGACTCCCCGCTGAGCACAGAGCCCTGCAGCAGGGTCTCCATCCCACAACCCTGAGAAATTACGACCGGAGGGGAAACTAAGAGTCGGAGGCTTAACTGACTGAGGCATCCAGGCGCCCACTGAAGTGTATGTTCCGCAGAATGTCTGATGGCCTTTACACATGCATCAATATTACAGAAGAAATGCTAGTGGAAGAGACAAATCAATTCTGCATAAAAGAATTTTATTTAGTGGTCAGATCCCAATGAATAATGCCAGTCATTGCTTGATTCTGCTAAAATGTGCTATTTAGATATACTTAAGAAAGTGTACAGTGCATCACCAAAAGCTGTTTAATTTGGATTGTGCAGAGTAAAAGAAAACTTCGTAAGTCTTTGTTTTCTGATTAAAATTTCTTGAAATATAAAAATGAAAAAACAAACCCAAAAGCAGTATTCAAAATAATAAATGTCACCTTGGACTATGTACAGTGAGATGCCTCTTTCCTAGCAGAATGTTCTCCGCTTCTTGATTCTTTCCTCACATTTCACGTATCCCTTGTAGGGGTTCTCATCCCCATCTGCTCCTACTCTTGGATTTCTCCCGTTCCTGCTTGCTGGAAACAGTCATCTGCTCGCTCATCTTTGACTCTTTCTCTGGTACTCCTTTCTCCTGCCCTTAAACTACCAGTCATTCTATTGAACAGACATTTGTTCAGCACCCATACGTGCTAGGCACTGTGCTGGGAAGCAGAGAGAAACACAGAGATGAAAAGTCACGAACGAACCCCTTCCTCAAGAGTCTGAGTCTGGGTTGAATTAAAAAACAGCATTTTTCACATTACATTCCATGAGGTCCCAGTCTCCTGGGAAGTACATTTGGGGACTTTCTGAAACAAAGTGCATTCACGGAGAGTCTGTCAACATGGCCCACTCCAGGGCATTTTGAACTTAGAATTCTGCTCTTTATGAAGCACCGCCCCAAAAGCCGAGGCCTCCGGTTTGCATTCTAAACTCTGTGCAGGGGAAAAGTGTACATTGGGCAGCAGGGGATCAGCCGTGTCGGTTTTGGGCAGGGAGGGGTGATCGTTTAGCTGGTTTCTACAAATCCCAAGTATGAAAAAGCCCTTAAACCACCTCCCCTCCCCCAATCAAATACTAAATTTGAGCTACAGATACCTGTTAAGAAGCTCTCCCTTGATCTGGACTTGTAACAAGATACTCTAAGACTCCTTTTATAAATGTCCAGCAGGAGCTCTTTTTACCTCCACAAATATTTCTTTGTGCTTTTCTGTGAGTATTTTCTTAGCTTTGAACCTTTTTAAAAGCAGCAAATGAAGCCTGCAGGTCACCTTTTTTTTTTTTTTTTGCTTTTATCATGGTTGAACCCAAAACAAGCTCAGCTCTTGCATCTGGCCTACATCTTCTTTGTCCACCGGCCTTGAGACCCACAGCAGTTACTTAAAAAAAGAAGGCAAACCATGAACTATAAAACAAAAGCTGTACATAGCATACTACAGAAGCAAAAACGACACCACACC
Source organism: Meles meles (assembly GCF_922984935.1). Lineage (NCBI taxonomy): Eukaryota > Metazoa > Chordata > Mammalia > Carnivora > Mustelidae > Meles > Meles meles. Next base: position 867,540 of record NC_060067.1, on the reverse strand, counting down.
CTCACTGCCCCCATCTTGTGCCATGCCTGGCAGACCACACCCCTACAAATATTCACATTTGGAAATAGTTCTCAGTCACAGTAAAGTCCAAATCACGGTGATGGGCTTGTAGCCTACTCCTCTCCTTGACGCCACACGGCCGACCGCCGAACCATGGTGAAGGGAGTTAAGTTCCAGACCCCAGACCTTTCCACGGGTTACAGGGGTCCCACCACTGCAGTTTCCATCCAATCAGATGATCCGCAGTCCGTTCAGGAGCCTGAGCGCCAGATTCAGAACTTCCTCCTGAGCTGGGTCCAAGCCCTTTGGATCTGAAGGCCACTTGGGGAGTGGGCGTCATTCCCGTGTTACATGTGGCCCGCCCCACGCTGGGGCAGGGAGATCACGAAGTCTGAAACGTGTGAGAGAATGAGAGCAGCCGGGAGTACGGGGGGGGGCGAGGGAAACGACACGTGATCATGCACAGGCTTCTGGCTCTGTCGTGCATATATTTTCAGTGTAACAGCGTGTATTTCGACACACAAGGGCTTGTGCTTTTCCATTAAAGAAATAACTTGCCCTGAAAAGCTCATCTGGCAGATGTGGCCGTGAACGTGTGGGTGGAAGATGTGTGAAGAGGGTCCGTACCGAGTCCCGGGGTGACCTTCCGGCGCCCCCCCAGCACGCACCTCGCCGGCGAGGAGAGGCTGCAGGCTACACCTGGTCGGTCTGGTACTCGGAAGCTTCGGACAGGCTTTCGGAGAAGCTCAGGAAGTTGTCCTGGTACTCGGAGCACACAATCTCGTAGCGGTAGTGCCGGAACTCCACGGCAAAGGTGCCGAAGTAAGACAGGAAGCACATGACCAGCCCCCACTGGACCCGGGCCGCGTACATGTGGATGCCTTGGGCCATGAGGATGAAATCTGGGAGCAGCAGTCAAGGAACGGGCCGCCACCAGCCGCGTGGAACCGGGTGTTTTCTGGACGGGGCCGGGGACGAGCACGGCTGGCTCTCCGCCCGCACCCGCACAACTCGGCCGGGCCGCTGAAGCCGCCCCCTGCACGGTCCCTCAACTCGCAGTCCCGAGCTCTGCCTCCGTGCGGGACAGGCGACTCGGGGCTTGCGTGACCAGCGCAACCCATCCGCACAGCAGCCCGACCACCCGGCTCCTTTCAAAGCGGGGAACAGCCCCAGTGGTGGCGTCCCGTCCTGCGGCCACACGTGTTGGCGGCAGAGCTGGAACTCCCGGCCGGGCAGGCGGCTCTCCCGCCGCCCACCGACCTGCGAGACTGGCCAGATTAAAACTCCGAAAAATGAGTCGGCCAGAACGATCGGCGTGTTTTTAAAGACGGCGCGTGTGGCCGTGCATTCGCGCTCTCATCTCCCCGCGGAAACCGTCCCGAACGCGCGAACTCACTCGTGACCCGTGCAGGGGGCGCGTCTTCCTTCCGTCCCCGCCGCCGCCACAGCGGGCGGTGGCAGCGGGGACGGGAGGCGTCAGGGCTCCAGCCCGGAGCCAAGGGGCCGGGCCCTAGGCACGTCCGTCGGAAGCACCGAGGCTCCGGGAGAGCGCGCCGCCCGCGGCCGTACTCTGGCCCCGGGAGTCCGCAGAGCGCAGGCGCGGCGGCTCCGGACGAGGCCCGCCCCGCCCCCCGGGGACCCAGCGGGGCTCCGAGCGCTCAGAAGCGACCCGGCGGGGCGGGCAGACGCCGGAAATGCGAACGGCCCTGGGGGACGCCGGCGCAGCCTCACCTGTCACTCTCGGGACACCTGGGCACGCGGCGCCGAGGCAGTCCCGGCGGGACTCTCCCGGCCTTGTCCGCTGAGGGGCTGCACAACCGCAAACACCCCGGGCCAGCGGCCGTTCGTGAGGAAAGAGGAAGCGAAGACCCCGCGCGGCGGCACCTGCCGGCGTCCCCGAGCCACCAACATGTCCCCCACGCGCCAGGGTGCGGCGAGAGCGCGCCTGAGCTGGAGCCCCCATCCCGGCGCACGGCGCGTGGCCTGTGCCCGCTGCCGTCACACGAGGACTAAGAGCGGAGCCTCGGAAAGGGCTTCAGTGGCGCCGGCACGTGCGGCCTCATCCGCGTCGCCCACCGCGAGCCCGACCTCCCCCGCTCCGGTCCCGACCCACCAGCTAGGAACCCTGTTCCCTTCCCGCCGGGTTTCCGGGGAGGCCCTGCCGCCCGGCCCTGTCGCCCGCTCGGACCGCGTGGCTGATCTGATTGGCCGCACGGCCCCGGCCGGCGTCCATTGGGCCACGCTACCGGGAGGTGGGGTCACCGGGCTCCCGCGCGGGACTGGTCTCGCGGGATCGGGCGGGGTTTCTCGCGGTTTCCCGGCCCGCCGCTGACGGGGGGGTTCCCAGGGTGCGACGCGGGAGGCCGCCGCGTTCTCCTTGGCCAGTTCAGTGACACGAAATAACCGCGGCCTTAATCAGGTCGCGAATGAGCCTTGTTGTAAGGGGGAAGGGAAAACCGGCCGCCATCTCGCTGCGCATCCGGTGCCCTCCGTCACGGGGACGCCGTCCCCACAGACAGGGTTTGGAGGCGGCAGAGCCGCGGCACGCGCGCTTCCCCGCGTCCTCCCCGGGTGAGGAACTCCTCGCCCTCAGGGTCGGCGTCGGTCGCACGCAGCCCGGCCGCCCGGCCTCTCCCGCACTGAAAGGATACAGAGGACCACGCAGAGCGTGACGGAGGCGGCGAGCACCACGCGCGGGACGCCCACTCTGCGCCCTTCGTTCTTGATGTTCACCCTGAGCGTCAGGGCGGCCTGGATCCAGCAGGTCAGCGTGCCGAAGCCGAAGGTCAGGGACGTGCCGACGTTGTGGATCTCCTCGTCGTTCGTGAGCTGGGGGCGGGCAGAGGGGGCGCGTGAGGGGCAGCCGTGCAGGGACGGGTGCGCCCGGGGAGGACGGGGCGGGCCTTCGTCGTCGCCGGGTCTTGGCGTGCGTTCTCGGGCCTGAGCTCGGAGGGCAGGAGGCGGACGGGCCGTCCCAGGCCTCGGAGCACGCGTGCGGCGCGGGCCCTGCGCGAGTGCGTGCGGCGCGGGCCCTGCGCGAGTGCGTGCGGCGCGGGCCCTGCGCGAGTGCGTGCGGCGCGGGCCCTGCGCGAGTGCGTGCGGCGCGGGCCCTGCGCGAGTGCGTGCGGCGCGGGCCCTGCGCGAGTGCGTGCGGCGCGGGCCCTGCGCGAGTGCGTGCGGCGCGGGCCCTGCGCGAGTGCGTGCGGCGCGGGCCCTGCGCGAGTGCGTGCGGCGCGGGCCCTGCGCGAGTGCGTGCGGCGCGGGCCCTGCGCGAGTGCGTGCGGCGCGGGCCCTGCGCGAGTGCGTGCGGCGCGGGCCCTGCGCGAGTGCGTGCGGCGCGGGCCCTGCGCGAGTGCGTGCGGCGCGGGTGTCCGTTTCCCGCTCGCGTGCGCAGGCGCAGTAGGAGCCGCGACAGCCGGGACAGGGGCGCGGGGTCTGGGGACGCACGCCTGGGGCGTCCTTCTCCACACAGGGCGACGCCGGGGCCGCCGCGTCACGATCCTCTCACGAGAGAGTCGCCACCCGAGAGCTCCCGCACTCGCAGACCCGCCAGCGGACATGGTGTCCGGACTCTCCCTTGCACGCGGTGAACAGGCTGAAGCACACCCGTTCGCGCGACCCATTTTGAGCGTCACAGATGTGGACTCTCAGGTCATCGCCTGTGGATGTCGGAAGTACACGGGCCCCTTTTGCTTAAGTGCAGTGGTCTCGGGGCGCCTGGGGCCTCTGCCTTCGGCTCGGGTCATCATCTCAGGGTCCTGGATGGAGCCCCGCATCGGCCCCGTGCTCAGCGGGGAGCCTGCTTCTCCGTCTCCCCTGCCCTGGCTTGTGCTCTATTTCTCAAATAAATGAATAAAATAATCTTAAAAAGATACATACAGTGGTCCCTTAAAACATCTTTAGCAATTTTTTATATATATATTCTTTTAAATGTTTTATTTTTTATTTATTTGACAGAGAGTAAGAGGGAACACAAGGGGAGTGGAAGAGGGGGCAGGCTCCTCGCTGAGCAGAGAGCCCGATGTGGGGCTCGATCCCAGGAGCCTGGGATCATGACCTGAGCCGAAGGCGACGCTTAACTGACTGAGCCACCCAGGCGCTCCGGATCTTACTTTAAATAACAAGCCCTCAAATTAAATTTTATTTTTAGGAAATTGGTTTTCTATGCTATACACAGTCTATTCATTTATTATCTTAAACTTAATTTGAAAAGTAGTTTATATAATTACATGGTTCAAACTTTTAGAAATGATGGAGTACAGATGGAAAAGTCTGTCTCCCATCCTATACGCTAGCCACTTGGTTTCCTCACAGGCAACTAAGGTGTTGTTTCCTGTGTGTTCTCTGTACATATTCCAGAAAGTGTTCTTCGTACGTCACGTGATCTCTTGTGGTTTTGAGTATTTGTGGCTCACCAAAACAACCCAATCTCTGGACTTCAGGAAAGACCGAAAGGTCTCCTCAGTAACTTCCATCCAGGCTCTGGTTGAGAGAATTGGTGGTGAGCATTGGACAACATGCTAGCCCCTGCAGCACAGACCCGCACAGCCACTCAAGTCTGGCTTGGTATGGGATGGGACCTACAGTAGTAGAACAATGAGTGGGATTCCTTGTCAAATGACCCATTGATTCAAAACTCATTATTCCACTGCCTCTCTGTTCCAGGTGGAATGCTGGGGAACGAGTTCTCCTGATATAATGAATTATCAGGACTGAGGAGTGGAACGAGAGAGTCTTAGAAAACCCACTGCCATATTTTTTTGAATGCCTGTGCCATTTGGATTTTACCCCACAGACAGGGAGAGGTGTGAGGATGGAGGAAGTTTCTCACCAGGGTATAAAACACAGGTTGTAGGATGGTGGGAAGAGAACGGAGCCAGAGGAACTGTTCCAGTGCAGGGGGGCTGCTCGTCTGTCTTACAGATGGAGTCGTTCAAGTCAAGAGGCAGATGATGGTATTAGCAAAGGAATTTTTTTTTTTTTTAAAGTAGGCTCTTTGTCCAGTGTGGAGCCCTGCATGGGGCTTGAATTCATGACCCTGAGATTAACACCTGAGCAGAGATCAAGAGCCAGATACTCAACCAACTGAGCTATCCAGGTGCCCCTAGGGAACTTATTACTAAATGTTTTGACCTTGGGCTTCTAAATGGGAAGAAGAGTTAGCGCTAGGAGATCTTTATACAAGTCCTACGTGTTCTAGAGAAATTCTGGGTTTTCAAACCTGAGTCCCACATGAGCTTGCTCATATGAAATGCGAGCTTTCATCCAAAAAGAATGTTCAGTGTTTAATTTTAGAAAGTCCACGATCCTATTAGTTTTTTAGAAAGTTCCATTAGGAGACAGTTTGTTCTGAGAAAAAGAGTAAAGCACTTTGAAATCCTTCGTAGAAGATACACAGCAATTGGAGAGGCTACTTCTCCCCATAGCTGTGCTGTCCTCCCAGTGCAGAGGGAGCACCCTCACATGTGCGGCATGAACACAGGCACATGGGGGCGAAGACCAGAAGGACTGACTGCTGGAGGATCTGTGCTTATTAGGAAGCACGATTAGCATTATTGAAAAGATTCATGCAGAATGAGTGGCTATGACCATCCTCTAGGCGAACGGGGAGAAGAAGGTGAAAAAGGCCAAATGAAGTACCTGAAAATTACCAAGTAAGGTCATTCCAAAGGAAGCCAGGCACAGCGCCACCAATCCACTAATATTCAGCCATGGATTTAAAACCTTGGGTTTCAGTTGTATGAAGCGCAGAACAGCTACCACGAGAGCTGGGGATAAAAAAAAAAAGGTTATCATTTAAAATTCTAAACCATGCAGCTAAGTCGGAGGCAGAGTTCTGAAGCCCCAATGTGCAAGACTAAACTTCACCATGGTGCAGTTTTACATCTCTGAAATGGCAGATAGTTTTTAAAAGAAATTTTTCACAGGATGCTTATGATTATTTGGATGTTTTATTGTGCCTATCCTGAGGGAGGCAGAGAGGAGCTGAAGCGGCAGTGCTGTGTTATTTGAGGGATGCAAGGATGACAGAGCTGCCACGAGGGTGGTTCTCAGAGTTCTCAAAAGCAAGGTCGGCCCAGGACCCACTGGCTTAGGAGAACATCGCAGAGGCCTTGACGCAACAATTATGACAGGGAGAAAGACAATCCATGGCCAGAATTCACGAATTCACCACCCCTTTAGTTTCACACTTAGGGGGAAGGAAGACACAGGGAAGAAGACAGGGATCCACATCCAGACACGGCGGCTGGTCTCTGTGCCAGAAATCATTCCTGGGGACATGAAGAAGACAAGGCAAGTGTACAAATCCCTTGATTGCTGGTTTATTCCCTCCTCCCTCTAATTCTATGTGGAGGTGTCCGCTGTCATAGGACAAGGATAGTTGATCTAAATTAGAGGCGTTACAGTAATGATTTAGCTGATTATATTAAGAAAGCTTGATTCTTCAGTGATGTTACTTACTTTACTTTTTAAATTTTATTTTTTAAAAAGATTTTATTGTGAGAGCGAGAGAGCATGAGGGTGGGGAAAGATAGAGGGAGAGAAGTAGGCTCCCACGTGGGACTCAATGTGGGGCTCAGTCCCAGGATCCTGGGACTGTGACCGGTTCTGAAGGCAGATGCTTAACCAACTGAGCCACCCAGGAGCCCCGATGTTACTTACTTTAGAAGACCACTCCATCTTTTGAAGCAAATTGTTATGGGAGAATCGGAAGGGTTGAAGGAATTACCTAGATTTAAACCTGACTCTTTTTTAAGGTTTTATTTATTTAAGTAATCTCTCTACCCCATGTGGAGCTCGAACTCACAACCCTGCGATCAAGAATCACATGCTCAAAAAAAAAAAGAATCACATGATCTTGTGACTGAGCCAGCCAGGTACACCTCAAACCTGACTTCTAATAGTAACCTTCAGGACAGTACATACCAGCCACGAATATAAGAATCCCCTTTTATTAACTGCTTAGTGCAGGGGTATTTTCATATTTATATAAAAAGCGGGGGAGGTCAAGTCTATAAATAAGAAGAAAGAAGTGCTTGCAGTTAATATAAATTATATCTACATATATGGAAATTCACTTTCTACTTCCTACGACAATTCTGACATTAAGGTTTAACAGGGAAGACAACTAGAAATTCAAGAATTATCCTATTTATGTAGCAATTAAGTAGGTAATTATTTGCTAAAGGTTTTTATCTTCATTATAGGCCCTGTTAGGAGTCATTAATAAAACTTGTCCATAAATTTGCATTTCCTAAATCTACTGAATGTCATAGTTTCAAGCTGCAACGTTAAGCTCAGCAAGTTGGTTTTCAGTTCCAAGTATCTCTGATCCAAGAGTGGAATACAACTTGGTTAAGATTTGCATTTTAGAAACAAAATAGCAGTAAGCCATAATTTATAAAATCGCAAATTGTTCAGCTCTGATTTAGCTTTTAGTATATTTATGTTTCATCTAATTCCCACTGGAGTTCATAGAATTTATAAATGACACTTGAGTTGAAAGAGTCCAAACCTAATGGTTTGAAGGACCTAGTTAGAAGTTGTGATACATCTGATGTCTAGTAATAATGACAAGTATCCTAGAGGGTGGAAAACTCAGCACAACTTCTGCTTTCTAGGATGGGCACAGGAGGAAGAAGCAGACAGGAGAAATTTCGCATAAGCCCTCTGACACAAAGTGATCAGATTAAAGCGGTCACTAGATTAAGACCAGAAGCCTCAACACAGGGCATCATGGAGACACTTGCTATTAATTGTGTGTGGATATTAGGACATAATGACAAAATACCAAGACAGCACATTTCATTTATTTTAAAAGTGACTAGTGAGTGGCTTGGTTAAGCAGCTGCCTTCGGCTCAGGTCATGATCCCAGGGTCCCAGGACGGAGCCCTGCATCAGGCTCCCTGCTCAGCAAGGAGCCTGCTTCTCCCTCTGCTGCTCCCCCTCTGTTTGTACTCAATCTCTCTCTGTCAAATAAATAAAAATCTTTAAAGACAACTTAAAAACATTAAAACGACCAGTGGAAAGTATTACTCTAACAGCTCTCCGGATGTCATTTAGGTTGGGGGGGATAGGATGGTACTAGAACTTTGGCTTAAGCCCTAACCTACTGCTGCAGCAGACACAGATGGCTTTCCATACTGACCTATTTGGTCAGGTTGTTTCCCTGTTCCCAGAGCAAGAGGGTCAGTGGCCATATTCTGTGCTACTAATTTCTTCCTAGTTAACACAGGACATGTGTCATCTTCTGGTCCCAGCCTTCCCCCTTATAATATGATGCTAAATCATCTGATCCTGAACAGATGATGGAATTAAGCAGGAAACAAACCTATTTGAAGACATGAATTCAACCCAGCAGTCCTAACTTCCAGAACACCACACTCTGCCCTCTTTACCTACTGACACCTTTATTAATCAGCTCTGACTAGGCAAATTTTCCTTTAAAGATAGACTGTATGGGCAAGTGGCTGGCTCAGCCAGTGGAGCGTGTGACTCCTAATCTCAGTGAGTTCGAGCCCCATGCTGATCACAGGGGCTACACTGAAAAAAATGATACCAATTGAAGTTTTAAGGTAGAGATTATAAGCTTCTGGTCCTTTAAACAGTTTTATTAGCAGGTTTAATGGAGGCAGATTCAGATTATTGGTTACAAAGTCCTTTTCAACCAAGTAGTGATTTAAATATACATGCTTGAAAAAGACTTCGGGGTAGTGGGATGATTTCAAAGCTGTCTTTATATATGCTGGCCAATTTTATACTACATTAATGTTCTGATCAGAAGATATGTCTTTTAGTTTCATTAAAAATTTTAGATTTTAGGGGCACCTGGATGGCTCAGTCGGTTAAGTGTCTGCCTTCGGCTCACGTCATGATCCCAGGGTCCTGGAATCAAGCCCCGCATTGGGCTCCCTGCTCAGCGGGGAGTTTGCTTCTCCCTCTCCCATTCCCCTGGCTTGTGCTCTCTCTCTCTGTCAAATAAATAAGCAAAATCTCTAAAACAAATTTTTAGATTAATAGTTTTAGAAAAGATGATTAAAACCTATCATTCTGTTGTTTATGGTATTTGGAATAGTCCTTTGCTGTATAAGTATCCCCTATTATCTATTTTAAAAGAACACAGAAAGTAGAATAATTGCCTATTTTCTTTACTAGATTTTTTACTGTGAGGCTGACTGGAGCTTTATTTTTATTTATTTATTTGCTTTTGAAGTGGGCTCCACGCCCCCCGTGGGGCTTGAACTCACAACCCTCAGATCAAGAGTCCCACACTCCACCGACTAAGCCAGCCAGGCACTCCTAGTTGGGCTTTTAAACCTGAAACCCAAGATAGCAGCTCATCCTCGCAGTACTAAACTGGTGCCTGGCCAGATGCTTTTTTTCATTTGTTTAGTTTTAATTGTTTATGCAGCAATAATTCCTATTTATGATTGCAGTAGAACACGGCAGTCAATACGTTTTAGTTGAAGTGGGGGGAGCAGCTGCTGTTAGGTGACTGAAATCATCCAGCTATCAGCTTTATCCTCACAACAGACAGAAAAGATTATTCCTTTCAAGAAATTTGTCTTAGGTCTCCTCCCCCACCTGCCCGCCCCCCCCCCCCCCCCCCCCCCCCCCCCCCCCCGGTGGGGAATAAAAATGTGGATTCGCGACAAAGTGCATGACAAAGTGCATAACTAATTGTGAAAAAAAGTAATTGAGTTCGGTCATTGATTAGCACATTAAAAAGATAGAAGATCTTTGCTAGCTGATTTTAATAAATGCTACACTGACTCCTTTGTAAATCTAGATGGCTGCCAAAAAGCAGTGACTTATAGGCAGTCCAGGTTGTTCCTTAAAGCCAGTAATGCTGTCTGCAGTAACAGTCGGAGGTCTAGCAGGGACTGGCCTGGGGAGACGAAAGCCTCCTCCACTTTGAGCAGGAATCGTTATTAAATGGATTCTTTTTCACTCCCAGAGTTGATAAATAATTGTTAGTTTCCTCCCACTACACACTAATCTTCATCAGTCTTGTGTCTACCAGATGACATCCAGAACGACAGAAGATAAGAATACCTCAGAGCGAGAGCTAGTAAAGGCTTCAGTGTCTCTTGCTGGAACGGGAGGACCAGCGCATCAGATGATGACGAATGTCATCTGGAAGAGGGGAGCTGGTTTTCATTACTTTGCTTTTGGAAATGCTTTTCTAATTAGTTAGTCATAAGCTTTATAACTGGATACATTTGTGAGCTGTGCAAATTGGCATTTCGAAGAGGACACACTAAAGACTACGGGGAAATACCAGTTTGTCTTCAGAAAGTGAAGGAAGCAATATGTGGCTTCCGGCATGTTCATTGGTGTCTTTAAAGCCCAAATGGAGGACAAACAGCTTGTGACAGCTTTTTAATAAGAACAGTCTCCTGTGCCTTGTGAGTAGATGAGGTGGTATTTGCAAAGCACTTAGCATTGTGCCTGGAATATGGATGACTGCTATTAATTACCGTTATTACTGCGCCCCGTGGGGAAGATCATATGATGAGTAGGTTCCGACCTTCAGGTCTACGTGGTATGACTGCAGGCAGACTGGGAAAGGTCCCTGACCCTGGGATTCAAGAAATCTCTCTCTCTGGCCTTTGTGTTCTCTTAGATGCAAATAGCTCCTCAGCAGTCAGTTAGGCCTTGGTGTCAAGAGTAGGGGAAAAAAGTGAGAATTAAACCTCGCGGTAGTTGGGGCTGATGGCAGAGAAGACAAAACCTGACTGGCCGGGACTGGCACTGGTGCCCAGGTGTGCATCAGCTGCAGCAACTACCGCCTCTTCCAGCACTGGGGAAGAGCCAGGACATGAAAATCCTGCCTACCGAGGGCATGACGGGGAGAGCTTCTTCCGGACTCTGCAACTTCGGTCTGAGGGTTGTATCTGACCTCCTCCTTAGTGGTGGCCTGGCAGTCCATGCCTTCCAGAAGACTTCCTGCTCAGGCAAATGGGCTATGTTCTGGGGATACCTGGGTGGTGAAAGGTTTTGACCCACACAGAGTTAGCTCCAGAGAGGAACTTTATTAACTGTAGCCAAGTCCCCCAGTGTGCGTCTCAGCAAACTCCACAGGTTCAAGAGGGGCATTTTGGGCCTCCTGCAGAACGTTCTCCATGTTTCTCATGTTTTGAACCTTCTAAACTAAGATTGTGCCCGTGTTGCCTATTGGACCAACCATCTCCCTTGATTTTCCAGTAAGTTCTATAGGTCTTTCCTTTTCCTACAGCAAACATTAAGAAATATCTTAAGAATGAGTAGGATTTTTTGGGATGGAGTTCTACATAGAATAACAGGTCATCTCTTTGGGGGACAGGTGCTACCAAGGCTGAAATTCTCACCATCCAAAAGAACTACTTCCAGAAAACTGCTGTTGAAAAATTTAACTGTCACTGGCCCATCCCCTACAACATGCCAATGATGATATTAGCTGACCCTCTGAAAGACACTGAGGAGACTGGTCTTGGGGAGATGGTATACAAGGGGGAAGTGGAAAGGGACAGATGATGGCTGGTTCCCTTGATCCTCGGAAGGAAACACTCTCAGAACAAAGGGGACAGGAAATGAAATGACGGTCTTGGGCCCTGAAGGGAAAGTAGGGGATGGGGACCAGACCTGAGTACCAAATATTTCTTCTTCTTTTTTTTTTAACCTATATCTCCGTTTGCCATCTTGGTATGTGTGTATATGTACAGGAGACAGCGTCACCCATGTTCATGTTGGCCTTGAGATTTAAAGACAGTGTCTCCACATGTCAATATTTATCACAAAGCCTATGCATTTGCCATCCTTGCCAGTGAAGAAATACACAAGGCATTCTTTTTAACGCAAATGTATCGCACCACATGACATTCTCATGCGGGAATTTTTTGACAGTTTTATAGTATTTCATGTGGCAAAAGACATAATGTCAAGAACACACTGAAATGATAAAGATGATAAGGGGAAGAGAAGATGTAAGCAGGGTGAACACGGAAGTATGAGAAAAAGACCCTTGAAACAAAAAGCCAGCGTTAGCATAACTGACGTGATACAACACCAAATTATCAGCTAAGCCCACCGTGCTTTTGATGGGGTTTGGAAAGATTTAAAATAAAAAAGAAAGCTACCAAAGCACACGAAGCTCTCTTTCAGCCTGCTTACCTAGGAAGGCCGCCATGTTCATGACTTGACTAAACACACAGCTTGCTGGGGGGTCGTCACCTGCAATACTTGAAAATGATGTGTTTTATTATTGCCATATGAAAACCTGTCACCCACAATGGGCTGAACGCCCGTGTCCCTTCAGAATTCAAACGCCAAGATCCCAACCCTCAATGAGATGCGATCATGGTCATGAGGTCATACCCTCAGGTCATGAGGGTAGAGCCCTTCTGAGTGGGATTAGTGCTCTTTTAAAAAGGATCCCGGAGAGGTGTCTAGGCCCCTTTCTGCCATGGGTGGACACAGTGGGAGGATGGACATCTACAACCCAGAAGAGGGCTGTCATCAAGGCCTGACTGTTGGCGCCCTAATCTTTGACCTCCAGCCACCCAAGCTGTATATAAATAAATTTATTTTATTTAAATTTATTAAAATTTATTAAAAATTTAAATTTATTTAAATTTAAACAAAAAAAATTTTGTAAGCCTCCCAGTAGCCCAAACTAAATCACTCTTCCAACTTCTCCTAGAATCCAACAGATTAGAAGGGCTATTGAGTTACCTTATATAAGGTGCGTGCTTCACACCCGGTTTCCTGGAAAACAAGAAACACAGATTATAGTCATTTGTGCACAGTTTAATCACCAGTGGCAGAAGTTTCGTTATATCCATTGATAAACAATGAATTACCCAGAGACTGACTTTACCTTTCAGCTGAATTTAATGGGAAAATTTTGTCATCTTCCACAGCTATAAAGTATCTGTGAAGAAAGAACAAGGAAAGTTTATAAAACAAAGAAAATTTTAAAGACTCATTTGTTTCCCAGTTTTACTAAACTAGCCACATTAAATCATATGCATTATTTCAATCATTATTACCATGTTTACCTATAAATCACTTAGCTCCTTAAAGTTCAAATGTGATTATTAATTGTTTCTTGAGTTTTCAAGACACTCTCCCAAATTGATGGTAATCATTATAATCGGGAAACTGGAAACAAAGAAATTAGACCTGATAACTTTGAGCAAACTAAAATTAGAATTCAAATTGTCTAATTTCTCAGAAGTGTGTCCACCTCTCTCAATGAACTGCAGGGAGCTAAAATAATTTGCTGTAAGGGAACTGGCCTTGAAATAAGCAAGTGTGGGCATCCTTTAGTGATAAGCCGAGACTTAAAATGTAACGATACCCATTTTATAAACATACCAAACCCAGTCACACTGAACGATGCAATGAACTGTGAATGGAATCTTTAGCAAGTAGGAATAATGAGCAAATCTTGCAAATAATGAATCCCTATCACTGGTTTATAGAACGTTCATTATTGAAAGAACACAGGAACACAAAAGAAAATTATTCACTATCTGCTTGGCGTAATTTATTACTCGCTCTTGCTATTTACTTTGGGTAATAGCAGAAGGGAAGGCAAATGGGGACTTTAGCAAGGTCGAATTAGTAAACATTAAAGTATTTACAAAGACACTTAGATAGCTATGCCCTACACTATCAAAACTACATTTTGATCTACACTGCACCCGAGTCCTTAAACAATTAAAAGAATACTCACACTATCCATAATCCAGCTGAAGTAAACAAAGTAAATACAAGAGGTAAAAACATCCATACACTGCATTTCTTCCCATCCATGCCTGTACCACTGAAATAAAATGAATAGACATTAATAACTAAGGCAGAAATTTACCTTACCCTTTCAGGGCGGGAAGGAAGCTAAAAGAAGTGTATTTTATGAAACCATGATCCAAATCAATCTATTACTGCCACTTATGCTTGTGGAAATCCCTTGAGCAGTTAACAAGGATGATTGTTATCTAGCATTAGCTTAAATATTCCAGAGCCTTAGTTGAGAACTAAATGGGAAACTTCTCACAAACACAGTTATCCTGATAGGAGCATCAGTATTTTTAAGCAAGGACAAAGGGTTTAGGTTAGGACTTACAGAAGGCTAGGAAACAAAGGCTTATTCCAAACTACTTTTCATGCGATTATTAACAGTTATGGATTCATGGCCCTATGGATCTGGCATGTACATATGTCTACAGCTTGGCAGACAAGAATGCTAGAAACAAATGCTTACTAAGTAAATTAGCAGTGCAGGAGGAAATGACAAATGCTTTGCAAATCTGAACTTTTCTCATGACATGTTATTGAGCAGCTATCTTGGAAGACTAAAGATGAATGTTCAGGAAAACAGTGAGTTGTGAATACTTTCAAACTAACTCCAATGAACACAAGGGGGAACAAGAACAGATGTCAGGCATTTTTGGATGTTATATTTGAAAGCAAAAATAAATGCATAAAAAGATTCCCCACAAGATGGAAGTGAAAAAGAGAAGCCGCAGGAGTGTCTATGAGAAATTGACCTCCACCGGTGACCTGCCGAACAGAAGAGTAATGTAATTAGTAGGTATCTCTAAGGAGCTATCACTGCTCATTATTTTGAGTTCTCCAGTGAACCACCAGCTGCTTACGAGTTTGAACCAGCACTGCCCTGTACCTGAGCACCTCCCTATCTGCCTTTGTACACTGACACTCCGTGGACCTCCCAAGACCTGGGATCAGAGAACTAACATGACCCTCCCTGGAAGATGGTGACCCACAAAGTGTCAGGAAGGTCTCGGTTACCAGAAGTGACCTACCTGATAAAGTAGATCTTTCGGGTGAGGGGACACACACCCGGGCCTAATAATGTGCCTGTGATCAGTCGTGGTGTCTTCTCCACAGCTGTCTGGGTGGGATGGATGTTAAATAAATGACGGAAGCTAAGAGTTGAAATACGTTAGAACCGCTTTCAATCCCTTTAATCCAGTCTACTCCAATCCAGTCCACAAGGACAGACGTCCTGCTTGTGCCATGTACCATACCAGGAGGTGGGAATAACTGAGGGGACATCTCACGAATACAACTGCTTCTATGTAATAGTCTATTCACTCCGGAGAAGCTGTTGTAGGAACCAGCAGGGCCTGGCTACCCCGTTTATGTAATGTGGGAGGATGATGAACATTTGAAGCACACCCACTATGGCTAGTCAGTGCCTCTTCATTTATTTCTGTCCAGAAAGCTGTGGGCTTATAATAAAGCTATCAATTTTGTTAACAAAAATAATTTCATCATTAGCCAAAGATGTAGTGTGAGTATAGAAAATGGGAATGCGGACTGAGCACGTAAACCAGTTCTTCCACATCGGACCCTGCAGTCGGTTGCTCTGACAGGGTGAGCACAGATGAAATGGTTACACTGGGGTAAGAGTCCAGAGGCCTAGTTCTCAACCTTAACGTTGCCAGTAATCAACTCTCTGGGTCTGGGCCAGTTACATACCTAACACCGTTTCCCCATCCTGCTTCATAAAGACTGGATTTTAAACGAGGGGGACATCGAAGACTGTGCCCTCACAAGGGAGGCAGTACCCTGGAGGTTAAGCCAAGCACGGTGTCTTCTACGTCTGCAGAAGGAGAATGCTCCCGTGTATGAAGAATCACCAGGCTGCAGGGAACCTTGCCTCTTGACCATTCTTACAGTGAATAAATCAGTGCCAACGCATTCACGCACAGGGGAAATACAGCTGCCAAATGGACAGATACTCACACTGGTTCCCATTTCAGAAACTCTCTCTGGGCAATCAAAATGAGGAAGCAGGAAAGCAGAATGAAGAGGGTTGACGAGATAACTCTAGGGCCATGGCGTCAGGCTGTAGTAGTTTTATGTATGTGCTCACTTCCTCTAAAGAGAAGCAGTATGGTGGAATGGAAATGGTATAGTGGTGCATTGGCCTGAAATCCACCTCTATCACTCATTACTTGTGTGATCTCAGGCTTGGTATTTCATCTCTTAAGGCTTAGTAAGTATGCTGATAGCTTCATGTTTGGTAGGATTGTGCTGAGGGTTAATGACGATGCAGGTAAAGCGCTTTACACATAATATATGCTCCGGAAATGGCAGCCATGCCAAGTAGATCAGTGCCTGTGTTAGGCCGAGGTACTTTCCCTCCAAGGCAGGGCTCAGGACAGCTTCATACTATCTTCCTCTCCTGGCTCCTGCTTTTCTCGAGGAATGCAGACATCCTTCCTGATATCCTTTGATATCTTTCAGTATGCATTGCTCTTCTTATCTTATTGTCAAAGGTTCTCAGATGGTTAGTGGCTATTGTCCTAAATTATTTTATTTTACTGTTTCTTTTTATTTTATTTTTAAAGATTTTTATTTATTGGAGGGAGAGAAGAGAGAGCACAAGCAGAGGGAAAGGCAGGCAGACCAGAGGAAGAAGCAGGCTCCCCGCTGAGCAGGGAGCCCGATGAGGGGCTGGAGCCAAGGATCCTGGGATTATGACCTGAGCCCAAGGCAGATGCTTAACCGAATGAGCCACCCAGGCGCCCCTACTAATTTAATGCTCATAGGGCAAACTAATATCCAAATTCTGGGAAAACCATACTGTATTGCTTGCCTAATGATAGAAGAAATTGCCAGTTTCTTAAAGGGATGCCTTGGGAGATAAAAAGAGTAAGTCTGTGGATAGTTGTATTTTTAGTTTCCAGTGGAACTGCTGTGGAGCTTCTTCAGAATTTGACATTGGCTACACCATTCTCGCAGGGGTGGTGATAATGGCAAATTCACACGCTGTTTTAAGAAGTAATATACAGAGATCCTCTGTATTCTTCTATCTCCCCAATGGTAGCATCCTGTCCAAACAGTACAATCAACAACCAAGATACTGACACTGATTCAGTCCTCGACTTCGTCCAGATTTCACCTGTTTTATATGTACTCCTTGCTAGGTGTGTGCATTTAGTTTTACGCAGTTTTGCCACCCGTGTAGATTCGTATGATCACCACAACAGTCCGATAAAGAACATACAGTTGTTCCTAAAAGGGGAACCAATATGACAGGAGTTACATGACCTCAAGAATTCCTTTCGTTATAACCACACCCACCTTCCTCCCCCACACCCTCCTTTCTAAGCCCCTGGCAACCACGAATCCTGTCTCCAGTTCTATAAATTTTACCATTTTCAAAATGTTATACAAATGGAACCGTATAGTATGCAACTTCAGAACTGACTTTTTTCCACCCAACATAATTCCCTAGAGATTCATCTAAGGTGCCAATAGTTTGGCACCTTTTATCGTTGGGTAGCATTCTATGGTATGCATCTACAAATTTATTCATCTATTACAGGACATCTGGGTTGTTTCAAGTTTTTGGTTATTGCAAATAAAGAAGCTATAGAAAATTAGCATATGGGAGTTGGTGTCAGTGTAAGTTTTTATTTCTCTGGACTAAATGCCCACAACTGCCAAGTACTGGGTTGTAATAATTGCATGTTTAGGGTGGTTTTTTTAAGATCTTATTTATTTATTTGAGAGAGAGAAAGAGTGCACATGTACCAGAGAGCATAGGGAGGAGGGGCGGAGGGAGAGGGAAAAGCAGACTCCCCGCTGAGCGGGGACCCCAACGCGGGGCTCAATCCCAGGACCCTGGGATCATGACCTGAGCTGAAGGCAGAGGCTTTAACCCACTGAGCCACCCAGGAACATCTGCATGTTTAGTTTTTTTTTTTTTTTTTTTAAGATTTATTTATTTGACAGATAGAGATCACAAGTAGGCAGAAAGGCAGGCAGAGAGAGAGAGAGGAGGAAGCAGGCTCCCAGCCAAGCAGAGAGCCCGATGCGGGGCTCGATCCCAGGACCCTGGGATCATGACCTGAGCCGAAGGCAGAGGCTTTAACCCGCTGAGCCACCCAGGCGCCCCTGCATGTTTAGTTTTAAAGAATCCGTCAAACTTTTTCCAGCGTAGTTGTATCATTTTACATTCCTACTAGCAGTACACAAAGGCTCTAATTTCTCCACATTCTTACCAATATGTTATTTTCTGTTTGTTTACTAGTAGCCATTTGATTTGTATTTCCCTAATAATCAGTGAGGCTGAGTGTCTTTTCATGTGCTTATTGGCCATGTACATATCTTTGGTGAAATGTCTACTCATGTCTTTTGCATATTTTTAAATTGGGTTTTTTGGGTTTTATATTGTTGAGTGGTAGGAGTTCTTTATATATGAATAGATATATTAGTTAATCCTTGGATATTAATCCCTTGCCAAGTATATGATTTACACATTTTTCTCCCATGATGTGAGTTGCCTTTTTCACTCTGTGGATAGTGTCCTTTGATGCACCAAAGTTTTTAAGTTTTTTTTTTTTTAATATTTTATTTATTTGACAGAGAGAAATCACAACTAGGCAGAGAGGCAGGCAGAGAGAGAGGAGGAAGCAGGCTCCCCGCGGAGCACAGAGCCCGATGTGGGGCTCGATCCCAGGACCCTGGGATCATGACCTGAGCCGAAGGCAGAGGCTTTAACCCACTGAGCCACCCAGGCGCCCCCAAAGTTTTTAGGTTTGATGAAGTCCACTATATTTTTTCATTTGTTGTCTCTACTTTTGATATTCTATCCAAGAAATCATTGTCAAATCCAACATAATGAGGCTCCCCCTGTTTTATTCAAGGTGCTTTATAGCCTTAGCTCTTCCTTTTTAGGTCTTTGATCATTTTTGGTTAATTTTTGCATATGGTGCAAGGTAATGTAATTCATTTGCATATCCAGAACAATGTTTAAAAGACTATCTCTTCCCCCACTGAATAGTCTTGGCACTTAACACAGTCTTTTGCGGAGGAAAGTTTAAATTTTTTTTTTTTCCAAATAAGCTCTATGCCCAGTGTAGGTCTTGAACTCACAACTGGGAGATCAAGTCTCATGCTCTACTGACTATTTCAGCCAGGTGCCCCCCCACTAAAGTTTAATTTTGTTTAATATCCAACTTACCAAGATTTTCTCTTATGAGTTGTGCTTTTGATGTCAAGTCTAAGACAAGAATTATTTGCCTACCCCTTGATTTCAAAGATTTTCTATTTTTTCCTAAAAGATCTATAATTTTATGTTTAAATCTGTGATCTGCTTATGTCTTTTTTTTTAAGTGAGCTCTATGCCCAATGCGGGGCTTGAACTCATGACCCCAAGATCAAGAGTCACTACTAACTAATGCTCTACTGAGCCAGCCAGGCACCCCTGTGTACGCATATATGTCAGTATGTATGTATGTGTCTTTCCGTCTATCTACTTGAGAGTGCGAGCTGGGGAGGGGAGAGGCGCAGGAGGAGAGGGAGAGAGAGACTCTTAAGCAGATGCGAGGCCTGATCTCATGACCCTGAGGTCATGACCTGAGTGAAATCACGGGTCCAACACTCACCCAACGGAACCACACAGGCACCCCATGCTTATGTCTTTTTAAACTATAGACCCTCAACAGTTTGTGAATCACCTTGACAAGGACCAGGTCAGTTTTCTGCGGCAGTAAAGCAAGACCCTGTAAGGAAGAGCGTATACTTTGGTCATAGGACACACCCTACCAGGCTGCGTTCTTTTGGCAACGGACAAGCATGAACTTAAGAACAGAACAGTGAAGAGTGTGTGTGCGCGCGCATGTAGATGGGGAGGTCTCCCTTCCCTGGGTCACATCCCTATCCATCTTTAAGTGATTTGGTACTGTTTCTGGTGTTGCTAACCTATCAGTGCCCCATCTGACATTTCTTTGTCCTGTTACTACCTTCTCCCTCCCCGGTGGGACTGTATTAACCGCAGCAGAGGACTCTGTTACGTATACTTTTCTTGTCCAAAATAACCTATTTGTCCTTTAGCCCATACGCAGCTTAGAATGTGACCAGAGAAACCTGCAGTGGAGAAACAACACCGACGCATTCTGTGCTCTCCCTGCCGGAGGAGGAGTCTGGAGGCAGCAGGAAGTAACATTGATTTGGTGAAGTTTCATAATCCTCTCTGAGCTGTTCTGGCTTGGTAAGTTTAGACATTTGACTGGAAGTACCTCTGCAAAGAATAAATGAATAGATGTATTGAATTAACTCTCTTCGCTTCCCAGTGTTATCTGAGAATTAAAGGTTGAAACGGAGATGGTTCTCTTTCTTCTATCCTCCCAGGCCAGACACCATTAAAATAAACCGGTTCATCACTTCCAGTCATGTTAGAAAGTATCACCCAAACTTTCTATTTCCTAGTAAGGACACATTCTTCTCTTCCCGGAGCTATAGCGACATGGTACCTGCCAGCCAAGACAGCCCATTTTTCCTGCCCTTTTAAGGAAAAGAGGGGGAGTGGGGAAGGAGTACTCCATACTCCTAAGATACTTTTATCTCTGCATTCTGAATTATACTTCTTTTTTAATTCTGTGTAATATTTACTCCATTGATACTAATCTTCCAATTATACCTTAAAGAAACTTAGGATTGTTCCCATGTCCCAGATGCTGAATTAAATCTGAAACAATGGCACCCAAAGCATTTCTGACTGAGGAAACTGTCTGAGGCAAAGAGCCCAAATTGCACAAACCTTCTTGAAGGGGTTCTGGCGTTTAGATTTGGTTTGGAAGGCTCTCCTCCAAATGGTATCATTTATCCAGATGATTGCAAAGCTGTTATCCAGATGGTCAAATCCTCCTAGAGAGCCGATACGAGCTCTCTGTACTCTGTACGTGTCTATTTTGTGTCCTTTTCTTGCAATAAATATTCCCAAAGTTTGAGTTATCTTCACTTTCTTTCACCCTGTCTGTGGCACAAGTGAGATTGCATCGTGGGGACTCGTCAGCACAGAGTCAAAGGCTGAAAACGCTGATCTGGCCCCTGCTCTCCTGAAGCTTTCATTCTTCCTCAGAGAGAACCTGACCTGTAGCAACATTCGTGGTGGCTCCCGCTGGTGACACGCACGTTCTTCTGTAAGTCTTCTAGCTGTTGGGCATCAAGAGAAGACCTGGCCGTTTGAAAACTTACAATCTCATGGAAGCAAACAGAGTGTTAAATTTTTTAAAAGATTTTATTTATGGGGCGCCTGGGTGGCTCCGTGGGTTAAGCCTCTGCCTTTGGCTCAGGTCATGGTCTCAGGGTCCTGGGATCGAGTCCCGCATCGGGCTCTCTGCTCAGCGGGGAGCCTGCTTCCTCCTCTCTCTCTGCCTGCCTCTCTGCCTACTTGTGATCTTTCTCTCTGTCAAATAAATAAATAAAAAATTTTTAATTAAAAGAAAGATTTTATTTATGTATTTGTCAGAGAGAGAGAGAGAACACAAGCAGGGGCATGGCAAGCAGAGGAGAAGCAGGCTCCCCGCTGAGCAAGGAGCCTGTTGTAGGACTTGATCCCAGGACCCTGGGACCATGACTCGAGCCCAAGGCAGATGCTAACCATCTGAGCCACCCAGGTGCCCCAACAAAGTGTTAGTTAAGCACACTTTACCCCAGCACCTAGGACTCCAACTACTTTAATGGACTCGAAAAAGGGGTCTTGATAAAATTGAGGTCATATAATTAATCATCAAATTTCCAAACAGATGGTTCTTGCAGTATAAGCTCATGAAGCTCGGGAAGTCAAGAATAGAACACACTGTTCCCAGTGATGATTCCTGAAGACACACCTATTCTAGCAGCAATGGTAACGCTCCGCCAACCTACAAATGGAAAAATAAAGCCCACTGGGTCATCTTCGTTTACAGATTTTACAACTTTACTGGTGAGAAACTGCTTACAATAACATGTCCTCAAAGTTAAGATAATACTTTGGGGGCCGGAAAGGGTGTGCCTGTGACGAATTAGAAGAACTTCTCACAACCTAGGGTCAAGGTGAGGAGGCAGCTCCAGCTCCAGCACTCGAGCCAGACGACCATGACTCTGAACTTCAGCTCTGCCGCTACTGGCTGTGCGAGCCTGGCTGTTGAGCTCTCTCTGTGCCTCAGTTTCTTCTTCAGTCAGGGGGGATAATAATGGTACCAACTCAGAGGGTTTTTCTGATGGTTGGAAATACACTGAACGCACTGGTAACTGCCTAGCGTTTGATGGCTTTTCAGTGTTAACGATATTCCACTGCAAGTGATGTTTGGAATCTTCAGTTATCTGTTTTTGTTTTTTATTTTACAATTCATCAGGAATGAGCTCCCTGCCAAAGCAATTTTTTTTCCTGCTCTCAGGGCCAGCTGGAATGGAACAGGAAAGATTAACAAGTCACCCACTAAAAACTAGGATTGTCACAGTGTCTGTGCACATCCGTGATTTTTTTTTTTTTTTAAACGTTCTGGGAATCTTAAGCTATTTTCTGGTTCGTGTCATGGGCCAGCGTGGAAGGCTTGTGTTATTTCGTAATTCATTTACAATAATAAGGGGTAATAACAAGGACTACTTGTTTTGTTTTGCTAAAATGTTTACAGGCTTTCAGATATAAAACTGCAGGACAACGACCTCATTATGCTGACAGTAAAAATTTTGCTTTCACTGAACCCTAAGTTTGGGAAAGCATAATTTGAGTGACCTGGTGTCACCCTAAAATGTACTTCTTTTTTTTTTTTTAAACTTTATTTATTTGACAGAGAGAGAGAGAGATCACAAGTAGGCAGAGAGGCAGGCAGAGAGAGAGGAGGAAGCAGGCTCCCCACTGAGCAGAGAGCCCGATGACCATGACCTGAGCAAAAGGCAGAGGCTTAACCCACTGAGCCACCCAGGTGCCCTATATGACTTTCTTTAATTGGATGTGAGCAATTTTGTTCAATCAATGAGGTCAATTTTGCCTCCAAATAATTTTTATGAGCACTGGCAAAAGATGATATATTAATTAGTAAAAGATTTCCATAAAATATTACCATCTCCAAAAGAACATGATGATTTCTAAGTAGAACCATGGTGACTGGTTTATCCCCAGTGCTCTCTTGATTTCTAGAAGCAGTTATCATCATTCCATTGACTGATCACTGGAGGGATCCTCTCATGCAAGTGGCCCAACGAACTCTTTCTCTCAGAAACAGATGGTAGATGCTGTCCCCACACCATTCATGGAATAGGCCCCTCCCACCAGGTTTTCAATTTGATATCTTCTTAGAATTTCTAAGCCAAGATCCTCCCCAGAGTCCATTTATATCTTTTTTTCCCAAAAGATTATTTATTTAATTGATAGAGAGACAGCTTGAAAGGCAACACAAGCAGGGGGAGTGGGAGAGGGAGAAGCAGGCTTCCTGCGGAGCAGGGAGCCTGATGGTGGGGCTCGATCCCAGAACCCTGGGATCATGACCCAAGCCGAAGGCAGATGCTTATCGACTGAGCCAGCCAAGCGCCATTTATATCTTTATATCCATTTATATCTTTATATCCATTTATATCTTTAACAATGTTTTAAAATGTTGCTCATGTGGCAGATTTGTTGCCCACCTACCAGTCCTTCCCTTCTTTTTCTGAGCTGGCAGTGTCTGGCTTTATTTCGGGCTGCAGTGGCTCCAGCCCTAACTGGTCTAAGCCACTCATAGCTGTCCTGTTCCCGCGTGAGTGTCTTTCCAGACCCCTCGGACATGGCCAGTGAGAGTCAAGGGGAGGTCTACCTGCTAAAGAGCAAATGAGAAGGGCTTGCATCCCTGGTAATGGGAAGCTTCTTCCACTCTTCTCCTTTCCCACTTGGGATGCTGTTGTGACAACATGATACCTAGTGCCATGCTGGTCGTCATGGGATCACGAGACAACAAACAGGAGGATCCAAAGACAACAGACTGAGGACGGCGGAGCAGAAGATGGGAAGAACAGACTCCTTGATAACGTCACTGAGACTCTGCACCAAACTCCGGTAAACCAGTCCCCAAAACTCTTGTGATGTGAATCAGGGAAGCCTTTAATGCACTGTTGCTGTAGCTTGGTAAAGCACCAGAACCCATTCTCCCTTCTTGCATTAAAACTGGGCAAACGGTACCCAACGACAGCCTCATTAGCAGCCTCCCTTTCAAGTGAGCGTGACCCTATTTGTAACTTTTCTCCAGTGGAATGGGAGTGTTCATATGATAACAGTATAGCATCCTATGGTAATAGCACTGTATCATATAGGAAAAGGTCTCTATTTCCTAGAGACACATACTGAAGTATTTAGGGATCAATCATCATAATGTCTAAAATTGACAAACACTTCACCAATGGGGTGATGACAAAGTTTGGGAAGGGGCACCTGGCTGGCTCCGTCAGTGGAGCATGTGACTCTTGATCACAGGGTTGTGGGTTCAAGGCCCACGATGGGTAGAGAGATTACTTAAAAATGAAATCTTAAAAAAAGGAAAAGAAAAAGACACCCATCAGGATGTCTATTATCAACCCCCCCCCCAAATCCTGGGAAATATCAAGTGTTGGCAGAGACGTAGAGAAATTGGAACCCTTGTGACCATTGCTGGGAAGAGAAAACAGTGCGGCTCCTGTGAGAAACAGTGTGAAGGGTCCTGAAAACATTAAACCAGGTATTAACATGTGATCCAGGACTTCCGTTTCCAGCTGTGAAGCCACAGGATCGAAGGCAGAGACGTGAGGAGATATTTGCATATCTGTGTTCCCAGCAGCACTTTTCACAAGAGGCAAAAGGAGGAGGCAGCCTAAATGCCCACCAATGGGGAAAGGGATAAACAAAACGTGGGATACATACATACAACGGAATATTACTCAGCCTTAAAGAAGACGGAAATTCTGACCCGGGCTACAACATGGATGACCCTTGAGGACATCACAGTAAATGCAACCACAGTGATGGCAGGACGCACGTGTATGACTGCAGTCTGAGGGTACCTCTAGGGTAGTCAGATTCACAGAGACGGGAAGTAGAATGGCTTGCCAGGGACTGAGGAGACGGGCACTGGGGAGTTCGTGTTTAACGGGGACAGAGTTCTGCAGACGGGTGGTGGTGAGGGTTTCACAGCAGTGGGAATGTACTTGACGCCACTGAATCACATAATTACATTAAAATGGCAACTTCAGTGTTATGATATTTTACCATGGTTAAAAGGAATAGACACAGGGAAAATGTCTTTAAAAATCTGGTCTGTGTCAACAAAGTTTCTTGATTCTTTAAAGAAAGAAAGAAAATAAAACTGTCCCCTGATACGTCTGACTTGGATCACATTCCGACTGCACTTCTCATTTTATGAGAAACGACTGGAAAGAGCCTGCGTATTAGTGCGAATTAGCTGTTCTTGTTCTTCGTGTGGATGATAAGAAAGAGACGAGCCTAGGGCGCGACAGACGGCTCTACAAGGAGACGCGCAG
Organism: Meles meles; assembly: GCF_922984935.1. Classification (NCBI taxonomy): domain Eukaryota; kingdom Metazoa; phylum Chordata; class Mammalia; order Carnivora; family Mustelidae; genus Meles; species Meles meles. The sequence goes on along the minus strand of NC_060067.1, from coordinate 842,267 downwards.
AAGACGGGGAAGAGTTTAGAAATTTGGGGCCCTGAAGGGTGGGAAAGGCCCGTGGCCGCTGCACCTCATACAGCAGGAGATGAGAGATGAGAGAAAAGCGTGTTCCCCTCCTTCTGTTTCTGAGGCCCCGCTACGGCTGCGTTCGGTTGGGAGAGGCAAGCGTGGAAGCAGAGAGAGCAGGCTTGAGAACCACGACCTGGAAAGAACTTGGGGAGAGATTGCTGGTATGCGAACTGCCTGGAAATTAACCGATCAGGAGCCATCGGCGTTTCCCAAGGAATTGTGGCTTTTGTGAAGGTTCTGCAGCCAATAAAAGCTCGTGACGGCGGTGCTCTCAGACCTCCAGATTTGCACCGGCAGGCCGTGCGCTGCAAAAGCGGGGCAGCCACCGAGGGGGGCAGATCCCAACACCCACTTCAGGTTTGACTAAAGAGGATAGGGCGACGCCCCTCCAACGGCAGGGCCGGGGGACACACAGAGCCCTGAACCAGGGGAGTCCTCCTAAAAAGGCAGAATCAGGGTCCCATCGGGAACCTTCTCTGGCGGGGTAAGGAGCCCTCCTGTTGCCCACTCTGGGATTCCAGCTGGGGGCTGCGTGTGTATTTTCTTCTCCTTAATTGTGGTTTCCGCCCCTGCTCTACCACTGCGCACGGAGTGTGAGTATGAGTGTAGTGGGGAGGTCACGTGCCTTCCGGTCCACAGGTGGCCAGACCATTAGAAACCACATCCAAGCCTGGTGGAAGGACTGTGCCTCACCCAGAGACTGAGAACTCGCAGGGGGTGCCTGAATGGACTCGTTTTGCTTGTCTCGCTTGGGATGAAGAGAGAGAGTTCCACAAGTTAGAAACGGAGTTCAGTGATACCTGGTGGCCGGAGGGACCGACTGTGCCCGGGCTGTTAGCTGTCTATGTCTATGAAGACCCATCCTCAGGGTGCCCTGGTGGTCAGTCGGTTGAGCATCTGCCTTTAGCTCGAGTTGTGGTCCCAGGGTCCTGGGATCGAGTCCCATGTCTGGCTCCCCGCTCAGTGTGGGGGAGCCTGCTTTTTCCTCTCCTCCCTGCTTGTGCTCTCTCCCTCACTGTCTCTCTCAAATGAATAAATAAAATCTTAAAAAAAAAAAAAAGACCCATTCTTGGGCCTTTCTTCCATGTTCCATGTTCCAACAACGGCTAGCTAGGCCTTTGCCTGCCCAAACCCCTCCGGGCTGTGAAGTCACCATGGAACTAAACTCCTGCCATGGGACCTTCCCGGCCCGGCACACACAGATCTCGAACACTCTTCCCATGAGCGGAGACAGCAACGAGCGGAAGCAAGCAGCTGTGCGGAGCATGGCCTGGTTCTCGTGAACCTCTCCTCCTCCGATGACAGGGGCCTGTCACCCTGGACTCTAACACGACAAAAAACACCGTCATTGTTAAGCCCCATTATTGTCAGGGTTCCTGTTGCAACAGCTGAGTCTTTTCTTCAGCTGACACTCAGACACTAACCGCGTTCGCGTGCTCTGTTTACAGGCCCGCAGCTTGTCCCATACCTCACTCTTCCACACAGACGTGACAAAGTCACTCCGTCCATGAGCTCCACTCTTAGGCAACAGTAATTTCACCGATTTCTGCTCTGCTGGATCAGACGTTGCAAGCAAGTAGGCGGTTTCTTTAAGGACGTGGAAGAATCAAGGCCGGGGAATGGCTTCCTTCCTTAGCAGCACTAACCTTTCCACACATAGCCTTTACAAAGGTTTTATAAATACACACCCACAGCTCCCCGTAAAGAGCCGCGTTTTATGGATCGGGAATCAGATGATGACTCACGGTATCCTGGGAGGGCTAAAAAAAGGGCAGGAAACATTACTAATTTTATTTGATAGATGACAAGGAGGCGTTTACTCTCGACGTGCCTGATTCAGCAGCTCTGAAGAACCTTTCCTAGAAGCTCGACCATGTGCAGTTGCTCCATATGCCTTCTCCCTATCCCTAAGGCAAAGCACAAACACAACCCGGGAGAGCCGTCTGACCACAGCTCGTGGAAAATGAAACCCTCGTGCCAGCAAGTCGCTAGCCCGCAGCTTCGAAGAGCATCAGGGCAGCCTCTTCTGACCCAGCTCCACGTGCCAAGACAAAACTGCCTCCCGCCTGCTGCGCTCAGACACCGCCTCTCAGGCCTGGCGCCGGGAAGAGAAACAACCAAACACGAAACAAACCAGAGCAAATGAGAAATCCCCACGGGACAGAGAAGTCCACGGAGTTCAAGAAATGGGGACACTGAGAAGGAAACTCAGGCAGAACCTTACCTGGCCGGGGGGGAGAACACAGGCTGAGGAATGCAAGGCTGCCGCACCTGGCCGTCAAAGCCCAAACCCTGAGCTTGGATGTCCTGGGCCAGCAGACGGGCAGCTGCGCGATGGATGCCTTGCACCAAAGGTGATGGCCCTAATGAGAATTCATCCCGACTCCACAGCCAGGACCGTGAACACGTGTCCTGGATCCAGATTCTCTGGTCTCAAGTCCAGGCTCTGCCACTGAGTGGCGGGGTGATGATGTGCAAATCGCTTAACCTCCCTAAACCTCAGTTTTCTTATCTATAGAATGGGATCATAATAGTACCCGTCTCCTCGGGCTGCCACGAGGATTAAGGGAGTTCATACACGTAAGGCTCTTCGGTAAGCATATGGCAAGCACTCAGTAATGAGAAGTCTATTGTAAGTAGCTGTCCCAATCTCACGGATGCCCGACCCATTTGTGATCCAAGAGAAACAAGAAGAACTACAGATTTACTCCAGTTTAACGGAAACAACTTGGGAATTCGGTGAGAAACTGGAAAGAGAATCTAGGCTTGGCTTTTAATGCTCTGTCGGTGAAGCAGGGTATGACCTTGTACAAAAATCCTCCTGGCTGTCTCTTAGAAATCACACTGGTGACTTTTCTTTGGAAAGGCAAAAACCACATGAAAGAGGTGGGAGCGGAGGTTTCTTTGAGGGGGTCAGACCACTGCTGAAGGTCGTACATCACCTTGCGTCCTTTCCATGGCCAGAAGAATGAATCAACAACTCAGAACCCCAACTCCCCCAAATACTCAGAACCCCTGCATCCCCACAGTGAGAACCACGGAATCCAGGGCCTCAGAAGACGTGCTTAACTGCCTCGTGCTCGTTCCTCCACAGCCGGCGGCCTGCCACACACCTTGTACAAGGTGATCTAATAAGTTTCTCATTTTGTACAGTTCCTGTCCAGAAAGCTCCCGTAGCAGACCTCATAAATTATCAACCTTCTCGGTCTTCCTCAACCCCTCAACCCAACAACGACTTGCAAGTATGCCGCTAGGAGGAATGGCATGTTTCTATTTTTTTTAATTTAATTTTTAAAATTTTATTTATTTGAGAGAGCGCAAGAGAGAGAAAGAGAGCGAGCAGGAGCGGGGGCGGGGGGGGCAGAGGACTCCCCCAAGAGCAGGGAGCCCCAATGCAGGACTCGATCCCAGGACCCTGGGATCATGACCTGAGCTGAAGGCAGAGGCTTAACCCATTGAGCCACCCAGGCGCCCCAGGACCGGCGTGTTTCTCAGCTCTCCATAACAGAGGCTGGCGGCCTCTCGGTGGCCCTCAGGTGTTCCATCACCAGACCAAGGAAACTGTGGCCTTGAGCTTGAGTCATCGGTTCAGGATACCGTTCTCCCATGTCCCTTTCACTGCTCAGACGCCATCTCTACCTCCTCATGAAGGCTGAAGCCCTCCCGCTCTCCCGCCAGAGTTGTTCCCCAGAATGGAGGGGACGAGAGTGGGGGAGGGGCAGCCACCCCTGCGACACACGTGCGTCTCTCCCAAGTTCCTCCCTCCTCCCTTCGCCCGACCCGGAGCAACCGTCTCTCTCCGCTGTGGCCTGGCGGCCTGGCTGCGGGACAGTGAACACCCTTCCACCTCTCAGGACGGGCCCCTGCGTGCGCTGCTTCTCCGTCCCAGCTCTAGTACCTCTAAGGCCCCGTACCAGTCCTACTGGCCTTCGTCCCCTTGCAAAGGACGCACCGGGAAAACCATTTTCTTTGAGAGAGAGCTCATCAGGAAACAGCCCGTTCTCTTTCTGTAGAGAACGAGTTTACAGCGTAGTATTCGCATTCTCAGAGCCGCTGTACCCCCCCTCACATGGTGAAGTGTCCTCGCTTGTGTGAATTAAGGGCGGATTCGCTGACTGAGGAAGTTGAACCCTTAGAATTCCTAGTGTGTCTGAGTAGTGCTGGCCTGCGGGGGCGGTGCTTTGATTCCAAACTAGTCTTGTTTGACAGAAATAGCCTCTCTTGCAAATCCTATCTGCCAAGTCATCTACAGGCCTATAATATGGTTTTCTTTTCTTTTCTTTTTTTAAGATTTTATTCATTTATTTGAGCGACTCAGGGCTCAATTCCAGGACCGGGAGATCATGACCTGAGCCGAAGTGGATGCTTAACCGACTGAGCCACGTGGGGGCCCCTATAATACGGTTTTCTGAATGGAGTTACCGACAAGAAAGGAATTTCCTAAGCAAATAATTAACGTTACTTTAACTCCACTGTGAATGCATTTCTGTTCTGGTTGTCGTTGTGAGTGGGCCTCCAAGAACTGGACTTTCTGGGGAGTGAAGGAAGAAATGTGAAAAGCTGCGAGCCAGGCGTGGCACGTGGGCACTCCAGGCTCCCCTCGCCCTCCTGCACCTGCTCTGCGCTCTTCCTACACACGCCGAGGCCCGGGCATGTCTCCCACGTCGTGTTGCCCTCAGACCACCTGCACTTGGGGACCGCGAGCATGTGGAATTAAGAGTTAGGAAATGGGAAGCAGAAGCCCCCAGCAATGCCATGCGGAGAAAGTGAGCTGCTGACAGTTAAAACGTCCATCCTCCAGGCCTCCCCCGGTCACGCACGTGTGAAATCTTGTACTTAATGAACTGTGGGTCTCTTGAGGCATCAGCGGACGCAGATGTCCTTTCGATCTCGGTCCCGTAACCCTGCAGGCTCTACTTCTCCATTAACGGCCACTCCGTCCTTCCTGTTTCTCAGACCAGAAGCCTCAGGGTCACCTTACACACCTCAGTTTCTCGAACCCCCACATTCAACGTGCCAGCAAAACGGGATCTAGAAACAATCCGGATCCTGGCTCTGTCTCACCACAGCGGCCAGGGATATCTTTCTGAAACACAGATCAGATCATGGACTTCCTCAGCTCAACACCTGCCGAGGGTAAACACCCAGGCCCCCACCTCCCAGGGCCCTCCGCTCTGACCTGGCCCACTACCTCCCCACCGGGCTCCCGCCACTCTGGCCTCCATGCGGCCCTTGGATATCCCCGACACCTCCCTGAGCTGCCCCCCACAAATGCACGTGACTCCCCTCACCCCCACAAATCTTCGCCAAGATGGTACCTTCTGGGGACGGCTTCCCTGAAAGCCGACTTTAAATCACCCTTACCCCTCACCTCCTGAACCCCCTGCTCCGGTCCGCTTCCTTATTCTCCAGGGCACCTCGTCCTGTATTTTATCAATTTCTTCTATAATCAGACCTTCTTTCACTAAATGTAAGCTCTATGAGAGAAGACATTTCAGCTTCCGTTCCCTGCTTCATCCCCAGTGTGTAGAACAAGGCCTGGCCCATAGCTGGGTGTCAGTGAATGTCTGGTCAAGAGTGAATGACAGACGCTGTGCTTGGAAATGGGAAATACAAGACTTGAAAGAGTAAAACCAAAGCAGGGACTTTGGCTCAAGGGAACATACATGGGGACACAAATAATTACGGTATAAGGAGTAGCCTGATTACTGCTGTGTCTACACTGAAAACAAAGATCTGTGTCCACGCTACAGCAGAGTGATTAGTTGACTACGGGGTTAGGACCGGGTCTGTGGAGAGGGTGGCGTTGGAGCTGCGCCTCGGACGATGAGTAGAATCGCAACATACTGAGAGGGAAGAGCAGGCTAGTAGCAGAGAAACTGCCGGAAAAGGGAGGACAGAGTATCTGTGGGGAAGAGTTGGTGGGGCGGCGTGGCGGACCGGACGGGCGTTTGGCTGAGGAGCCGTGAGGGGGAGGCAAGGCGGGGGAGGGGTCTGCAGCCAGGCTTGGAGCCCACCACCCTTGCTTGGGAAGGGGGTTGAACGGAAATACATGGGTAAAGGGGTGGGGGGGCGGGCATCCCTTTATAGAGCAATAAGGGGAAGTCAGTGCTTTGGGAGGATTAAATTCTCGATGTTTACAGAATTCTCCAGAAACAGAGACGTGGGACGTAGAGAGAGGCGAGGAGGCCCCAGGAAGGACTGCCACGTTCGAGTCACACTTCTCCTCGGGAGTTCCCGGGGGAATGGTGAGCTAGCCAGGGTGTGCCCTGTCCTTGTTCCCTCACCAAAATCCACAACTGCGCGGCGAGACAATGTGGAGAGACCGCGAGGGCGGCCATGACGGGAGGAAGCGCCGACAAGACACCCCAGAACGTATTCTGGCCATCAGTGCGAGGTCACGAGCACTCACGAGCTTACTTCCAGATGAGTACTAAATGACAAATTCACAAAGATAAAGAGGTGCTTTACAGTGCTTTGGGGGACAAGGAAACTCGGCGTCTTAAGCACGGAATCAAAATGGGCGCTGTCTCCACAGGCCGTCCGGATGGCCCGCCGCGGGCGAAGCATTCTCCATGACTTGAAAGGATGAGAGGGAAAGTGTGGTGGGCCCGAATGACCTGCTTTATTGAAACACAACCACCAAAGCACGACGGACTCTAATTCAAAATTAGGTGACACAAGCTGTGGTTTCCTCAGAAGAACCGTTTGCTCTTTGATTGTCTTTTTGGGGGACAACAAGGAAAATTTTAAAAAAGCGTTTTTCTTCCCGGAAGGCATTCATTGTGCATTTAGGTGGCAGTCTCCATTTCCAGAGAGAGGAGTGCCCCGGGAGCCCAGGATTTCATCCTCCAACGGGAGTGAATAGCCCATTTCTTTTAAATTGCAAACAAGTTACTTGCAGCTTTCTCTAGTTTCTTGAGAAAAATATCCAAGTAACTGTCTTCTTTATTATGTCTGTCTTTCTTATTTATATGCCCACTCGTATTTACAGTCATTCAGCAAGTATTTACCAAGTGCCTCCCGGCCTCAGCTGGGGGAGCCTGTGGTTTAGGTACAGTGAGGAAGGCAAGGATTGGGGGGGGAGCACCCCCTTGCCCCCCTCCCCAGGGCATCTCGAAGAGGGACACAATGAAATAATTACAAATGCAAATGTAACCGTTTTTGCAATACCAGCAAGCTCTACCCAGCCCAGAATAAAGCCTGTGTAATCCCCACCGAGGGAGCTAGGAAGGGATTAAAGAGGAGAAGACGTTTGAAATGGTCTTGACGGAATTCACCAGCAAACAAAGCCTCAAAGGGCATTCTGGGCAGAGGAAGAGCTTGAACAAAGCCTCAGATGCGGTCTTGAACCTGTTTTACCCAGGAAGCGGACTTCGGTGTGGCTGCAGTACAGAAATATTCGGGGAGGGTGAGAGGCACTGCTGTGTTCCTGGAGAGAGATGCCTGCATCCTGGACCAAAGCAGAAGCTGTGGGGCGGTCATGAAAGAGACAAATGGAAGAAGTACTTCGGGGGTCTGGAAGCAAAAGCAGAAAGAACGCTTAATGCATTTCATTCCTAGAAACATATCCGAGGTGGGACCTGCAGGACGCATCTTTCAATGAACAGAAATCCTTTAATTCATTTCCAACGAGGGAATTTTTTATTTGGAGTAATGTCAGTTTGGGCTCGATAAAGGAGAAAAGTCACCGTGTTGATACGATTCATAGATTTTGTTCTAAAAGAGAGGGATGTAAATGAAAGTACATTCTGGGGATCCAATCAATACTGGACTTGGGTAATAAAACCAGAAGGGGCTATCATTTCCAAATTATACTTCAGTGATTTTTCTCCAGTTAAAATGGCCAGAAACCAGAAAACCTAATTAAGATGGGGGAGAGAAAATGAGACTGCACATTTACAGGGGATGAAGATTTATGGAAACTCAATGATAATCAGGATAAAGAAAGAGGTTAGAATAGCTCTTTAATTAAAGGGCAACATTCCATTCTTTGTTTTTAATTGTTCAACAAAGATAAAGAGATACCCAGTTCTCTCTCTCAGGCAGATAGATAAATGCTTACCAGCTCCTGTTTATGGCTATAAAATGACACCCATGGTGCGGTGGACATCAGTCTGCTTTTCTGTGGCCTCACAAAACAAGTCCCTAACCTCTGCTGGGGCAGGGGGGGCATCAATCCCTTCAACCTCGTCTCATTCCTTCCTGCGAAGACCATCGCTGCCCACATCACCAACGGCAGGACGCCTGTGTCTCCAGCCGTCAACCTGGGTTCTAAAACCATCCTTGCCCCTGGTCTGGTAGGGCAGGGGATGCAGAAAAGCCACAAAGCCCATTTTGTAGACAAAGGAAAAGAGACGTTTTTACAGGGAAGTGCAGGAATGCATTTTGGGGCTGGGGCTGGGACTGAGAAGACGAGTGCAACTAAGGTTATACTACAACTAGGCACATTACAAATATATTACGGCAACCAGTTCCATTACAAATATATTACAATAACTAATTAATTTACTAATAACTAAAGCAAATTTCTTCCAACAGTCCACGCTGGCCCATCTGCTACACTGGCCTGTCACTTTGAGCGGACAAAGGTATTACGGAGACTCTGGAAATCAACTGGCCTGGGAGGTATTTCCTAGGTCAACGATAAAATAATAGCAACCACAACGATGATGATAGGATATTGGCCGCAGGTAACATACGATGCCTCTAATATTCTGCTGAGCACTTTCTATGAATTCGCAAGTCCTCGTAAGGACTCCGTGAGGGACAGACCGTTCCTACTGCCAACTCACAAATAAGAACACAGCGGCTGACAAAGGTTTAACATCTTGCTCAAGGTCCCACAGCTAGAGGTGGCTGAGTCCCAGCTCTTGCCACTACAGTTCCACTAAACTCTATTATCCTTTATTACACTCACCACTTACTAAAATGTTCTAATTAATTGAATTTAGATGGCTCTGCTTGGAAATTTACTGATAATCTTGCTCAGATCTATCTCACCTCAGGAAACACAATATACGCACATAATTGTGCCTCTGACTTGGCGGCCGAGAGTCTTCTGTTGCACGTCATGACTCGTCTCCCGTGGGATGTCTTAGCCTTCCCCCGTGGAATTCTTTTTTTTTTTTTTTTTAAAGATTTTATTCATTTGTTTGAGAGAGAGAGAACACAGAGGAAGAGTGAGGGAGAAGCAGACTCCCTGCTGAACACAGAACCCGATGCGGGACTTGATCCCAGGACCTGAGATCATGGCCTGAGCTGAAAGCAGATGCTTAATGACCCCCCACCAGGGAATTCTTTCCGGAACCACTTCCATTGCCATCCAATCTACGAAGGGTTTCCCTCACCGCCACCCCACAATGGTTTTTGGGGGGATAAAATGTTGCCCATATTTCAGATTTTTCAGTTCACAGAGTAAACCTCAGGTATTTCCGAATCAGACATACGGATATTGTGTTGACTTTGTTGAGTTTTCCAGAATTTCCTTCCCCATAGGTTTCTGGTTAAGAGTGGGCCACAAGAGATATGCTCACATGAGATCTGGAGGGGAAAGTGAAAAGGAGACATTTAAGGAAAAAACAGAAACAGGCTTTATCTTGGAACGATTTTCGATGTGCAGAGCCTTTCTGCCTTTATGTTGGAAGGTTGGGGCTGGTTCTCCCCTGGCTCCCACACAGGGTTGTTCGTCTGCCGACGCCCTCCTTGCCGCAGGCCGCTGTGGGTCTGCTGCGGCTCCCCTCTGTCCAGACCCCCTTCAGCTTCTCCAGCTCCTGGGTGGGGCAGGAGTGTGTTTGCTCCGTGACGGAGGCACCAGCTTCTCCGGTGCGACAACCACTTCACCAAGGTTGGTGGCAAGAGAACAGACTCGGTCCCCATCTGTCCTCGTGGGTTCCAGTTCATGCTCACGAGTTCCACTGTGTGCTCACGGGACTTAGTCTTCCTTCACGTTCCCCCACGTCCCCTTCTCATGCATCTTTCCTGCCCAGTGTCCGCCCAGTGGACTTCATGCTCCAGCACGGAAGTGAAGACACAGTTTAACCAGTTCTGCAGTTGTGTTCAACTCAAACCCGTGGGCCGCCTGGGTGGCTCAGTGGGTTAATCGTCTGCCTTCAGTTTAGGTCATGACCCCAGGTCCTGGGATCGAGCCCCGCACTGGGCTCCTTGCTCAGTGGGGAGCCTGCTGCTCCCCTTGCTTGTGCTCTCTCTCTCTGTCAAATAGACGCTTAAAAAAATTCAAATCCCTATAATCAATCATATATATATATCCTACCTATAAAATCTCCATTTGTGGTTTTGCTTCTCTCTTTGAGCCGCATCTGATAGATATGAAGGGGTTGAAACCTTGAATCAAGTGAAAACAATCCTTTCGGACGGCAAGCCCTCACGCGGATGATTTAGTCACACCCAGAAGCCAAGATCCAGGAAGGGAAAGAAAGGGTGAGAGAGAGTGAGAAGGGGTCGTGGAAGCAGAAGAAATGAAAGTAATTTGTGATACTATGATGCAGCTCTCCTTCCTGCCAGGCACCAGGCCAGGTGCTGGAAAACAGAAAGAGCAACAATAACCCAGGGAGGGGGAGACCGTTCGGGAACTGCGATGAGACCAGTGCGACAGAAACGGCACGAAGAAGTACTACGGGCAGAGAGAGGAGACAGTCATTCAGTTTGTCTGAGGTCTGGGAGGGTTCGGCGCAGGAGGTAACACTGACACTGGGCCAGGAAGGATGACTAAGAAACCCTAGTTCCGGGGCCCTGGGCGGCTCAGCCGGTTAAGCGTCTGCCTTTGGCTCAGGTCATGATCCCAGGGTGCTGGGATCGAGTCCCGCATCAGGCTCCCTGCTCATCCAGGAGTCTGCTTCTCTCTCCCCGCCCTTGCTGGTGCTCTCTTGCCCTCTCTGTCTCTCAAAATGAATACATAAAATCTTAAAAAGAAAACAACAGAAATTCACTAGTTGAGGGAGTCTCAAACTTTTGCAGGCATCAGTACCAAATGGATTAAATTCAGGAAGAAATGGATAGTTACAGGGCACGGTCAAACCCATCACATTCAAACCTTTGTTGAATGAATGACTTCTTTAGCTTTCCTAATGTGTCATTTTTGTAGGAAAGAAAGTTGTGTTCAGTGGAAAACTGCACATTCTCCAGAGGCCACTTATCCCATCTACCGGAGCTAGTTCAGCACTGTGAACCCTAAGTAACTGAGAGCGAGAAAAAATCATTCCTACCTACACACATGACGATTCTATTCTGTCTGGCGGAAGCTCCACTGATTCCCCTGCGAAAAAAAACACTTCTGCTTCCATTTGCTCATTTATTCATTCATTTCAGTATTGCTTATCTATGACTCAACACTGTTGATCTATAAGTTTTTAAAAATTCTCTTTGAACTGGTTATAACATCTGCCTGGTTCCCTCACTGAATAATGACAATAAAGTGTGTAACACATCTTCATTTTATATCTGTATGACAGTCACGAGTTTGCCAAATTCTAAATATTATCCGTTAACAGTTTCAAACTTTGAAGGAAAAGCCAATTTTAAAGCTAAATATATTATACTAGAACATGGAAAACTATGGGAAGCTACCCAAATTCCTTCGAAAGTAGAGTATTTCTCATACTGAAAACTGATGAACATGTCTCCAAAAAATATAGAGACTAATTTTATTTCTGAATAAAAAGATATCATCTCTCATATTTTTGAATAGGTATTTGAATAGTTGAATAAATATATTTAAAGATTTATTTATTTGAGAGAGAGAAAGAAAAAACACATGTGTGAGCAAGCACAGTCCCAGCTGAGAGGGGAGGCCCCCGTGGGGCTCAATTCCAGCACCCTGAAAGCAGGACCATCATGACCTGAAGCCAAGAGCTGGACGCTTAACTGACGGAGCCACCTGGGTGCCCCAGAATACGTTTTTTAATTTAAAAAAAAATTTTTTATTAACATCTAATGTCTTATTTGCCCAGGGGTCTGTGAATTGTCAGGCTTACACACTTCACAGCACTCACCATAGCACATGCCCTCCCCAAGGTCCATAACCCAACCATCCTCTCCCTGCCCCCCACCCCAGCAACCCTCAGTTTGTTTTGTGAGATTAAGAGTCTTATGGTTTGTCTCAGAATAAGTATTTTTGATATAAAACTTCATCAAGTTTTATCTTTACCCACAATTACTAATTCTTTTTTTTTTTTTTAAAGATTTGTATTTATTTGAGAGAGAGAGATCACAAGCAGGCAGAGAGGCAGGCAGAGAGAGACGAGGAAGTAGGCTCCCCGCCAAGCGGACAGCCCAATGCAGGGCTTGATCCCAGGACCCTGGGACCACGACCCAAGCAGAAGGCAGAGGCTTTAACCCACTGAGCCACCCAGGCACCCCAAAATTACTAATTCTTGATTGTTTTTATATATCCATAGTTTATGCCTTTAAACAAACAAATAAAAAAACCCAAGACAACAATTATTATTGTCTTTAGATCTTATAGGTACGTCTATCGAGTGGATCAGACAGATCTCTTGGCTGTCTTCTCTACACATGGATCGATCATCAGGGAGCCTGTCCAAAACATGCCAGTAGCTACTTCAATAATTTTCTTAAATGACCATTGTTTTAAGGAATATTTAGCCAAATTTGTAAAAACAAATGGAGTTTTCAAAGTGTATTCAGTCTCAGTGAACTACGAAACCACAAAAATGTTTTCTGATCAATTAGAGAATGTGAATCAGGAAAGAAGTTACCCAGCCACAGGTTTTATTATTTTTTAAAAAGATTTTTAAAATTTATTGTAGAGAGAGGGGGAGAGATTGAGAGAGCACATACATGGGCAGGGAGGGGATGGAGAGAGAGAGAAGCCTCAAGCAGACACCCCCACCTGAGTGTGGAGCCCAAGTCGGGGCTCGATCCCACCACCCACGAGATCATGACCCAAGCCGAAACCAAGTCAGATGCTTAACTGACTGAGCCACGCAGGCGCCCCTCAGCATGGTTTGTTTTTTTTTTTTAAAGATTTTATTTATTTATTTAACAGAGGGAGAGATCACAAGTAGGCAGAGAGGCAGGCAGCGAGAGAGGAGGAAGCAGGCTCCCCGCTGAGCAGGGATCCCAATATGGGGCTCGATCCCAGGACCCTGAGATCATGACCTGAGCTGAAGACAGAGGCTTTAACCCACTGAGCCACCCAGGCGCCCCCCTCAGCATGGGTTTTAATATCAACAGGTTTGGTCTGTCTTGGAAGAGCTTGCCACCTAGAATTTTCCCTTCACTGAATTTAGTTCATATTCAAAACGGAAGTCAGTGCCTTACTCTCATCTTTAAAACCTCGGTTTTGCCAACTGTAGTTTGGCAGGCAAGCAACTTTTTAGAACGAAAATATCTCACAGTTAGAGACTGCAACTGTAGGGAATAAAATTCGGAATAAATGAATAAGAAGAATGAACCACAACTAAGTATGAGTTATTTCAGAAAAGTAAGGATGGGTCTGATATTTTTAAAAAGATATATGTATTTACTTTTAGAGATGGGGGAGTAGAGGGGGAAGGAGAGAATCTCGATCAAACTTCCTGTGGGGCAGGAAGCCCAATGTTGGGCTAGAACTCAGGACCCCAAGATTATGACCTGAGCCAAAATCAAGAGTCGGGTGCTTAACCAACCGAGCCACCCAGGTGCCCTGATGGGTTAGAAATTTTATCCTTTAAAAAGAAAAAAAAAAAAAAAAACCATTTTACTCCTTCAATAGACACTGAGAGGCACTAAGTAAGATTTGAAGCGGATCGGGCAGGTGGTACCCCAAAGCCTCCTTGACGTAAGAATTGTTTTGGGTGAACGCACTGGAGTTTCTGAAATTCCTTATCTGTCTACAAGAAGGGCCTCCCCAAAGAAATCACCTGTCATCAATCCCCCACCGGGGTGACTCAGCACCGCACACTGTCACACGCTAGCACGTCTCCTGTCTATTCTCCCAAGGGCCCACAGGTCTTCCCCAAAAGTCCACTTTTCCAGAAGGGCCCCTTCTCCTCGCCTGGGAAGTTAGATATACGGACCCCTAATCTGTTCTTCTTATTGAGGTATGAGTGACGTACAACATTGTATCAGTCCACAAGCCCCCGCACCCTTTTGAGGTACTCATCTCTGGGTGCTCCCACATCTCTGGGTGCTCCCATGTGTACATGGGAATGGACATGCCAATCAACTTCTTTGTTTTCTTTCCTTCATCTGCCTTTTGTCACCCCAATTTACAGGGTCCCAGGTAAAGAACTTAAGAGGGTATAAGAACAAAGATATTTTCCTCTTTGCAGTTTCTGCACCCATTCCTGCCGGGGGAGGAGGGCAGGGACAGGGTGGCTGGGGGATGGACATCGGGGAGAGTATGGGCTATGATAAGTGCTGTGAAGTGTGTAAGCCTGATGATTCACAGACCTGTACCCCTGGGGCTAATCATACATTATATGTTAATAAAATAAAATTAAAAAAATAAAATACCAATGTTTATTCATAAAATTTAAAAAAGTAGCAGCAGTAACATTAAGAAAACCAGGAAGAGTAAGCTATTTCCGGTTCTTTTTTCAGTAAGTGATTTCCTTAACATGAGCTTAAAAAAGATCTTTCTAAAACCAGCAGCCGGAACGGGGGTGCCAAGGGGGCTCAGTCCACCGGGCATCCAGCTCTTGGTTTCAGCTCGGGTGATGGTGTCAGGGTCCTGGGATGGAGCCCCACGTCAGGTCCCGGCCGGGCTGGGGTCTGCTTATCTCCCTCTTCCTCGGCCCCTCCCTGCCCTCAGAGCCCCTCTCTCTCTCCAATAAACACGTCTTCATAATAAATAGATAAAAACAACAGAACCATTCTTAACTGTGACACCATAATAAGGCGTTCCCCTAAAATCAGGACCAAATTAAGGGGGACTCCTGCGGCGCTTGCTCAGCAAGTTCTGGAAGCCATGGGCAGCGCAGGGACACACGAGCGAGGCCCATGGGCACGACGCTGGGGGGCAGAGGTGGGACCCCGTGTCGCCCTCATGTCCCCGGTGCGTGGGCTTGACTGAAACTGTCCGACGTGACACAGAAGGGAGCCCGGCGGCCGATGGAAACCGAAGTCCGGACGCCCCGGCCTCCCGCGGGCAGGAACAACCACAGGATGACCAGGGAGAAGCCGCTGCGGGGCTCAGTGCCGCGTCTGAAGGAGGAACGTTGCTCAAAGGTACAAGGAAGGTCCCGACAAACCAAGAGGGGTAAAAAGCCGTCGGTTCTGTGCAAACTGCTCAGGGCCGCGTGTCTCGACACGGGGTCGAGGGACAACCCCTTGATGGTTATTACAGTGCAGACTCCTGGGCTGACCCTGGACTCGACAGAATCACGGGCGGCGGATGGGGAGGTTTTCCAGAACCGGCTCGCACCAAGCTCCCCGAGGCACCCCGACACACACGAAGGGTCAGCAACCCCAGCTGTTGAGGTCATCTCAGTCCGGCCCCAGCGCCGCCCGCAGTGCGAGTCCACGGGGACTGCAGGTCGTACAGTACCTACGTGCGGCACATCGTCCGCTTCAGGAATAAAAATACTGTGACTTTTGGACAAAAAGCAACAAACGACTTAGCTAAAGAGTCCGAAGACAGATTCCTGTTTTAAGTTACAAAAGTAGAACAGTTTTCACGGGTCAATTACTGCATCATCAGGAACCCGCTGCACCTTAGAAAACCCAGTATGGAAGCTGCGTTTGGAATGATTTGATGCTCCACGCAAGAGAGGCAACTTGACCAGGGAGGCTGCAGGTACATGTGTGTAGAGTAATTACATTACTTAAAATGAGGTTAAATTTATTTATTTTTCTTTTCTTTTATTTCATTTTTATGGGTGGGGGCAGGGGGCAGAGGGAGAGAGAACGAATCCTAAGCAGGCTCCACGCTCAGCACGGAACCCAATGTAGGGCTCGATCCCACAACCCTGAGATCATGACCTGAGCCAAAATCAAGAGTCTGATGCTTGGGGCGCCTGGGTGGCTCAGTGGGTTAAAGCCTCTGCCTTCAGCTCAGGTCATGATCTCAGGTTCCTGAGTTCTCTGCTCAGCAGCGAGCCTGCTTCTCCCTCTCTCTGTCTGCCTCTCTGCCTACTTGTGATCTCTCTGCCAAATAAATAAATAATTAATCTTAAAAAAAAAAAAAGAAGAAGAGTCTGATTCTCACTGACAGGGCCACCAAGGTGCCCCGAAATGGTTTTTTGTTTTGTTTTGTTTTGTTATCAGTCAGGTGCAGACCCAGAATACCACGGAGAGAAGTCTAGAAGTGAAAGACACCGACTCTACTCACAGGTCCTCGCAAAGGGAGCTATGGCAGGAATTCAACTCAGGGGGTACCTGGGAGGACGCCCAAGGAGTGGGCTCAACCAAGCAGGTGGGGAGCGGAGAGGGAAGTGAGGGAAGTGAGGGAAGTGAGTGAACCCCTGTGCTAGTGCCTTCACTGGGGGTCAGAGGGGAGGGCACGGATACAAGAAGGGAAGGCATTTCACTGGTGCACTTGAATGTCCCTGGGTCACAGTCAGGGGAGGGTGCGAAGGGGCGCCCGTGGCAGGCACCGGCTTTATCACACTGGGGCACCCGGCCGTCTGGGCGGGGCCTCGGAGACTGCTGGCAGGGATGCTAAGGCATCAGAAAGTACGACGTCGTTAGAAGTTACAATGCAATCGATGCTATGATGCCTGCACATCATTAACAACAGAAATGGGACGGACGCTTGCCTCTGGGCTGGGGAGATGTTAAGGGTGAGTGGGACAACTTGACTGAGCCCCTGGAAGGCGACCTTTGATAAAGGCGGCAGCTCGGAAACGTCTCATTGGGCATCTGATGACAGTAAGTGCAACCAGGCACCCTCCTCTATGGGCAGCAGCCGAGAGAACAGACCAGGTAGCTCTGATTTTACGGGAATCCGCTGGAAGGTGTTGGTTCCCTTATGAGCCATCTTTACCTTCTGGCCCATTCCCCACGGTCTGGACTAAACCCGCCCAGAGTTAATCATGTCGAACAGCAAGAGGCACCCAAATGGACAAAGCCCTCCATCGCCGGCTGGCAAAAGGCCAAAGGCCGGTCTGTTAGCATGTGGGTTCAAGACCGGGGGATTTGTTGCATCAGGGACGATGTTTTGTGCGGCCTCTGGAGGATCTGGCAGGGCTGCTGCAAGGGGCTGATCAGCAGGGAAGGCGGTTACGCTGGCGCTGGGCGGGCTGCTCCTGGGGTGACGGCGAGTGCTGTCGCGACGGGAACGAGGGCTGTGCTGCCCGGCGTTCCTGGGAGGACGGAAACGGGGAAGTACCTGTGGGTGAAGAAGCCCTGGAGTCCCCAGCGCAGGCTCTGCGCCCCGGGGCAGGACAGATGAGGGAAAACACGCAGGGCAGAACGGACACACGCGAAGTTCCGGGTCGTGAGCCTGGGCCCCAGCAGTACCCGGAGGTGTCCCTGTTCAGAGCCCGATGCGCCTGTGGAAAGAGGCGCTGGCTCCACCCCAGGGGAGATGCTTGCGGTGGCCAAGGTTGGAGACACAAGGCAAGAGCTTATGGGGAAACCTGGGGGAGGGGGAGGGGCAGCGAGGAAAGGAAAGGCATCAAGGAGCGGGGGATCCTCTCCCCAGGGGGCGGGGTGGCAGACACGACCCAGGGGCCTCCTGAGGACAGCGAGAGTCTCCACCATTTTAGTGACCTGTCCCGGATTTCTCCTGAGGCGTGGAGTGTTGGGCGTGCAGAGATCAAGGAGTGTACGAGAACCATGGCCCAAGCAGGCAGCAAACTCGGGCAGGAAAGCAAAAAATATCCTGTGTCCCCTTTGTGCCATAGGAGGGGCGGGCCCTGTGTGTCCCCGGGGGGGAGTTTAGTGTAAAAAGGGAAGTCACCTCCAATTGGGTGAGGTCTTGGACTGGAACAACATCGTCTGGGGCCACGTCGTTGCCAACTGGGAGATTCTGGGCCAAAGCAATGCCATCTGGGGTGCGGGACTGCGTCCTACCTGAGGGGGTCTCCGGACCGTAAACCAGCAACGGCGCCCGGACAGCAGGAACCAGACCAACAGTCACCAGAACGGGGACAGTCACACCTGCCAGGGCATTTGTTTTAGTTTTTGGTGGAAGTTTAGGTTCAAATGGGCCCCATCACAGAAGCAAGCTTTCTGCCGGGGGTGGTGAGGTATGGTCAGTGAGTCCCAGGAGAGTATGTGTCCTTCTCCTGGCCTCAGCCCTGAGATGGGGATAAGACTGAACTTTGACAAAAGTAAGTTGAGGTGGGGGGGGCTCCTGGGTGGCTCAGTGGGTTAAGTGTCCGCCTTTGGCTCAGGTCATGATCTCAGGGTCCTGGGATTGAGCCCTGCAGCGCGGAGTCCGCTTCTCCCTCTCCCTCTGCTTCTCCCTCCAAGCTCGGGCTCTCTCTCTCTCAAATGGATAAATAAAATCCTTATTAAAAAAAAAGTAAGTTAAGGCCTGGGGCAAGATAGAGAACGTTAATTTGTTGTACTCATATTTGAAAAGAATACCGTACTTCCCTCGGTTAAACCAAGTATCTGGGACCGTCCACGAGCAGTCTATTGACTACCTTCTTTCAAGAGTCCGGCATTATGTATTCTGAAAAGTGAAAACGTGTGCCTTGTTCCTACCAGTGACATCTGTAACTCTGACGGGGACAAGGAGTGTCCTGGCAAGGCCGCGTGTTGTGGCCTTAATATACGCTGAGGTATGCGTGATTTAGAATTAGATTCTGGAGATCTGTGAGGCAAGAGATTTCTCAACGATCTTTCTTGAAGGAGCTAATATTTAGGCAATGGCCCAACAGTTTATAATAAACGTGAGGACGAGGCCATAACTTGCCGGGGTGTCTGGCGCTAAGATGACCCCCTGACGTTCGGCCACATATGTTGTTTCTTGGGTCCCATCCTTTGCTGGGACGTTCTGGTGAGACAGAAAGCAACAACATTCCGCTGACCTCCAGCACATGTGAGGCCTGGCCGTGCCATTCACACTGGGCGTGAACTCCCGGGGCTTCCCTCAGTCAGTCCCGAGAGGGACTCTCTAGGGAGGGGCAGCCTCTTCAGCACCCTGGCCTCTGGTGGGAAACTGAGGACGGGGGAGTCACCTGCTCCTGCTGCTGGAATATGCCAGAGGGTCCGGGTGTGGCTCCATGTTGTCTGAAGGAGGCCTCAGCGGACATAGCAAGGGTGTTGTTTTAATCCAAAGCAGAGGGTACGACGGGGTACGGAGGCCCCCGGCTCAGGGTCTGTAAGAGTCTGTATGGCCAGGCGAGCCCACAGCAGCCGGTCACTCGGCGTCCCGAGGGAGCACAGAAGGACACGGAGGGGGGTTTCCTCGGAAGCCCGGGGGCAACCAGCAGCCAGCACGAGGGCCCAGAGGTTCCAGGAGGCTGGGAAGAGGCTGCCCAAACCTCTACCGTGAAGGAGTTTTCGAAGACACTAATGGGAGCGCCTGTTGATCTTCTTCGTTTTCCCAGTTTATTTATTCACGTAAGGAATCTCTAGGCCCAACGTGAGGCTCGAACTCACGACCCCAGATCAAGAGTCCCGCGATCTTGCGACTGAGCCAGCCCGGCGCGGCCGCTGTTCGGCTCAATGAAGTAACATTGGTTACTTCTGGTCACGACCCAGAAAGCACTGAATGGTATCAGACTCAAGTGTCATTAATGTGTGATCAAGTGCGTCTTCTTGACAAGGACGTTATCGATTTAATGACCTGGAGGAAGGTGGGTGTCCGCGGGGTCGGAAGGCCTGTGTGATGGTGAAGCTGTGGAAACACCCCACGAGCCGCTGACAAAAGGCATCCGGTGTCCCTTTGGGGGGAGGCGCACCGCGGCGGACCGAGGCCCGGACTCGAACGCGTGAGCCGCTCTGTGAGAGCAGAAGCTTACGGGTGGTCGGCTGAGCACAGTCGGTGCCTTCAACCGCGCTGGGTGCTGGGTGCTGGGTGCCGGGTGCCGGGCCGGCTGGCGGGGCCACAGCACTGAGCTTTAGTACTCCAGGAATACTAAAGGCCCCATTACTTTCCAGATTTAAGAACAGGCAACATTAGACTGTCAAATGGAGAGGCAGTGGGGGCAATCACTCCTGTAGGTATGAGGTTTTATGTAATGAGTTTTAATCTCTGAAGGTCCTATTTTAATTTATTTGGGGCCAAATTAAGAATCTTAACTGGGATCCATGGGGGTTCCATTTACCAAGCCAATTTGTAAAGTGCCCGAAACTTACGTTAACTTTAATTTATTGTTCATTATATTTGAGCATCTCTGTCTAACATGGGATATTTTAGGTCAGTGAGTGCTAGGACGGTGGGAAAGTAAGGCAACCTACAGTTGAAGTGATGCATGCTTATTTCCCTGTTTTATACCGATTTCCCTTGTAAGATTATCAGGACATATGTCTACATTCAGTGGATGGAGGCTCTGGGTGGCTCCATCAGTGAAGTGTCCAACTCTTGGTTACAGTTCAGGTCACGATCCCAAGTTGTGGGATCGAGCCCTGCGTCAGGCTCTGTGCTCAGCGTGGAGTCGGCTTTGGATTCTCTCCCCCGACCCTCTTGAGTCCCAGTATTAGACCCAAAAAGTTTGTCAATTAGTACATTTTAGCGAATGTTAAAATTAAGGAAGCATGTGGACCGGCGGCACCTTCCAGGCTGTTACAGAAATTCCTGGGTCTGGGCTCCGCGTGCTCGTCCTCCTGCCCCCGTCCTCTCTCTCTCCCTTTCTCCTCTCTAAACTGAATAGGTACATCAATAAATAAAATCTTTAAGATAACAACAGCAACAACAGAAATTCTTCAGTGTATAAAAACTCTAAATTTTGGGTTCCAACTGGATCAAATTATAGAAACTTGTTTTATGTTAATTATGCACACATACCATGTACTTAAATACTTTACGTTTATTTTCCCCTGTAGTTAGGGTTTTGTTTTTTTTAAGGATTTTCTTTGTGTATTTGGCAGAGAGGGCAAGAGAGGGCACAAGCAGGGGACAGCAGAGGAACAGGAGAAGCCGGTCCCGCCGACGTGCGGCTTCGGCCCCGGACTCGGGGGCCACAACCTGAGCGGCCGACGATGCTCCGCCGAGACGCCCCGCGCCCTGTTGTTGTGCGTGTATGTGTGCGCGCGTGCCCGTGTGCATGTGCGCGCCCGTGTGTCTGTGTGTGCGCGTGCACGCGTGTCCGTCCGTGGGTCCGTGCGCGCGCCCGTGTGCGTGCGCGCGCCCACACGCGTAACAGGACTCGCACCGGGTCTGCGGCGCTTGCTCGGCACAAGGGGCTGAAGCTCGCGGCTGCGTCACGGGGCACCGTCTCCCCCGCCCCCCGCCGTTTCCCGCGTGTTTAGGGTTTCGGCCCCGCTAACCCCAAAGCCTCTCGTGTTTGCGTCCGACTAGAAAGAGGCCGGCGGGGGCGGGGGTCTCGGGGCAGCCGGCGCCGCGGACCTACCACCCACGCCGGCCCGAGGGTCCCGGGCGCCGCCCCCTCCCGTTCGGGTCCACGAAGCCCCCCCCCCCGGCGTTTTCGCTCCGTGTTCGGTCGTTTACGGACAAGTTCCTGGGGGTCCCGGGACCTCGCGTTCGGGGCCCGCCCCTCCCCCTTCCCCGGTTCGCCCACCCCGGCGCGCAGGGCGGGCCCGCGGGAACACGGCGTCGGCAGCTGCAGGGGCGCCGCGAGGAGGGGCCGCCACGCCGGGAGCGGGGACACCGACGGGGCCCCAGCGCGGACCCCGAGGCGGGGGCACCGGACACGGGACGGGACGCGCGTCACGCACGGTCGCCAGCGCGCACGGGGGGGGGTGGCACTGACGCCCCGCGACGCCCTCCCGGGACCCCCGCGGCTCCTCCGACGGCAGCGGGGCGGGGAGGGGCTCAGCCGGGGCCGCGGCCGCCGCAAGCGGGGGTTCCGGGAGCCGCGGCGCAGGGGTTTCCCGTCCGTGCTCGGGGCCGCGCGTCCCCGTCGCCCCGCGTGAGGAGGGACTGTCCCCGGCGCCGTCTCCCCGCGCGCGCGACAGACGGCGTCACACCGCGAAGGCGCGGGCGGAGACGGGCGCGGGGGGGGGGCGCGGGGGGCGCAGCGGCGGGAGGGGCGGGGACTCGGCGCGTCCCAACGTCCCCAGGCCACCGTCGGGGGGCGCCGGGACGCGGGGGCGCGGGGAAGGGGATGCCCGGCCGTCGGGGAACGGGGTCCGGTCGCGCCGCTCGCAGCCGCGAACACCTGCGCGGAGGCCCCGCGGCCGCCCGTCGGACGCGCTCGTGGGCAGGGCCTCCCCGTCGGAGCACGGGAAGCGCCGGCGCCGACCCCGACCGAGGGCTCCCGGGTCGCGGGCTCCGCTGTGAGGAGCAGCCGCGGCTCCGGACTGACACCCGCCGTGGCGGCGCCGCGGACGCTCCGAGCGACACGACCCCTCGCGGTGGCCCGAGCGGCGCACTGTGCAAGGGCCCGCTTCGCCCCCGCCGGGCCCGCAGCGCTCCGGCCCCGCGAGGACGACCCAGAAGGTCTCCCGACCGCGTCGGACGTGCCGGAGCCGCGCAGCCCTGGCCGCGCCGACCGGTTAATGAGGAACGAGGACCGCAGCGATCACCGCCCCGACGTGCGGAAAATCCGTCCTAAAATGGGGGAAACGCCCATCCGCCTAGACGCTTACGTCATACCCACAGGTAAATTCCAGGTGAAACGGAGTCAAGTCTAAAACCTGACACTGTAACATGGCCGGGGAACTTAGGAAAATATTTTAGGTACGGGCTGGAGAGGGAAGCGCTTTCTGAAGGTTAGAAACAAAGGGAAAAATCACAAGAGAAATACTGATATCCTCGAGCACACACGGCCCAAGTTTTGTCAGATTAAAAGGTAAAGGACAGGGGCGCCTGGGTGGCTCAGTGGGTTGAACCTCTGCCTTCGTCTCAGGTCATGAACCCAGGGTCCTGGGATCGAGCCCCGCATCGGACTCTCCGCTCAGCGGGGAGCCTGCTTCCTCCTCTCTCTGCCTGCCTCTCTGCCTACTTGTGATCTCTGTCTGCCAAATAAATAGATAAAATCTTAAAAAAAAAAGGTAAAGGACAAACTGGGGAAAATACTTACAAGCAGCATGACAAAGGGCTGACATTCTTCATATATAGTGACAGTCAATAAGAAACAACTAATGTGTCAAAAGAAAAATGGGCAAAGGGCTTGAACAAAGATTTTACAGGAGAATTACAAATGTCCATAATAAGTACAGAAGAATGTTGTCAACTTTCCCAACAACGGGTGGAATGAAATGTAAAAATAATGAGTTTCCATTTTACTCCACCCAGGAGGCAAATGTGTGTGTGTGTGTGTGTGTGTGTGTGTGTGTACTTTTTTAAATGATAAACTTAATGCGGGTGAAGATGTAGATAAATGGGTAGTCTCTATACCACCGACGAGCCAGGACGTCTTACACATTCTGGAAAACAATATGGTCCTAAGTAGGAAGCAGCTTAAGAAGGCTCCTATCTTTCACTTAGTATTTGTACTCACAGAAAGTGCACTGAGTTGAACTGCGTCCCCTTCGAAAAAGACCTGAGTCTAACCCTTGACTGTATCTGGAAACGGGACCTCTGCAGATGTAACGAAGTATGGTGAGAAGATACATCACGCATTTAGGGGGGCCCCAAGTCCAATGACTGGTGTCCTTATAAGAAAAGGAAAGCACCGAGAGACACGCTCAGGAAAGAAGGCCATGTGAAGACTGGAGTGATGCTACCATGGTCCCAGGAGCTCCAGGAGCCACCAGAAACCAGAAGAGGCAAGGACAGTTTCTCTCCCCAGGGCCTTCAAAGGGAGCAAGGCCTGGCTGACACCCTGGTTTTGGGTGTTTGGCCTCTGGAACAATAAAAGAATACATTTCTGCTCCTTTAGGCCACTAAGATTGTGGCAGCTCTTGGAAATAATACACTATGGAAACAACCGTTGATGGGGGGAAAGGTTTATATGTAGAGATGTTCCTCTCTGCATGATTTGTAACAGCAAAAATTAGGAAAAATTAAAGCAATGAAAATAGAGGAAGGGTTAAATAAGCTAGAATATACCTATAGTATATTGTACGGCCATTAAAGAATGTGTTTTGAAGAATCTCAAATGCCACAGGAAAATGTTTACAGCACACAAACAGAAAATTCAGAATACAAGTGCATGTACCATGTGACTCCCAGAAGCACATGCGTATAGGATGTGTGTGCTTATGTGTATGAACGACCCTGACGGGTAACGGGAGTAAAAAGTCCCAAATGGAAAACATCACGTAAAGTCAACAGTATACTGAAAGAAAAAGAAACCATGACCCAGGAGAGTTTATCCCAGGAGATAGATAATTATTATTGTCAATGTAATGCAATATGTCAAGAAACCAAGTAAGAAACACCCTAAGAGAATATTGAAAAGATAACTGATAAGATTCAGTGCCCATCCCTTACAAAATACCTAGGAAAATTAGAAATAGAAGGATTCTATGAGGGGCACGTGGGTGGCTCAGTTGGTTAAGTATCTGCCTTCGGTTCGGGTCATGATCTCAGGATCCTGGGTTGGAACCCCACGTCGGGCTCCCTGCTCAGTGTGGAGCCTGCTTCTCCCTCTCCCTTTGCCCCTCCCTACCACTCGTGTTTTCTCTCTCTCTGCTCTCAAAACCGGCATGAATGAATACTGTTACCATGATTAATAACACTGTCTTGGCAGTTTTTACTAATCCAGTAAGACAAGAAAGAGAAATAAGGGGTCTAGTTATAAGAAATATAGAAATAGAGTTATTTTCTACTACAAAAATAGAACCAGAGAATTAATTAAAATATTATTGGCGTTAATGAAAGTTCATATAAAGGGTTGGATAAAAGATGAAAATTCAAACGACTTTTAATTACAGAAAAAATGGAAACAAAAGATTTTTAACAGCATTGAAAAACCATAAAATATCTAAGACTATCTGTAATAAGAGATATACGTGAAAAATCCCACAAAACTCTGCGACACACAAAAACTTAAATAAGTGTTCGTGGAGGGTTAATTAGAGTACCGGGAAGAAAGCCACTCTTGCTGCATTAATTTAGAGATATCCAGAATTCAATTAAAAAAACAACTCAAGGGGATTAATTTGGAATTTGACAGTATTTCTAAAGGTCATCTGGAATGAAACACATTATAGTCGAAACACAAACACATATAAGAATTTGTGTTTAAGAACCTTTTTAAAACCTACTTAATAATCCTGAAGGAAGTTAGTTTTATTTGGAGATTTCACAAAATAAGTCATTCAACGTCTCTGCCTGTTCTTTCAGCTATTAAATTAATAAAAGATTAGCATTCATTACTTTAGAGGCTTCAAAACTGAAGGATATTTCCTTTAAAAAGTTGTTTTATTCTGCCTGTTATTTCTTTGCATTTTATTTCTTTTTACCCTGGTTAATTTCCTCTAGGGAATGTGAGCCCCTCCAAAGCTTTGTGGCTATTTAAAAGTACCCCTGGTACTTCTAAATCTTTTAATTTACTGACTCAACTTTATTTTTATAGGGGCATAAAAGCAGGCTGGTGTAGTGAAAGAGTGGTCTAGAATTCGATCCCAGCTCTGCCTCTATGGGCCTGTGTTCTAGTTTATTTTTGGAAAAGCAGACTCCTATACCTACCTGCCTCCTGTCCTTGCCGTGAGGTTACCATCACACAATTATTACCGAGCACACAGCTTGGCACATCCTAGAAATGTAGCATGATTTATGCAAATTACATACTTTTCAAGCTTCCGTTTCTCTTTATTTTCACTGGTTTGCTTACGTCACCATTTACTTTTTTTTAAAAAAGATCTATTTATCTATTTTAGCGGGAGGGGTAGAGGGGGCCAGAGAGAATCCTGAAGCGGACTCCCGGCTGAGCACAGAGCCCAGGCAGGGCTGTACCCCACAAGGCAGGGCTGCATCCCAGGACCCTCAGATCACGACCTGAGCTGAAATCAAGAGTTGACGCTTAAACGACTGAGCCCCCCTGGCATCCTTTTATTTCACTCAGTCTCACATTCTGGGTAGAACACGGCAGTTCACACGCGTGTCTCCTGTGCTGGGCTGTGACTTCTGAGAGGGAAGGTGCCGTTTCACTCCCGGCCCGTGCACACCGCGCCTCGCCCGGGGCTCTGTCTGCGCTTCAGATGCAACCAGGGGAACGAGAAGAGAGGGAGGGAGGGAGGAGATGCCGGTGCCCGTGACACACGCAGCGTGTGCTCCGGCAGGACAGTCTCACTTCGGAATGAAATCCTGGGACGGTGGGTGACGCACTCACTTAGCAGAGGGACCTGAGCTGACGTGTGTGATCAGACTCCCTCGGGGAGGAGCCCAGACCAGGCCCCACGCTCACACGTTCCCGACCGTCCCCGAACTCCCGCCACGGACTTGGGTGAGTCGGGGCTCGGGCTCTCGCTCCTCTGCTGCAGCCGTGGCCCGGCAGGGAGGAAACGCGGCCGCGCGGGAGCAGCTGTGCCCACCGTGTGACGAATGTCAAGAGGAGAGACCGACGCCCCTCTAACAGCCGCCGCAGCGCACCGGCCCCCCGGCGGTGTCTGTTTTGCCACACTGGGTCAGGGCTCTGTGCCGTGGAATTACAGCTGCCAAGAGGAAATGTTAACTTGCTATCTTTAGTTTTTTACCTAAACGAATAAAACAGGGCAGGTTCCCTCAATGCCCAGCCAATCAGCTTCTGATGCCCAGGAAACAGTCGGCGTCTTCGTGAGCATTTTCCAATGGCACTGAACCAAGCTCTAGACTAAATACAAGGAAACGGACACGTAGACAGAAGCTGCTCGGTGGTCGACAGGAGGTAGGATCCACGGCGGGGGGTGTGGGGGGGGCCAATGGAGACAAATACCATGGGCCTAGCAGGGCATTTTGGTGTGAGAACCGGGAAAATGAGAGTAAGAAGCCAAGACTGTGTTCAGGCGAGTGGGCAGGAGAAGTGTGCGTTAGGAACTGCGAGAAAAAGAGTAGATGAAACAAGCAGATGAGACGACGGCTAGAGTGGGTTCCGGTCACGCGCGCCTTGAATGTCACTAGTGCTTGGGTTTGGTCCCAGGACTAAGACACTTTCTCAGAGGCTCTCTGGATGGGGAGACCCTACGGAGGAGAAATGCCGGGAGGATGAACAGCCAGCGCCGCGCACGACAGACCCGGGAAGAGACAGCAGGCGAGGACATGGGCGGAGGAGCTGCCGCGGGGCTCTCCCACCTGAAATCGTGACCATTTCACGTGATCTCCAAAATCTGTGACGCCTGGGAACTGACCAGAGCTGTTTCTGCACCACAGACAGTGGGAAAAGAGCAGGCAGCCGGTCTCAGCCAGGAACAGCCCACGGTTAGGCCCTCTTGGAACCTGATATTTTATTTGATTTATTTAAAAGATTTTATGTATTTATTTGGCCGAGAGAGCACAGGCAGGGGAGCAGCAGGCAGAGGGCAAAGCAGGCTCCCCGCCTGTGAGACGAGCCGATGAGAGGCTTGATCCCAACCAACACTTTGGGATCGTGACCTGAGCCGAAGGCAGACGTTTAACCGACTGAGCCACCCAGGTGTCCCTGAACCTTACATTTTATATCAGAGTGAGCGTGAGTGTTTTTATTAAAGGGCCCCCAAGAAAGACACCCTATGTGGGCTTTAGAGAATGTGAAACTGAAGGAATTACCACTCGGTAAGACAGGGAAAGACACATTACTGTTAAGTATCTCAGAACGTTCGATCCTTGGCAAGACCTCATGGAAAAAATGTCACCTTTTCCTGAGCAGCAATTTGAAAAGCTTTTCACGTGTCACACCAAGAACTGGCATGTCCAGAGCCCGGACCCTCGGACAGGCGCAGCGAGTTCTCACAACCCTAGGAGGAGACCATCACATGTCTCCACAGACACACAAAGGATAACCTGCTCAGCATCACGTTGCCAGGGATGCCGGGGCCAGGACTCAGAGAGGGGGCTGACCCCAGAGCCAAGAGCATCACACCCTCCGCCGCTGCACGTCCCACTGCTCCTCGAAACCACCGACGAGGGGAGTAAGAAAGATGACTCTGGTTTGCCCAGCAAACACCTGCAAAATCTTACCTGCCGGGCCTCGTCCCACGTACTGAGTTTCGAGGGATGAATGAAGCACAGCCCCTCCTGTGGGGAAGCCCGCAGCCTAGTCTGCAGGGCGGACACACAGATCCATTTTACTGACAAACAGCAGAAACCCGAAGCTTCCATGAATCAAGTAACTCATCCGAGCGGGCAGCCGGAATCCAGGGCGGCGAGGCTGAGACTTAAAGTCCGTTATTAACATCTCCGAGTCTAACGCTTATTCTCAGGAGTGTTGTCCTTCCCTTGTGGTGTGGCAGCAAGAAAGGAAAACACGACAACAGTGCCACCAGCAGGAGGGACCGCCAGCAGGAAGGACCAACAGCAGGAAGGACCACCAGCAGGGTTCTCCAGTCTGGCCCAGCCGCAACAGAGCCCTGTCGGGTGAGAAGGAGACCTTACAGGAAGCCACTGTGATTTGGGCGCAGACAGGCAAGGAACCACACACTGGTCCAAAGTTGCAAAATGTTTCATTTTAAATACAAAGTGTCTATCATTAATAATTTTTGCTAAAATTATTTCAGGTGCTTTGGGTGAGTCACTCATACTGGACCACTTTCCTTAAGAAAAACCACTATAAATCGTTGTGGGTTGAGAAGCTGAAGAGGCCCCAAGTGATTAAGTTCCCCAGTAGCGAAAACTATTTTTCAGGGCGCCTGGGTGACTCAGTGGGTTAAGCCTCTGCCTTCAGCTCAGGTCATGATCTCAAGGTCCTGGGATCGAGCCTTTGCTCAGCAGGGAGCCTGCTCCCCCCCGACCCCACCTGCCTCTCTGCCTGCTTGTGACCTCTCTCTCTATCAAATAATAGATGAATAAAATATTAAACTGCCCCTCTCATACCCCCTAAAGGAGGACTAAATCCTTCATTTACAATGGAAGGGAACTATCAGAAACTACTTACCTGAACCAGCCTATGAAATTTTTTTTTAAGATTTTATTTATTTACAGAGAGAGACAGTGAGAGAGGGAACACAAGCAGGGGGAGTGGGAGAGGGAGAAGCAGACTTCCCGCTGAGCAGGGAGCCCGACCTGGGACTTGATGCCGGGACTCTGGGATCGTGACCTGAGCCGAAGGCAGACGCTTAACGACTGAGCCCCCGAGGCACGCCTGAAATGTGTTTCACCACCTGTGTGTGGCCCGCGACGGCTCCTCCGTGTGAACGGCTGTTACAGTATGACGCTCACTGCCAGGTCAAGGGCAGCAAGCGAGCGTCCTCTGCTGTCTCCACTCACCAGGGCCCCCAGCCGGAGCAGCATCGCCTCACTCCTCCCCTTCTCCGACCGGGCTTGACTGGCGCAACCGGACTGTGGTGGAGGCCGCTAGTCAGTACCTACGACAGGCAGGGGATGATGAAGGAGCCTCCCAGGCCCCCAGAGAACTGTTCCAGCTTGTCGACCAGCGGAACCGAAGGAAGGGAGCTTCGCTCGCAGGGAGCTGGGAGGGTGATCAGGAGATTAACAGGGATTTGCCAAACAAGCGTTTGGAGCCCAGCGCCACGGGAGACCAGGCGGGGCTGATGTGACCGAGGACAGGGCCAGAGCTTCCAGCATTATTAAGATAAAAGCGGAGTGTCTTTCAGTGATTTAAGAATCAAATGTAGGGGCGCCTGGTTGTCTCAGTCGGTTAAGGATTTGCTTGGCTCAGATCATGATCCCAGGGTCCTAGGATCGAGTCCTGCATCGGGCTCCCTGCTCCGCGGGGGTCTGCGGCTCCCTCTCCTCCCTGCTCCTGCTCTCTCTAGCTATCTCTGTCTCTTTCTCCAATAAACACATAAAATCTTGTAAAAAGTCAAATTATTTTGAGTAAAATGTAAAGTATTTTTAAATCTTTACATTGTTCGTGCAAGGGGCGGCAGCGGGTGGTGGAAAAAGGGCCTCAGGGCAAGTCTCTTCCAACCGCAGCTCCCGTCCTGCGATCCAGCCCTCTGCGTGGCCGGAGGCTCCCCAGGCTGCTCGGCTCATCCGCCAGGCTCTGTGCCACCTGCCGGGAATCCACAGACGAACACAGAGTCCTTGCCCCGAGCTGCTCCCGTCCATCAGGAAAGAATGCAGCGCCACAGACCCGCACGAGGGACTGGGGAGCTCCAGAGGCAGGAACCGACCTGGCACTGAGGGCAGGGGGTGGGCAACCAAGGAGGAAATGACCGTGGGCTGCGTCTGCAGGGACGGGGAGGTCTCCCATGCGGCCACAGCAAGAGGCACGCGCGGGCTCCAAGGCCTCCAAGCGCTGCGCATGCAGAAGGCCAGGGTTGGCGGTGCTCAGAGCAGAGTCGGGGCAGGTGAGGGGGCGGCCTGTGGCCCGGCAGGTGCTGATCGGGGACGTGACCCACCGTCGCTGAGAAGAGCCCCTCGAGGCTGATCTCCTCGGCTTTTACAACAGGGAAGGGGGCTCAGTGCAAATTCTTTAGAAGGTACAGGTCAGGGAAAGGGCGAAAAGTATTCAGAATTCCACAACAGAGAGAGAAAACCACGGTTAGCATCTTGACGTGCAATCTGTTGTGTGTGTGTGCTTATGCTAATAACTTCAAAAATGGGATCATTTAACAATAGGGTATATACCTACAGGGTAGTAATACTCTGCCTTACAAGAGGAAGGAAATTCCAGCACATCCTACAACACGGAGAGACCCCAGGACGTCATGCTAAGTGAAATAAGCCAATAATAAAAAGACACACACTGCAGAACCCCACCTCCATGAGCCGCTTGCACTGGTCAGGTTCACAGAGAGCAGAATGGTGGTTGCAGGGACTGGAGAAGGGGGCGAAAGGGGAAGTTGTTTAATGGTACAGTTTCAATTTTGCAAGATAAAAAGAGTTTTGGAGGTTGGGTGCACAACACCGTGAGTAAACTTACCACCCCTGACTGTGCACTTAAAACTGGTTAAGACAGTTACTTTCTACTTAAAAGTAAAGAAATAAATTTTAAAAAGAAAATCAGTTAATAAATCTGTCTTAACATCTTTTAACTTATTTTTGTGATCACCTCTCCGTGTGACTGATACACACACACACGTATCTCCATCAATATGACCACAGAAGACAGAGATTATCAACAGAGCAAAGTCCCGAAGGAAGGATGAGGAGATGGCATTCGGGGTTCAGGTAACGGACTGGCCTTAAAGATGTGGAAAAAAGGCAACACATCCTCTGAAGGTCAGGGGACTCCATTTGCATTTCTGAGGGAGCAGGGTGTGGACAGTGGGAAGGGTACACGGGGACGCTCAGGGAATGGGACACTGAGGCTAAGATTTCCAAGATGGAAAAGGACCAACGGCACAAGGACCTGGGTGGAGGCTTGGGAGTGAACAGCTGTGGTTTAGTTTTGCAGGTGAACTTACTGAAAAGGTCCAGTGGATTTTGAGGCCAGATCTACGGTCCGATGATCCAGGATGACTGCCGTTGCCAAGAGTCAGGACAAGAGTCGGGGAGGAAGGGAGGCAGGGAAGACGCAGAGCCCGGTCCTCAGCAGCTCAAGAAATGAGGAAGTGCCTGGGAGCCGGCCAGAGCGTGGTGCTGAGAGAGGGTGGAAGGTGGTTTATTTACCACGTTTGGCCTTAGAGCTGGCGATGACGCGCCTTTCCATGCAGTGACCGGCACAGAAGAACGAGAGAGCCATCAGCCGGAAGGTCAAGGGCTTTATTAAGCGTGGATTCCCTGCGGTGCAGAGGGAAAGAATGGGGGGAATTCAAAGAGGACCAGAGATGAAAACGTTAAGAAGCCATGAAAATCCAAGTTACGATATATGGTCGGGGGGAGGTAAGGCGGTGGGTGTGAGGGCTCTTACGGACCAGATCACGGAGGAAGGAGGGGGTCACAGGGTTCGGGACACCCGTGGATGGCCAGGCTTGAAGAATGCGGGAAGAATTAAAGAAAGAGAATGCGGGACCCAGGTCTAGTTTCAGGAAAGTGGTAGGAAATGCTATGAAGTTTACAGAGACAGTGCGCTCGGAGGCTTCTAGTTCTCAGAGCACCTTCTCACATATCTCCAGCTTCCTTCCCACGACTTCTTTTTCTCCATAGCACATTCGTCGTATGCTACACTGTTTCCTTGTCTATCCATTTCTGGTTGGTCTTCGCCAATAGACTATAAAGCTCCCGGAGGGCAGGAATGAGTCTGTTTTGTTCACTGCTCTATCACCAGCGCCGAGACATGTCTGCATATAGTAACACCTCACTAAATCACGCTGAATGAATAATCGAGTGAATGAATAAATGACAAAAACCAGTTAGGATGAGGATACCCCACGTGGTTTGCTAAAACTGCAGCAAGGGCCTCCCTCAGGAGGGAGCTATCTGAGAGGATCAGTGGTCAAGGGACAGAAGATGCCGGCCAGGGCCTCCTCCCAGGTTGTGTCTGTTCTTTTGCTCATTCTCCGCTTCTGAGATGTGCTGTTCCCTCTGATCCTCCAAGGCTCAGCTTGTGTGTCAGTGTCTCTTAGAAACCCTCTGATGTCTCTCCTCTTCATGCAGGATACCCCCCGCCCCCGTGGGTGTTCTCGAGGCACCCAGGGGTTTTTCTCTCCACATTGCGCTTCCTCTAATGTAGGATAACTATTTTTTTTTTAAGATTTTTATTTATTTTTTATTTATTTGACAGAGAGAGATCACAAGTAGATAGAGAGGCAGGCAGAGAGAGAGAGAGAGGGAAGCAGGCTCCCTGCTGAGCAGAGAGCCCGATGTGGGACTCGATCCCAGGACCCCGAGATCATGACCTGAGCCGAAGGCAGCGGCTTAACCCACTGAGCCACCCAGGCGCCCCTGTAGGATAACTATTAATGCGTCGGCCTCCCCCGCCGGACTGAAGCAGCACGGCCTCCCGCAAACACACAGGCGGACGTCTGCAAATGTCTGCTGGGTATATAAATGGCAAGCACTGCACGTGTGAACCAGGTCACTAAGAGACTACATTTTCCTTCTCTGAGGCTGTTTTGTCACACAAAAATGTGCACTTTGGCCCACTGAGCAAGGGGACTTCTGGTGCGACCAGGTAGGAAACAGCTCAGCTCTTGACACCAGAGATCAGCTGGAGTCTTTATCTTTAAGATAAAAGGGGGGTCCACTGTCTTTCATGTGCCCCTCCCCCTGCCAGCTGGGGACCACAGGCGACCGTCCTGCCAGCCGGGGATGCTCCCAGATGACGAAATGAAAGAGCACCCCAGGAACGTCTAAACAGTGTCTGATTTGGGGCGCCTGGGGTGCTCGGATGGTTAAGGGACTGCGTCTGGCTCAGATCATGGTCTCAGGATCTTGGGATCCAGCCCAGCATCGGGCTCCCGGCTCAGCGGGGAGACTGCTTCTGCTTCTGCCTCTGCCTCTCTTTCTCTCTCTTGTGAATAAATAAATAAAATCTTAAAAAAAATAAACAATGTCTTCTTTGGTTTGAAGCACAGCCTGGATTTTTATAGCTTTTCAAATGATCCTATTGTACCGTCAGGGTTGAGAGCTCTTACCACCCCCCCCACCCCCCCACCCCCCCACCCCCCCCCCCCCCCCCCCCCCCCCCCGCAACCAGACCTCTCCAGGGGTGGGGCGCTGTCCAAGGTAGCCGCTCCTCAAGCACGTCTTCACCCCGGTATCTGCCCAGGCCGGCCCTGGGCAAGGGTCAGTGGTCATCTGAACCACGCAGTGGAAAGGCGCTGCACTTGGGGCAGTACCGAAGCCACAACATACAGTTAATTGTACTGGAGGAAACCACAACTTTGTGTTCAAGCTGAATAAAACTGCGCTGTCCAAGAGCCTTCAGGTGGCTATTTAAATTTCAGTTAATCCAGATTTTTAAAAATTTTAATTAAAAATTCAGTTCCTCGGGGCGCCTGGGTGGCTCAGTGGGTTAAGCCGCTGCCTTCGGCTCAGGTCATGATCCCGGGGTCCTGGGATCGAGCCCCGCATCGGGCTCTCTGCTCCGCGGGGAGCCTGCTTCCTCCTCTCTCTCTGCCTGCCTCTCTGCCTACTTGTGATCTCTGTCTGTCAAATAAATAAAATCTTTAAAAAAAATAAATAAAAATAAAAATTCAGTTCCTCAGTTGGACGTTCAGTTGCTCAACACAGAGTGGCCACCGTACAGCATGATGCGGAAAGCAAACATTTCCATTACCGCAGAAAGTTCTAGTGGCGAAGGCTAACAACAACTACCAATCCCCTTCTTTTTTTTTAAAAGATTTTATTTATTTATTTGACAGACAGAGATCACAAGTAGGTAGAGAGGCAGGCGGGGGGTGGGAAGCAGGCTCCCTGCTGAGCAGAGAGCCCCATGCAGGGTTCGATCCCAGGACCCTGAGATCATGACCTGAGCCGAAGACAGAGGCTTAACCCACTGAGCCACTCAGGCACCCCTAATCCCCTTCTTCTGAAAGTAACCTGTGGCTGTATTCATTTTCTGTTAATCACAGGCAAAATGGTTTGCAGAGGGTAAACAAACTGAACTTGTGGTCATTCCTCCTGAGCAGCCACACCTAGATGAGAGCGGCCCTTTATACGCCTTTTCCAGAATGAGAACTAAGACAGGAATTCCAGGTTCTCATGAAAACAGTTCTGAATAGTTCCATTATATGTATTAGGGCAGCGGTGGCTTTCCAACCTTTTTGACCAAGACTGACAGTAAACAGAAGTATTTAATATCCCAATCCAATATACAGAGCTATACGTATATAACTGAAAAGAAATGTTTCAGGAATCAGTATTTATCCTTACTACAAATTCTGCACTTGGATGTTTTCTTTATTATTCTATTCTATTGTGTTTTCTGTTTCATTATAAAAATTAATCTACTCCTCTGTTTCCATAGCCCTGCTGACCTACAGCTTGAAAAACCACTATCTTAAGATACAAGACGGACACAAGAAACTGGGACTTGCCTTCACACCTCAGCATTAATAGGCAGCTCGGTAACGATTCACAGCTAACATCTGCAATTACTGCCTGCCAGGCAGTGTGTTCAATGCCTTCTACTCGGTACCTTATTCAAGTTTCAAAATAGCCCACGGAATAGGTGTCTGAGAACTGGGAAATTCCGGGATTCTATGCTATTTGCACAAGTCATGGATGCTGGAGAAGACCCGGGGCTCCTGGGTCAGGGACAAAGGACTGTATGACTCTCCGCGACAGCAGCAGCTCGAGCACCTGCATCTTCTTGTAACCACCCTCCAGCTCCGACGTCTGCGGGTGTCACCACGAGGGCCACGTGACCCCTGCACACACAGGCAGGAGCATTCCCGGAGAGGAAGGCCGCCCGGCGGACCCGCGTCCATCAAACTCGATGGAAGCATGCCTGCCCGTTGCTTGAGGGCAAGGCTACCTCAGTCATCCAAGACTGTTCGCTACACACACGTGTTGGGAAAGACACCCCAGGACAAAGGTGCAGCCAGTGCCTCCCTTCATGAAGACCTGTCCAAATGCAGGGGACGCGCGGAGGACTGCCTCCCAACAGTACGTACCACAGCACCGGTAACAGCTTAAAACGGACGAAGTAACTTATTCAAGGCTACACAGCTACTGACCCGGGCCTTCGCGATACCTAAGCCTGTGCTGACACCTGTTTCACAGCCAGTGGACAGTGCCACAGGAAGGGGGAAGATAGCAATCACTCATTTAGTCGTTCGGATGTGAAATCTGCTCCTCCAGGGACCAATCCACTGCACATAATTTGTGACGGGCCGTTCTCCCACATTTCCTTCCAGGGTCCCGTAAGAAGAGCATCCTATGAACGGGGCTGATCAACTCTTCCTATAAAGAACCAGATACGGAAGGTTGTCGGCTTCCTGGGCCAAATGGGCTGCTGTAACTGCTGGGCTCTGCGGCAGGCGTGCAGAGGCAGCCCCAGGCGATGTGCGCCGACGGGCAGGGCTGTGTCCCAATAAAACTTAATTTACAAAACAGCCAGCCAACCTCCCTCCCCAGACAACCCGGAGGGATACAAAAAAAAAAAAAAAAAAAAAATTACACGATATAATCTCTACATACAAAGAAACAGGTTTTTTTTTTTTTTAAGATTTTATTTATTTGTCAGAGAGAGAGCAAGCACGAGGAGGAGGAAGAGAAGAGGGGGAAGCAGGTTCCCTACTGAACAAGGAGTCCGATGCGGGGCTCGATTCCAGGACACTGGGATCACGACCTGAGCTGAAGGCAGATGCTTAACCCACTGAGCCCCCCAGGCGCCCCGAAACAGTGACTTAATTGGAAAGGACAAGGTGCATGTGCTACAAGCTAGCACACCAGGAGACACCTGACACGGAACCGAGCCTGGGTTCACCGTGAGAGTCCCGTGAAGTCAGCCCCGACAGGCAGTACGTCAAGAACTGGTGTAAAATATTCACGGGCTAAAAGTAGAATGGAGCCTGCGTATCTTTCTGTGATGACTGTGGTCATGCCATGACTCTAAGAAATGCATTATCTGACTTCCTGAGGCTTTTCTAGCTCTGAGAAATGCTCCATGGGGGAGCAGTTATCATCCAGAACAATCCTATTTCCCAGGTGCTGAAATGAGTGAAAACCTGTGTTATGAATAAGGAGGAAGTAACAGTGAAGAAAAAGTTCCTCTGGGCGAGGGATCATGCGAGGGAGGCGCAAATATTGTCCAGTGGCTAATAAAGAACAAATAAATAATAAAGAACACCGCTGCCGAACCGCCAAATTTGTGGCCCTACAAGTAAGCGCTCACGTTGTTCGATGGCCTCATCTTAAAAGATCGCCATGTGCCACTCTCTGATCACAACAACGTCCTCTCTGCAAATCAGTTAATGGGAAAACTTTGTCTTTATTTTTACATGCATACATAGAAAATCAAAATTTTGGCATGCAAATGGCAACCCACTCCTTTTCATACAAGTCAATCGTTATGCCACATATAAGCTCAAAATAAA
This sequence comes from Meles meles, assembly GCF_922984935.1. Lineage (NCBI taxonomy): Eukaryota > Metazoa > Chordata > Mammalia > Carnivora > Mustelidae > Meles > Meles meles. The sequence goes on along the minus strand of NC_060067.1, from coordinate 805,271 downwards.
ATGGAAAAACACCGATCAAAATGTCATAGAAAAAATAATCAGTTTATTCAGGAACAATTCTATTAGCTATTAAAATTACAGGGCGATAAACCCTGTTCTTGTGAACTCTGTGCTGTCACTGACAAGCCTGGAAAATTTTTCAAAACTTTCTAAGTCTCGGGCATGTGGGAACATAATGCCACAAGAAAGAAAAACTGTCCCCCATAAGTTCATATTCCTGACACTGCATGCGGGCATTTTCAGTTGCTTGTGTTTCTACATAAATACATTTTAGGTTTTAGTGAAAAGTAGAATTTAGGAATTCCAGGAGATAAATTTCCACTAGAAATTCCAGGACAATTACATTACAGAATTCAAATTTACAAACAGTCCAGGTGCAGTAAAAAATGGCATTTCTATTTGAAATGGCTTTATAATGGCATCAGTATTTCTTAATTAACACCTTTCAGTGGGGCGCCTGGATGGCTCAAGTCAGGCTTCTGCCTTGGGCTCCGGTCATGATCCCAGGGCCCTGGACGGAGCCCCACATCGGGCTGTCTGCTCAGCGGGGAGTCTGCTTCTCCCTCTCCCTCTGCCCAACTCCCTGCTCTCACTCTCTCTCTCTCTTGTTTTTGCTACCTCAAATAAACAAAGTCTTTAAAGAAAAACCACCTTTGGGGCGCCTGGGTGGCTCAGTGGGTTAAAGCCTCTGCCTTCAGCTCAGGTCATGATCCCAGGGTCCTGGGATCGAGCCCCGCATCGGGCTCTCTGCTTGGCTGGGAGCCTGCTTCCTCCTCTCTCTCTCTCTGCCTGCCTCTCTGCCTACTTGTGATCTCTATCTGTCAAATAAATCTTTAAAAAAAAAAAAAAAAAAAAAAAAAAAAAGAAAAAAAAAGAAAAACCACCTTTCACTCATAAGTCAATAGAATGAAAGATAATTTGAAAGATTGTTTTATTAACCAGACCAGTTTAAATACGATAATGTCCATTTTGGCTATGTACAGATTTCTTGTTTTTTTGTTTTGTTTTGTTTTTTGTCTGTTTGTCTTTTGCTTTTGTTTTTTGTTTTTAAAGATTATTTATTTGGGAGAGAGAAAGAGAGCATGAGTGGGGCTTGGGGAGAGGCAGAGGTAGACAGAGAAGGAGACTCCCCCCTGAGCAGGGAGCCCCACGTGAGGCTCGATCCCGAGACCCCGAGATTATGGCCTTAGACAAGGCAGATGCTCACCTGACTGAGCCACTCAGGTGCCCTGTGTTTCGTTTTTCTAAGTAGGCTCCATACACAGTGTGAAGCCAACAGAGGTCTTGAACTCATGACCCTGAAATCAAGACCTGAGCTGAGACCAAGAGCCGATGCTTAACCAACTGAACCCCCAGGTGCCCGCTTTTGTTTTTTTTTGTTTTTTGAGTTTTTGTTTTTTTTTTGTTTTTTGAGTTTTTGTTGTTTTGTTTTTTGTTTTTTGTTTTAAAGTAATCTCTACCCCCAGCATGGGGCTTGCACTCCAACCCCAAATCACGTGCTCTACTAACTGAGCCAGCCAGGTGCCCTTGGCTATGTACAGTTTCAATTTATGCCTCAAAATTTCCAATTATTACCATCTAAACTCTTTCTGTGGCAGCTAAGTCATTAGAAGTTTAAAAAAACAGGAAGAAGTCTACTTTGTTAATAAATGAAATGTTTGATGAACAGTAAGGCTCTGCTATTTTTGGAGACATTTATGTTTACATTCAGTTGAAAACCATTATAATTCATTATAATTACTGCAGAGTTAAATAACACCATTTAAACTACAGGCTGATTTCCTCTACTGCCATAGTTAATCACAATTACTTCTTTTTTTTGGTTAAGATTTTTATTTATTTATTTGACAGAGTGAGAGAGTACAAGCAAGGCGAACAGAGGGGGAGTGAGAAGCAGACCCCCGCTGAGCAGGAAGCCCAATGTGGACTCCCCAGGATGCTGAGATCATGACCTGAGCCCAAGGCAGATGCTTCACCGACTTAGCCACCCAGGCGCCCTCACAATGATTTCTTAAGCTTTGTCTACACTTGCCTAAAAGTATTACACGACCTACAGTGCGTTTTCAAAGACCTTCGCTGTACTCCTTTGTACTCCATGGGTAGAGTCTGTACCCCTGTCTCCAGAGGTGGACGCCTCTGAAGCTTTGAACGAAATCTGAATGCCTCCAGGACATTCTGGAATTTTTAAAGAAGAAAAGTAGCCATGACGACAAGCTGTTTCCTCTTCTCGTCTGCCTGATGAAGTCCCTGGACATGTGGTCACTCAGATTTAGTTTGACCTTTAGGGAAAACTGAAATCTTCCTTCCAAAATGAATTTGGTTTTACTTTCTAGATTGCACTAGGTGAGGGAAAAAAAAAATTTCCAGCCTCAATTTTAAGACCTCTCCTTGTACATAAAATTCTTTTTTAAAAAAGATTTTATTTATTTATTTGACAGGGAGGGAACACACAAGCAGGGGGAGAGGCAGGCAGAGGGAGAGGGAGAGCAGACTCCCCGCCAAGCAGAGAGCCCGACAGGGGCCTCAGTCCCCGGACCCTGGGATCATGACCTGAGCCGAAGGCAGATGCTTCACCGACTGAGCCACCCAGGTGCCCCTGTACATAAAATTCTGAAAACAACACTGTTTTCCATTTATTATATTAAAGTGAAATCAAAAGGTACAAACTTCCAGTTATAAAATAAAGTCGTCTTGGGGATATAATGTACAGTATGGCGACTGCAGTTAATAATACTGTATTATGCATTCGAAGGTTGCGGAGAGAGTGGATGTCAAAAGTTCTCATCACAAGAAAAAAATCTGTATCCATACGTGGTGAGGGAGGTTAACTAGACTGACTAGTCCTTTTGCAACATATGCAAATACCTAATCATCACGGTGTACATCTGAAAGTAATACACTGTTACATGTCAATTACAAATAAAAATATATACATATCATGAAGCACCTACAGGCAAGAAGTGATTCTGAAAAACAATTTAGAATGTAGGAAAAAGTGGGAGATTTATGGGACGGACCTTATCTATTCAGACCATTTGGGACGATTTGCTACAAAGCAGTGGGCAGACGCCAGCAAGTGGTTAGGAAGGAAGGCCACACAGTCTGTGGTCCGTCTTTGGGTGATTTGCGTTCCTTTGGTCCCCAGGCTTCCTGATCCAGGGCATTCACTTTCAGGGGCCAGAGGCTGGGAGCACCAAGGTCTCTCCTGGCCTAAAGACAGTGACTAAACGCAGAACGACTCCCCTCTCACGAACCAGGATTCATCTTACTCAGAAGACGGCTGTGGTCTGCTCACTTCCGTGCTCGTGCCCGGCTCCGCAATGTCTGGGCCTCACGGGCGTGCCGCTGTCCCCCCGCACATCGCTGTCACACTGCAGTGGGGAGGTGAGGGTCTGTCACCGACTGCCTGCGGCTCACGTCCTGCCTCTCCGACTTCCCGGGACTGGAGGTACCGTGGGATCGCGGCGAGGCTCACAGGACTGTCGTGAGAAGCAACGTAATACATGTGAAGCGTCAGCGTGGGGCCCTCGGGAAGTGCTCAGTGATTCGTGGAGGCCTTAGATCAATGCTTCCCAAAAGTGGGTCCCGAGCCTACTTTCAAAGGCGATATCTGATCTCATGATCCAAGAGGCACACATACACTCACATAATAATACTAGAAATAATGACCCTGCTTATACAGTGCTTACTATATACGGACTGGGCACTGCAGAGGCAGGATTTGAGCCCAAGGGTCCTGGCCGCCACCTCCCTGCGGCCTTGTATTTGCCGGACATGGGAGAAGCAAACATTTCCCCAGTCACCAGCAGCTCCCGCGGAGAGGGACACACAGTGCGAATTCCGGTTCCACTCTACATTCCATTTCATTAGAAAACAAACAAACAAAACACTGACCTTAACCTTTTAAATCAATTCCATGACTCAGGACACATGGTTTGAAAAATACTGTAAGGGTGTATGAAACGTTTTGGAAACATAAGAAGAACGTTAAGCAAGAACATGTGTCTCGTCTCGGAGGCTTGACCACGTTACTGTGCACGGCAGACCTCAAAAACGATGACAAACCCAAACAGGAGTACACGGCACGTTTCCTAAATTCACGAAGCCTCCCCCTGTGGCCTCAGCGGCCCCTTGAGGCGGGGCTACTCATGTGTTGGCCTCTTCACGGGATTTCCGTGACTGTTAGACAGGAATGGGAATCGGGCGGGAGAATGGTTGTGCATCAGCCCTCACCTCCCACCTCTTCTCCAAACATCCCTCCCCTTGAAAAATCTAGAAGCTCAGAAACCGACTTTAAGAATAAATGATCTATTATGTGCAAGAGAGCAGATTCAAGGACGGGGAAGAACAACGCTCACACGGGGCCGAGCATCTAAACCGCTCTGGACGTGGCTTATTCTGCGGGCGAGGAAATACATACAAATTAAAAAGGGAAACTTAATTTTTAGAGTGAGCTGGAACTTCAGCATAAAACACCTTCTTTAGAGTAAATGCTAGTGTTTTTGTAACAACAGGATGACAGAATGAAATTTAATTTCTGGGTCTATCCATGCCTATTTCCACTTTCTTCCAATGAATAATTGCCAACAGGGGCCCCTGGGTGGCTCAGTCAGTTAAGGGTCCATTTCGGCTCAGGTCATGATCTCAGGGTTGTGAGATCGAGCCCCATGTCGGACTCCATGCTTAGTGCAGAGTCTGCTTGGGATTTTCTCCCTCTTTCTCACTCTGCCCCTCCCCCCTAACCACTCATGTTCTCTAAATAAATAAAATAAAACCTAAAAAAAAAAAAAAAAGATTTGCCATCAAATGTTATCTCTACAGGAAACAGGTAAAGACAGTTTAGAGCTCCACTGTCCAGCATGATAGCCACTAGTCCCACGTGGCTATTTAAATTAATTAAAATTAAATAAAAATTAGAACCGAGTCCCTCAGTTGTACGAGGCACATACCAAGTGCTCAACAGCCACATGTGGCTTGTGGCCAGCACCTCGGACAAAGGATGGAACTACAGAAAGTTTACTGGACAGCACCAATATAGAGAAAGGCCATTTACAGAGGCTAAAAGAAAAATGCTGATTTCTTAATCGGTTGAAGAATTCCAAGCCCGACTCTGCAGCGAGGTTGGTCCACAGGAAGATTCCACCCCAATCTCACACTACCATTGCAACTGCTTGTCCGAAATCACTTTGCACAAAGACTTGCCGTCGCCAGAAGCTATCTTTCGCCATCCCACCACGCCAGGAAAGGGTATTTGGCGAAAACAACAACTCGTTAGAGTTCTACTAACTTACAAACTGTTGGAAAGTACTCAGAACTGGTGAGAAACCATGGAGACAGGCCACCGGCAGAGCCAGGCGGGGAAGTCTGCTGTAATTGGACTTAGCAGGGAGGCACTTCTGCCGTCATCTCGGGGTAAAACGCTTATTACACCCCAGAGTGTGCTCCTCGCCTCGTCATGAACGTAGGCCCCGATCCAGTGACACTCGGTGTTTGTATCGCACTTTTGAGAGCTTTAGCTCAGATCTCACTTCAGCTCACAGAACCTAATCACCACTGTGCGGCGGATTCTGAGAGACACAGACTCTGCTGGTGACGGGGGAGACAGGTCATGCGTTATCCTGTCAGTGTCCCTCTTGCTTCACGGGTTCCTGACATGAGCCCCAGCGGCCAGAGTTTGTGGGAGCAAAAGGCTCAAAGTGCAGGCCCCGCCAGCTTCTCCGCGTGGGGACCGCAGGCCGCCCCGTCCGGCTCTGGGCCCGCTGGACGGCGGAGGGGCGCTCCGGTCACAGGGGACACGAAGCAGGGCACGGACAAGAGAGTGACGCCAAGTGCTGTCCCTGTGGATGACCGCGGAGCAGGTGCGGGACACCCCGCAAGGTCGCGGCACAGCCGGTGCGGCGGGTCCGGGACAGCCTGACGCCGGGCCTCACCGCTCGCAGTCACTGCCCCGCGCACCGCCCCGCGCGCAGCAAACTGGAAGGCACATCTGGTGAGAAACCCGCGCCTGGAGCAGCGGCTGCGAAGAGACTGGAACCTCGACGGAAGCATCCGGGACGGCCCGTGCTGGCGGCGCTTTCCAGCTCCCACCGCGGAGTCCAGGGTGGGCGGCCCCGACCCAGGGCGGTCCCCGCGCGCCGCACTTCCTTCCCGTCTGTCCCCCACCAGCGCCCGAGCCCAACCCGGGGAGCGGAGCCGGAGCGCACAGACCCTAGAAGGCCCGAGCCGCGGCCGCACAGGAAAGTCCTGCGCGCGGGGAGGCCGCAGCCCCGAGGCGTCTGCGGGACGCGGAGGGAAGGATGCGGGGTTTCGCGCGCGACGGCGGAGCCCAAGCCCTCCGATCCGCGAGCGCCCACGCGTGAGCGCCACAAGCTCGTCTCAAAGCCGCAGAGGGTCCGCTCGCCGACGGCCCCGCGGGGTCCCCGGAGTCGCCGTCGCCTGCGGCCCGGACGGCGGGGACAGCCGCGCGCCCCGCACCCCGCCGCGTCGAGCCGAACCGCCCCAGCGGGAGCCCGCACCGCCGTCCGGCCCGGAACCGCCGCGCGCCGTGGGCACCGCGGACCGTCCGTGCGGCGTGGGGACCCCGCGGGGCGCCCGGGGCAGGACGCGCGGGCGGCAGCGACGAGCACCGAGCAGGGAGTCCGCGTCTCCCGCGCGAGCGACACTCCTCGGAGGCGGGGAAACCCGGGGCCCTCCGCTCCGGAGCGAATCGCTGCCACCGACGAGCGAGCGGCCCCGCCGGCGCCGAGAAGCCGAAGAGCCGCGTCCTGCCCGCGTGCGGCCGGAGAGACGCGGGGCGAGGCTGGTCCCCTCCCGGCCCCCCCGGTCCCCTCCCGGCCCCCCGTCGCCCGAGCCGGCCCGACTCGGCTAACGGTCAAGCGAGCCGCGGCGGCAGGAGCCCCGAGGCCGAACCTGCGGTCGCTCCCGACCGAGTCGCTCGGAAACAAAGGCCGGGGCCGCGGCGGGGGCGGCGCGTGGGGACACCTGTCACGGCGCGGGACGGGGCCGCGGCCGGCGGGCGGCGCAGGGCTCGGCGGACAGACTGCGGCGGCGGCGGGGACCGAGGCGCGGGGACAGGCGGGGCAGCTCCGGGCGCGGCCGGACACGCGCGTCTCCCCAGCGGGGGCTCGGCCGGGCGGACCCGCGCACGGGGCGCTGCGGGGCTGGGGCAGGGCGGAGCGGGGCCCCCGCGGCCGGGAGGACCCCCGCGCCCCAGCCCCGCGGCAGCGCCCGCCGCCCCCGGTCTCCGCCTCCGAGCTGGGCCCCCGCCCCCGCCCCGCGCCCCCGCCCCGCGCCCCCGCCCCGCGCCCGCTGCCCCGCGCCCGGCGGAGGAGGGGCGCCGCGCCTACCTGGTCGCAGCGGCGGGGCCGCGGTCGCCTGGCGGGGCCGTGACCTGCGCGGAGGCAGCGCGGCGGCGAGGCGGGCGCTTCCTTCAGGAAGGGGTGGGACCTGCGCGCCCGCCCGCCCCCGCCGCCGCGGCCCGCCCCCCGCGCCCCCGGGTCCCCGCCGCGAGGCCGCCCCCGAGAGCGAGCCCCGCCCCCCAGGCTCCGGCCGCCGCCGCCCCCACCCCCGGCCCCGGGTCTCACCCGGCGCTGCGCCGCGCGGCACCGCCGAGGCGCCGCGTTCCCGAGCCCGCGTGGACGCGCCCGCCGCCGCCCGGGGACAGGCAGGACGGAACGCGCGACCCTCCGCGACCCGCGGTGACCTTCCGGCTGCCGCCTCGGGTCCCCCCGCGGGTCTGCGCAGCGGCCGGGGCGGCCCCCCCCGCGGCAGGAGCGCTGGGCCGCGCCAGGATGCGGGGACACCGCAGTCCCGCGTCCTAGTCGCCCCCCGCGCCCGACCTCGGCCGACCGGGCGCCGCGCCGGGGACCTCGGGCCCGCGCCATTGCCCCCGCCCGCGGGCTCCGGTTCCTCGCGGCCCCGCAGGCCCCCCCCCCCCCCCAGGACGGCCGCCCACGCCCATCTGCTTCGGTCCGTGGCGGCTCAGGGCACCGGGTTCGACCCCCGGCCCGACCCCCGGCGCCCCCTCCCCCGCAGCCCTGCTCACCCGGCGCGCGCCGAGGAGCTGCTGCGTCCTCCGAGCAGTGCGGTGCGGCCCACGCGCCCGCGACGAGACTAGGCCGGCGGGACTCGCCTGAGGGTGTGCGCTGGGTCAGCCGTGCGGTCCGTCATCACACTCTCCGCGGGGGCCGTGAGTGCCTCCAGGTCCCAGCCGTGGACGACCCAGCCCGGAGTGAGGGCCGCCGCCTCCATGCGCCTCGGGCCCTGCGCTTCTCTCTGCGGTGCCCGGAGGAACCCGCGAGCCAGACCTGCGGTCTCGCAGCCCGTTCTCCCAGAAGTTCCGGATCCATCCAAACAGCCCATGACCCCTCCGACACTGCACACCGGAACCGCCCGCCTGGGCTTTAGAAGAGTAAAAAAAAGACAAGTGCCTGGTCCCACCTCAGACCCCAGAGTCAGGCCCCGGGAGGAGGAGGGCTGGCAGGGGAAGGTGCTTTCACAAAGAGCCCAGATGATTTGACCTGCCGATGACTAAGTCACTGCCTTTCTTGGAAGAAGGGTCCCTGATTTATAGAGTGTCCTTCCTTCTCCTTTTCTCCACAGGAGGACTGAGAACCCTGCACTCTGTTTAATTTATGAGATGTCATTGTCGCTTAGAGTCAGGCCCACTCTTGCTTAAGAAACCAACTTGGATGTGCCGGGATGGCAGGCTCAGCGCCACTTGCCAGCAACACCAAATCACGGCGCCTTCCTCTCCAAGTTGCCCATCCAGATAAGCCCCACGTGTGAACTAAACCATTCCTGACCAGTGGTACTGACAACTGAAATATTATGTGGAAATACTGGCCACGAAGGAGCTCTGGTTGCTGTGAACAGGTCTGTTACCGTCATGAGCATTCTAGTGAAACTTCTAGAGAACGGATGACCAGCAGAACGTAACTTTATCTATGCTTTTATCTCCTTTTATTGCTCTTGGAATTGCACCCATTAAAATGTTCACTCAATATGACCTGCGCTATTTTAAATCATGTATGGGTGTAAGATCGAAATACTTTCCTAGAACCGGTTGTCTTTTTAAAAAATGTACACAAAGATTCATCCTGGGTTCTTAAATGATTTGTTGACAGCGTTCCAAAACACTTTGGGCTTTGAGGAAAGGGCTAAGTACAGAACGAATAGGGTTTAAGGCCTGCCAGTAGACGCCAGCCACAGCCACGATGGGACAGGATGGAGATCATGATGCGGAGACATAATCATCCCCAGGACCACGATAAGGCACCGTGATTCTGACACCGCGCTACTGACCGGCGTTCAGTGAACAGCACAGGTGTCCACCTGTTCTGAGCAGGGGCCATGGCTCTTCTGATATGAGACCTGGTTATCTACAGAAACCACAACAAAACATGCAGAATTCTAAGAAATTCTGTATTTTGCTCATTTCCTCTTAGGCAGCCAATTTGTGGTTGTTTATGATGCAAATCACGTCCCTTGTTCAGCTGGAAAAGCAGGGAAGCACGACTTATAAATAACACTGCCGGGGTTCTGGGATCCTTGCTGCCGCTGGAGTCGCAGTATATCTTGTTGTTAAAACTCTCTGTACCACGAAGTTAGCGCCAGCCACCAGTAATTCAAGTAGTGTCCGATAAACAACAGAACTATGCAAGTTTGTGGAAACGGCGTTTGGTCTTTTCCAACATCGACGGACTAAGGAATCTTTGTAGGGACCATTGGAAAGAGAGAATACATTTGGGAGCTATAGGGACGCCTGGGTGGCTCAGTGGGTTAAGCTGCTGCCTTTGGCTCAGGTCATGATCTCAGAGTCCTGGGATCGAATCCCACATCGGGCTCTCTGCTCAGCAGGGAACCTGCTTCTCTCTCCACCTCTGCCTGCCACTCTGCCTGCTTGTGTGCTCGCTTGCGCGCGCTCTCCCTCTCTCTGACAAACAGATGCTCCACACACGGGTCGTCAGCCCCTCTCACCTTCCAAGCAAGGCCAGGGTGGTGATTTGGGACTTTCACGGGGGTGTTCCCTTAACGTCTCACTTACCTGGGAGATGTCCGAAGGTTGAGGTGGGGGTTGGTGAGGCCGCTTGGGTCAGAGAAGGGTCTCTATAGAGGGACTGAAGGTGTCTAAGAGGTCCCTCCTAGGCACCCCCCTACCCCGGGACAGGTCAGAGGGGGCTTTCCTCTCACCTTAGGTCCGGCGACAGGTACTCCAGGCAGAGCTCTCGGAGAGCCGGGGATGTGTCCCCTGCAGTTTGGGGAATGCCGTGGGCTGGTGTCTACCTCATGCTTGAGAAATCGAAAAGGCCAGAGTTGGCAAAAATGCCTGAACACGGGGTAGAGACGGCGGTGGGGCAAGTAATTTGCTCCCACGGGGAACAAGTCTGGAGAGGGTGAGACAGCGTGGGCTTCACTTTGATCCTCCCAAGAGGCCTGCCTGGAAAGGCACCGCCTCCGGAGGTCCGTCTGCAGGCGTCGGGGGCCCAGGAGAGACCAGGCGGCCGCCAGCCAGAGGCAGAAAGAACTTGCTCATGCGCGGGAGGAGGGGGGCTTCCTTTCGCCGGCTGGAGCCCCCCAAGGTCTTCCTTTCTGTGTCCGCAGCTGGCGCTTCCCGCGTCAAGCCTGGTAACCGGGCGGCCCGCGGCCTGGGGAGCGGGAAGGAGGGGGAAGCCCAGGCTGGGAGAGACAGGAGCCGCCGTCGCTCCCCGTCGCCTCCGGACTGCGGAGTTTTTACTGTGCCGAGTTTGGTCCCCGCGGATCTAGGCCTGTATTTTCGACTGAAAGTAACCAGAGGCCCTGTTATTTGAGATCGACCCCAGGAGGCATGAGGCCACATGGCAGCTCCCCTCAGGGGCGGTCGAACAAGTAGCCCCGCAGAGCGCCCACAGGCGCGACGGGGACAGGACGGCTGTTCTCCGGTGTCCCCACGGGTCCCACCGCGTCCACACGGCCACCACGCGTTCAGATGCGCTTTCCGCCCCCCCCCCCCCCCCCCCCGCCTCGTGCCTCGAAGCCTCTGAGGGTGTCCCATGCTGGCCTCTTCCTCGAATTAGCAATAAGGGGCGCCCATCAGGAGAGCCTTTCTGGGGAAATCGCTTGTGCCGAAGCTCCCCGACCGGGCAGGGAGAAGAAGGTCTTGGAGTAAAACGTCTCAGCGGATCTAAGTGTTGGTTTAACGTCTCCTAAGGGGCAGGCGGCCCTACTTGCCTCATCTCCAAATGGCTGGGATTAGGCCAAAGGTATCTCTCAGCCAGAAACAGCTACGTTTGAAAGGCTGCAGCCACACACAGCACGTGCTAGATTGAGGACAAGGTCATTTTCAGAATCGGCCTGCCCGGGGGAGCAGCTTGCAGGGCTGCGCAGGGGTAAGGGACAAGGACTTCCTCCGTGTCAATGGACACACACAGCAGTGCCTTCCCGTGGGGGTGGACGCGTGGCTGAGGTTGGTGCCGTCGCCTTGGTAACGGTTCCGTGCTCTGTACTTGGCAACTGGGTTGTGGGAACCCCCAAGCCCTCGTCCACACTCTCTGGAGCACTCCGTGTTGTCGTCTCATTCCCTCCTGCTGCGGGAGAGCACGGGTACAAGAGGCCCGTGACTGGTGCGCGAGGGAAAACTTGAGTAAACTCCAGATTCTGCATTTGAAATTCACTGTGATCCCATTTCCCTATTTGAACTAAGAGACTGTTGTTGGCCGCAAGGGCGTAAGCCAGAAAGTGTGACCGGCTTTGATTTCATCAACCCCTCTCTTCCAGACCTTCGGCCAACACGCATTGTTTGTGGAAGCCGTCCATTATGTATCCGATAAAAAAATACTTCCTACATCAGAGAGCTAAAGATTAATCATTTTATAGCATGATATTCTTCTATTACAAAAGACTGCCTTTGAGGAATTTAGATCATTCTATTTTTTTTTAAGATTTATTTATTCATGTAGAGAGATCGCGAGAGCAAGTGCAAGCAGGGAGGGGTGAAGGGAGAAGGACAGAATCTCAAGCAGACCCCCACCGAGCACGGAGCCTGACCTGGGGCTCGAACCCACAACCATGAGATCATGACCTGAGTCCAAATCAAGAGTCAGATGCCCAACTGACTGAGCCACCCGGCGCCCCACGACGTAGACCCGGCGCCCCACGACGTAGACCACTCTCACTCAGTCTTCTGAAACTCCAGCCAGAGGTGTTGCTTCCAGCCCTGTGGTTTCGTTGTCCCTCTCTGCTGCCTGCCCCTCAGCTGCCCCGGCCTCTACCCTAGACCTTGCCAGGACCAGCAACCAGAGTGAACACGAAGAGAGTTGGGGCCCTCGGGGCTCTGGCCTCAGTGTACACTCTGCGCTGGTTGTTAACGATTTCAATGATCACCCCCGATGGGGGCTCAATTTCTCTTCACCAAACCAAACCAACCAACCAAACAAAAACCCCCATCTTTTTATTTTTTCTAATTCTCTCCGCTTTCCCCACTCTTAGAATAGGAAAGTCCTCAATCTACTTCCAAGCTTAACTCGGTATACCAGTTGTTATTCTCATTTCTGTCGTCTTCCAAGACTCTCTCTTGAGGCTAAACCTTCCCTCTCAAATGCCTATAAACACGAGCGGATTTCCTCCTAAAGACGCCTTCCACAGAAACTGCTTTCTCAGCCAAATTCCTATTTCGTTACTTCCCTCCCCCTCGATAAGAAGTTTCAAAAGCTAGGAAGTTTCTCGCTACTTCCTCTCAGTCTGGTCTTTGATGAACTCTCAGCCCCCCAAAACCTGGATTCCACACCCACTCTGTGGAAAATGCTCCCCTACGGATGCACAAGGAATGGGCTTTCAGCGCCGCTGACGGCTATGTGGCCTCCTGCTTCACTACCCTGTCCTCTTTGAAACTGGCTCGTCCTTCCCTTCCTGGCACATTGTCACAATCCCCTGGATTTCCTTCATCCTCTCTGGCTACTTCCTCACGTATTCCTTCACAGGAAAGCCGGTTTGGGAATGTGGTCTTCCATTTCCTGCCCTCAGTCTTCTCTCTTCTAACACTGTGGTCTCTCTCTCCGTATAAAGTCATCTCTTTCCAGATGGCTCCCCAAAGCACTCATCTGTCATGGGTCTCTGACGAGCCAGCCAACGCCTCCAACTCAAAGGCAAGTTTTAGGACCATCCCCTTATTTGTAGAGCAGCCTGGACTCTTGTAGTAGCAACAACTCCTTTTCTCCTCCAGTGATCTCATCTTCACCGGGTAACTAGGTCCTATTTCTTGCTCTACTTATACAAAGTCTTAGGAATCTATCTCCTTTTCGTCTGCATCGCTTTGGGGCCAGCCCTCATCACCTCCAGCAAGCACGACTGCCTTATTTCCTCTTTCCGCCTCCACTCTCTCCCCTGTTCCAATTTTCCTTGCTGTCCCCCAAAATCTTTTAAAATAATTGTTAAATTTTTATTTATTTTTTTAAAAGATTTTATTTATCCATTTGAGAGAGAGAGAGAGAGAGCATGAGAGGGGAGAAGCTCAGGGGGAGAAGCAGACTCCCCACAGAGCTGGGAGCCCGACACGGGACTCGATCCAGGGATCATGACCTGAGCCGAAGGCAGTCGCTTAACCAACTGAGCCACCCAGGCGCCCTAAAATAATTTTTATTTTCTTCCTTTATTTCACTTTCTTTGGATACGTGGTCCTATATGCCTAATTAAAAAGTGAAAAAAATCCACTTTTGTATAAAGTAAAAGTTAATAGTCTCCCATTGTCTTTACCCCCTTCCTTCCTAGTTCCCAATGTTAACAGCCCGGAAATTTCTTTGGAAATTTTTTCATGCTCATACAAACATATATCCACATTTTTTTTTTTTTTTTTAGTATATGTGCTGCCGAAGCGAGCACTATATCCACATTTTTAACAGAAAAATGGAGTCATAGTATATATTACTTCAGAACATTATTGGTTGCGTTCTCAGCTTTCCAAATGCCCCTTTCCTGCTGGGCGGTAGCCATGTGGTTTGGGTGGACTGACCCACTCTTGGCCATGGGGTGGCCTCCATCGGCCTAAGCCAATCCGTTTAATGATATTTCTCTGGCTCTGGCTCAAGAGTTTGTTCTTGCGCCTGGTGGGTGGCTCGGTCAGTCGTTAAGCATCTGCCTTGGCCTCAGGTCGTGATCCCAGGATCTTGGGATGGAGCCCCACATCGGCTCCCTGCTCCGTGGGAACCTGCTTCTCCTGCCCCGTCTGCTGCTCCCCCTGCTTGTGCTCCTGCCCTCTCTCTGTCAGATAAATAAATAAAATCTTAAAAAAAAAAAAAGAATTAGTTCTTGGTTGGGGGCGGTGAGACCTAAATTGGTCTAATCAGAATGAAACTTGGGATTTCTCATTAAAGGCTGAGAGAAATGACACAGCCCCCGTGGTGACAATCTTGCCCCCAGGAGACATGCCAGTCTGAGGCTGATGCCAACACACCCACCAAATTTCCTTTCTTAAGTTCATTGGAATCAGGTTTTCTGATACCTGCAGTGGAAATCCCCCTAATTGATACGCATGTGGGCTTTTCAAGAAATTTCCTTCTAAAAACTAGTATTAAAATGATCTTTCATTGTCCCCAAACCCTTCCATTTCTCCACTGGATAGGAAACTGGATTACAGTCATTTAGCACATGGCCTTTGGGGCTTGCTGTGGTCTTATCCTATCCCCCTCCCCAGCCTTATCTGCCATTACATTTTCCCTTCCCCCAACCCACCACCTAAGTCCCCCTCACGTGCCTCTCCCCTCCCCCAGGCCTCTACCGGCATTCTCGCATGTTGGGCCTTCTAGTAAAGCTGGCAACAGGTTTTGGCATACAAGTCCCCAGACGTGGAGCGAATGCCTGCTCCTATGGGAATGGCCCGTGCAGAGCGCCGGGGACACGAGCATGAGTGAGAGACAAATGCTGCCTTACAGGACCCACGGTGTGATGGGGCATCCCTATGTGACGTGATGACTGTTCACATAGTTCGCTGTCCGAGGCCTTGTGATCGGTAATGATGAGTCAGGATTTGTTAAAGAAAATGGGATTTAAGTCCACATTAACACAAACATGGATTTGAGATCCTTACAGTCACACACATGCAGAGATAATCCAGGGCGTTTGAAGGAACAAAACTACTGCGCAGAAAAGTAGACATACGACATGAGTAAGAACTTTTAACACAGCCCAGTCATTCACGGCTCTTTCCTTGTGATGTCTTTGGTTTTGGTATCATGGTAATACTAGCCTCAAAAAAGATGAGTTGAGCGAAGTTATTATTTTTTAAAATAACCGATCTTCCCCCCTTAATAAGCTGGGACTGCCCCATTGCTAACAAAACCCTATCTTTTTAAAAAATGACTTTAAAAAATATTTATTTATAACAGAGGGACAGAGAGAGAGAGAGCACACAAGCAGGGGGAGAGGGAGAGAGAGAAGCAGGTTTCCCGCCAATGCGGGGCTAATCCCAGGGCCCTGGGATCATGACCTGAGCCAAAGGCAGACACTTAATGCCTGAACCACCCAGGCGCCCCAGCAAAGCTCCGTCTTATCTCCAGCTGTTCATTGGCTTCTCCCACATCTCGTCCTGACCTTTTCTCCCTTAAAGTCTGCCTCTGCCTGCATTTGAACCGCAGTGATCTGTGGAAGAAGGTGAGCAGGGCCTGTTCGCACAGGGTCAGGTCCACCCTGGAACGCCAGACCCTCCGGGGGCCTGTCTCCAAGGACAAAGTTAATAACGAATCTCAGACTGTTTCTTTCTGAACAGGTCCCTGAGAACCGGGCCCTGCAGTCGCAATCACAGCCCCCACGGCGGGAGTCTGTCCAGGCCTACGTGTGGCTCAGCACCGCAGGGACACACCTAATTACCTTCCTCACCTTTCGCTCCTTCAGAGCCACTAATCGAAAGCGAGGCCTGCAACACAACCGTCCTGCAGTCTCGGCCCCTGGCCTCTGCAGACCCTGTCTCTCCAGATGCCAGCGCCCCCGCTCCCCTTGGGCAGAGCTTTCAAACCCGCAGAACTCTGAGCCTCCAAGAGGCAGGCTGGCCAGATCCTCAACACCCCCCCCCCCCGCCCCCTGCCCCCCGCCCCCCAGGGGAGCTGGCTGGACCTCTCCTCGACTTGTTAACAGTTTCTGTCACTCTGATACAGTGTTTGAAAATAACAGAACTCTCCTTGTTTTAAGGCATTTTCAAGGTTGCCCTGGCTCAGTCTGCTCTTCCCCTCATGGGGAGTTAGCGAGACCAAGTTTAAGTTCAGGATTCACAACCACAACTTTGCAAGAGGCCATCTCATACTATAAATGGCATGACGGGCCCCCAGGTGCTGGGTGAGAAGGAGGCCCCTGGGGGAGTCAGGTCAGTTCCATTAAACTCCACCCAGCGCCCTCCTGTCGGGGAACATGCAAACGAGGAACGGTGCCAGTCGGTCCTTGTGCCACCAGCAGCTCGCGTCCCCTTGGGCTAGCCGGATTCTCTGCGTCTCGGCTGTAAGTTAAATTCCTGGTCGTGAGCTGATCTGGCTCTCGCGGGCTGTGGTTTTAGAGGCTCGGTCACACATGCTGTATGGAGCTGAGGCAAGGCACTGTGGGAGCCCCTGTCCTTACCCATTAATAGACTTACACAGATGAAGCCTGGTGAAAAAGTCACATCACGAGCAGTCTTGGTTGATTAATTAGAGCTTCTGACAGAAAAGGAAGCGTCACAGGTCGCCAAACAGCCATCACCTGTGCTTGTTGGCTCAAAGGTGGCTTTGATTTGGGCCTTGGTTTAGCTGCAAGGGGTTGGGCCGCTCTGGCCTTCCTCCCAACCACTGCCGTCCCATAGCTGGGATGTTTGGGAAGACTCCCGCCCCCTCCCGTTTCTCAAAGTTTGCAGACTAGAACAATGGAACCAATTTCTTATTCTATAAGGGCAACTCTACCTACCTTTCTTTTGTACATATATGCACGCGTCCGCTTGACGCTCGAAGGACAATAGTAACGCAACCTCCCCCCTTATCCTACAGAATTCTTCCTCGTTTGCCCCATCTAAGACACTTGCTCCTTCTGTGCTCGATGTCATCCCCTTGTTTCTTTCCTTCACACTTTTCACAGTCTGTAATGATCTTGTTTACTTATTTGTCAACTTGTTTACTGTCGGTTTCTCCCATCCGAATCTCCGCTCGGCAAGATCACGAAGCAGGGTGTGCGTTCCTAGTTTTATCCAAGTGTGTAGCTCACTGCCAGCACATAGCAATTACTCAATGAATACTTGTGCAATACGAGACATGCCAAATAACACATTTTCATGCAACCCCCCCCCCCCCCACACCCACGAGAAGATGAGTCGTCAGTGCTTACCAGATGCTGGGCATCGTTCTAGGAGCTTCCCGTGGTCAGCTCATTTAGTTCTCCAGGACGGTGGGAAGTGGAGTCTCATTACCCGTCGTTCACAGGGAAGTAAACCGAGGCACGAAGTGGGCGGTGTACTCACCTGAGGGCACACAGCCAGCCGGGAAGGTCTTCCAGACTCTCTCAGCCGCTGCGCTGCAGAAACTCCGAGCAGGGGCGCCTGGGGGGCTCAGCTGGTTACGTTCAGGTCATGATCCCGGAGTCCCGGACCCAGGCCCGCCGAAGGTCGCCTGTTGGCAGGGAGCCTGCTTCCCCCCACCCTCCCTCTCCTGCTCTCGCTCTCTCGCCCTCAAATAAATAAATAAATAAATGCCACCCTAAAAACAAAAACAGAACTCTGAACACATAATAACGTACTTAGCACATTTTGAGGCTCACATTGTGAGGTCCCCCGCGGTCCCCCGCAGCCTCCCCCGCTTGGGTCTTGCCCACAGACCCGCTGTGGCTCAGAACCGCCGCACGGCCCACCCGGGCCCTGGGCCAGCCTCGACGGACCCGCGCTCAACGGCTCTTAACCTCATGCCTGATTTGCATATCGGGGGCACGTGCCCTGCTTCTGGCCAATGAGAAACCAGAAGCCCGTTGAGAGCCCGCCTCTGGGGAGGAGCCGGGCGGGCGTTAAGAACTCGTGCTCCTGTGGTTTTCTTCTCGCGGTGCAGGTGCAGTGGCGCGGGCTGCCCGGGGACCACGCAGGGACGGGTGTGAGCACCGAACACCGACAGGCCGGGATGGTAAACTAAACCACAGTCAGAACGCGAGTCTGATGTCACTGTGGAGCTGCTGGACCAAGCGGGGAGTCGCCTTCTTTCAGACTTCCTACTGTAAGACGTAATTAAATATCTGTATGCAACTGTTTTTGTGGGTTTTTTTTTTAAACAATTTTACTGAGGTATAATTACTTAGGCACCATAAAATGCGCCCGTGTTAAGCATACACTTCTAGTAAATTTACGGAGTTCTGCAGTCGCCACTACCGTCCAGTCTGAGGACATTTCCATCACCCCATGAAGATTCCTTGTGCTGCTTGGCAGTCCATCTCCGTTCTTACGACTCTAGGTAAACACTAATTTGCTTTCTGTCTCTATAGGTTTGTCTCTTCTGGACATTTCATAAACAACTTTTTTTTTTTAGCTAAAAGTACTCCTTTTTAAAAAAAATTTTATTTGTTTATTTGCCAGAGTACAAGCAGGGGAAGCTACACAAAGCAGGCTCGCACTGAGCAGAGAGCCCAACCTGGGGCTGGATCCCAGGACCCTGAGATCATGACCTGACCATGACCTGACCCAAAGGCAGACACATAGCTGACTGAGCCACTCAGGTGCCCCGCTAGAAGTATTCCTAATTACTATTCATAACGTATGGCTATGCAGCTGTAATGGAACCCACACTCAAGTGACAGCAACATGAAGGACACAGGATGGCCAACAATACAGTTTCCGGGAAAGAGCCCTCAAGACCAGGAGACCACATTCTGGAGCCAGCTCTTTTCCTAACCAACTGTGTGCCTCTGACAAGCTTTTAAATTTCGTGAGCTGATTTTTCTCAGTCATGAAATGGGAAAATCCAAGTGAATGACTTTTAAGTGCCCTTCTAGATCTCAGATTCTAATGTATTTTCTTTTTTTAAAAAAGGTTTTATTTATTTATTTGAGAGAAAAAGAGAGAGCACAAGTAGCGTGGGGCCAGAGGGAGAAGCAGGCTCCAGGATCGCGACCTGAGTCAAAAGCAGATGCTTAACCAACTGAGCCACCCAGGCTCCCCTCTAAAGTATTTTCTTAAGAAATAAAGAGAGTATTTGAGTTCTTTCAGAAAAAAAATTACCCGTTTCATTCAACAAAAACTGATTAAGACAATCCCATCCCTCTATACATCTAAACAATCATGTTAAAGTACATAATTCTATTAAACAGGAGAACTGAGGATATTATGAAACATCTATCAAAAAAAGGGATCTGTATTGGGCAGGAAGGTCATAAGCCAAAGGAAATGAACGAGTTGTTGGGAAAGGGTCATATTTGCTTGGATCTCTTACCAGAAACAAAGGTGAAGGATGCTTAGAACGTCTTCTATGTATGGCACATATGAATGCCTAGACATGAATATTTCTTTTGTGAAAGAGATGCTATGAATCAGAGGTTATTATCTCACGATTGCAAAGAAATAGGATCATATTTATCCTAAAAGCATATATGTTATTGTCAGGGTTTTTTGTTTTTTGTTTTCTTTTTTAAGATTTTATTCATCTATTTGACAGACAGAGATCACAAGTAGGCAGAGAGGCAGGCAGGGAGAGAGAGAAGAGGGAGCAGACTCCCTGTGGAGCAGAGAGTCCGATGCAGAGCTCAATCCCAGGACCCTGGAATCATGACCTGAGCTGAAGGCAGAGGCCTCAACCCGCTGAGCCACAGAGGCACCCCTCTTTGTTTGTTTTTAAGAAGCTCTACACCCAGCGCAGGACTTGAACTGACAAGAGGTCCAAACAAATATGATTCTTTTGTCAAGGTCAAGAGTCACATGTTCTACCAACTGAGCCAGCCAGGTGCCCGCGTTATTGTCGATTTTTTAAAGGTGTGACAATGTTATTGTTGTTGCAGATTCAAAAAAAAAAAAAAAAAAAGAGTCCTCTAAGGGTGATGGGACTATTCCGTATCCTGACCGTAATGATGGTTACATAAATCTATCCGTGTGTTAAAATTTATGGAGCTACCCACACTGCAAAACCGAGGTTTTATTGTATGTAAATTCAAAGATTAAAGTTAAAAAAGAGTCCTTGCCTTTTAGAGATACATGTTGAAGTATTCATGGGTGAAATGATACAAAATCTAGTATTTGCTTTGGCTACTATGGGGGGGAGGGAAATGGCGGATGCAGATGAAACAAGATTGGCCGTGAGCTGACAGTTGTTGGAACTGGGTTCGTTACACTCTCCAGGGATTCACTATGCTCTCTTCTCTCTTTCTGGATAGGTTCAAAGATTTTCATCATAAAAAGTGAAATATAAATAGCACTGGTGGGCAAAACTAAAGTTTCTTCCTGCTCGCATGCTTAAAAGAAGCTTATTTCTGACTCGAAGACTGATGGCTCTGTCAGAGGGAGGGGGTTGTCTACCAGGTGAAGTGACAGGAAAAATATATCCTCTTTCTACATAATTTATGCACATTTCATGACATGAGCAAAGAATTTTTATGTCTAGGACCCAGCTGAGCTGACCACATTTTAAAAGTTATCTTTATGTCAAATCAGAAACTAACAGTTACCATATTGAGCACCTGCTTAAGGTGGTCAGCAAAATAACCCTTCAGATAAAATATCTTAAACCTTTACACCTCCCTCAGAAGATATTATTCCCATTTTACAAGGAGAAAACCAAGTCTTGGCGAGGACAGGCTACACATCTAGCATAATGTAGTCGAACACAGATCCAGATCTACTTCCAGAGCTGTCTCTTACCCAGTGGGCAGTAGGACTCCCTCCAGGGGGATGGCTTTTTTCGGTTCTGTGCCACTTCTACCTGCTTCTCTTCTAGCACCCAGCACCTGGAACCTTCTTCAGAGGACTCCCGAAGGCTACTGGGTCAGCTTTGCCCCAGCCCAGACAGCCAGCAGTGCACAGAGCTTCCATTCCATTCCATTGAGCCCCCTTGGGGATCAAGCAGAAGCAGAACCGGTACCTGAAACTGGACCCTCGCTGAGAGCCTCCCACTTCGCTGTCCTGCTTCCGCCAGTCCCTCACTGGCTTCCCCCAGAAGCATTTGCTTAATGTATCACTTGCTCATGAACCCTTGTCTCAGGGACAGCTTCTTGGGAGCCCAATCAAAGACAGTTGCTTTTTCCTATTTAGATGCAGTTTCGCGCGAGGAATTCCTTACCCAGCAAGCGTTTATGAGAATGTTGATGTGTTTGTGCGTAGGTCAAGTTACTTAACTGTTTACATGCGCGATTATGGCAGTAACTGGAAATAGACACGTGGAAGAAGCAGGGACAGGCGTCGCTTCTGTCAAGACCGCAGTGACCTGTAATGAGAAGCGAGGAATGTGCTCTCGGTGCCCACATGTGCTCTAGTGACGGAGCTGCGTGCCAATGGGCTTCCTGATGATGAGCCCAACGCCACGCGACTGATGCCATCTGACGCCCTCTGACAACGCCATCTGACGCCAACACTGCTTTAACCTGCGTGGCGGGGGTGAGAGTTGGGAAGAGAGGCTGCTAGTGTGGGCTCAAGAGGAAAGAGACAACACCTTGAAAAGACGGAAAACTGGGTCCTAAAGGCATTAAGAACAGCATAAGACTTCCCCGGAGGCCCCGGCTGGAAAGCCCGCATTGTGTTCACAGTCAACAGAGCCCAGCGGTGTCACATCCCAGTGAGAAGAGGGTTTCAGCTGGGAAAGGGCTCCCCTAGCTCGGTGCCGTGTTATTCCCGGGAGATGCGGTTCCGTAGCTAAGCTGGGGAATTAGGCGTCTGGCTCCGTGACTTGCTGTTGTGTGAGGCTGGCAAGTTACTTCACATCTCGCAGCTTCTACTTCCCGTTCTGTAAAATGGGACTGCAACACCCAGCCCGTGTTGTTGTCACGGGGATTGTATTAGATCCACGAACCACTGTGACATGATATGAGCCAGCAAATGACCAATTATTACTCCGAGGGGAGCTGCAGACGCTTCCCTTGGAATGTCTTTACCAAGGACACGGGGCTGGAGAGCTCCTGCTCTGCTCGGGCACTGCTGGGGGCACCTTCTCCAGAAAAATATGGCTCAGTCGGCTGAGCATCTGCGCTTGGCTCAGGTCATGATCTTGGGGTCCTGGAATCGATCCCTGCCTCAGGCTCCACACTCAGCACGGAGTCTGCTTGAGCTTCTCTCCGTCTGCCTCTGCCCCTCCCCCAACTGCATGTTCTCTCTCTCACTCTCCCAAATAAATAAATAAATAAATACCTTCTAAATGTCACTGTCCTTGGAACGATCAGAGTTTTTTTATACAAACCCAGGGAAGTCCCACCTGCTTCAGCAATGGTCCCTTGCGTACATCATTAGCCCCGGGGATGGTAAGAGCAGAGTTACAGAAAACGGTTTGGAAAACCTCAGAGGAAGCTGAGAAGCCCGTGGATAGTCTAAGCTCTTTGCTGCATACCGTGTTCTAGGTACACACACACAGACACACACACCTGCACACGCCCACGCACGCACGCACGCAGATGCAGCCCAAGCACTTCCATGGAATGATACGGAGCATTTTTGCCTCGTTGTATTTATTTTATTTGTTTTGCACAACACAGGGCATAAACCCACTGCTCTGTTGGCCGGAGCCCGTTGCCGCCAGCGTGCGGCGTGCGACACTCAGTGCACCGTAGACACAGCCCGTTTAGGAACTCGGTGGCTGTGCACACGTGCGTGTTGAAAGCTTTCGAATTCTTTTCTAAACAGAGGAGCTGCCAGTGTACAAACACTTCTTTATATTTTGTGCGCTGCCCTTTCCGCTCACACTGCGGTCGGCCTAATTCAGGATGTCGGCGGCTCATCCGGATTATTCTGGCGGCTTCCTGACCGTCCGGCCACAACCACCGAATCCAGCATTTTAAACTGCCACTTGCTTGGTGACACTCCCTGTTCACAAACCTTCCACATTCCCAAATGAAGGCCAAAGTCTCCATTCTGGCCTAAAACGTCGGGAGAATTCCGCATCTACCAACCTTACAGGCTACTTTGCTTCTCCCTGTGCTGCAGCTAAATTTAACCGCTTGACTACTAGAGTCCTAAATATACACGGATATCTCCAGTGAGTACATATACTTCCCCTTCTGCCGGGAATAGCCACTCTTTCTTTCCTCTTCTCTCGTGGGCACGCTAATTCCGCTTCCTCCACTGCATTTTTGCTAATAAACCCAGCAGGAAGTGATTCCTTTGCACCCCCCAGAATATGCAGCTCGTACCCCGCCCCCCCATATATCCGTGAGTACGTGTGGTCACTCCTTCAGGCCTCTCTGTCTGCAGGCACAGTGATTCTCCCCAACCTTCCTCCCCTGCCCAGCGAACTCCTGTGTCATTCAGTCGCCGCAAACAACACAACCCAGGCTCGGCTCTTTTTAAGGAACTTGTTGGAAGGGTTTGGGGGACTCATAGAATAATAGGAGGCTGAGGAACCAAGATTAGGACACAGCCGGCAAAAAGGGACCCGGGAGGAGCAGAGACACAGCTCTTATCTAACAGGATTCCGCCACCACCACTGCCATTCGCCACCACGGTGGCCCTCCGTGCACCCTCTCGCATCTGCTAGAGGTGCCTTCTGCCTGTCCCGTCTTCATTCCTGCAGCCAGATTCAGTGTCCTGGGCAAGGAGTCCGACAGGCGGAACCCAGGTTCTGCAGCCACGCCTTTGTTTCTAGGAAAGAAAGAAGAGTAAACGGAGCCGGTTACCTCTCTGACTTCCCTTGAGGCGACACAGCTCTATGGACCCAGCGGGACAACCGGTGAAGAACTATCCCCAGATAAGAGGGTTACGCAAGGTGACACGCCCCAAAAGGCAAATAATAGTCACAACTTCTGATGACCCTTCAAGCCATGACTTCGATGTCACCTCTCGAAGAGGCTGATGTGACCTTCTCTCTTCTCCTTCCAGGAGGAACTAGGGATCAGTTCCAGCACATGGTGGACATTTCTCTGTAAAAACACTACATCGTGCTTAAAAATAATATGTATCATTTTCTGTCTTATAAGTAACATTAATTTTTGAAAACAAAGTATAAATAAAAAAACAAAAGTCCACCTGTAATCCCACGATTAACATTTTGGATTGGGTATTTTCATTTTCTCTTCTATTACACACACATATGACTTAACCTTTACAGAGCTTGGGCCAGACTCGCTGCATGACATTGGAGAATTATGTTCAGATCTCTTTCCCCTACTACAGTCTGAACTCTGTGAAGGCAGGGGCAGTGATGTTTTCTATCCGTGCATCTACCAGCTTATCGCTCGTCCCACAGTGTTTGGCGCGTGCTTGATCAATGTTTGCTAAATCAATGGAAAGCTCCTTGAGGACAGAAGTCATGTTTTATAAAACTTTATAATTAATACAAGATGTACTACACTGTCTTGTATATGGTAAATATTTTAACTTAAGATTCTTGAATTAAATAACTTAAGTCGGGATGCCTGGGTGGCTCAGTCAGTTAAGCGGCTGCCTTTGGCTCAGGTCATGATCCCAGGGTCCTGGGATCGAGTCCCACATCGGGCTCCTTGCTCTGTGGGGAGCCTGCTTCTCCCTCTGCCTCTGCCTGCCTCTCTGCCTGCCTGTGCTTGCTCTCTCTCCCTCTCCCTCTCTGACAAATAAATAAATAAAATCTTCTAAAAAATAATAAATAAATAAATAAATAACTTAAGTCACATGGCAATCCTAAACTTTGAAGGCTTCAGCTGTCCATATGTATGTTTTCTTTCCCTGGCTGCACGAATTTAGGAGTGAGACCAGGAGCATGAATTACAGTAGTCGTGATAGTAAAAATGGCCTTTGTCCCTTCTTCCTCCCTAGCACATCACCGGGAATACTGAACTTCCCAAATTTCTTTTTCCTTCCTCCAGATACTTTCTCACTGACAGCTTCAGGTTCTACGCCGACAGCCATTTGCTCTGACATCTTAGGACTGAGCTTTTCCGCGGCGCACGCAGAGTGTTCTGGAGGACAGCAAGTCCTTCGACACTCTTGTCGCCGAGAGGTGGATCTGTTTCTCCTCTCCTCTGCACACAGGCTAGGCCCGTGACTGCTTTGATCCAGAAAACAAAGAGAAAGCGATGCGACTTGCCTCCAGTAAGACTGTCAGCTGCTCTTGTCTCTCTTGGAAGCTCGCCTCCGTGCTGTGAGGGCGCCTCGGCAGCCACCTGGAGCCACGGGTTCATGCGGAAGAAAATCAAGGCCCCTGGCTTCCAGGCCCGGCTGAGATCTCAGGCGGCGGCAGCCGCAACCTGCCAGCTCCGGGAGTGGACCAGCTTGGAAGTAGATCCTCAGCTGCTCGAGCTGTCCCAGCAGATGCCACATGGACCAAAGATGAAGTGTCCCAGACTGATCTTGACCGATAGCAAAATTGTGAACAGATGAATGGTTCTTGTTTTAAGCCCTTACGTTCTGAGATAGTCTCGCACAGCAGCGTGTAGCTGAAACAGCTCCCAGACTTGACCCCGCGTCTCTCCCAGAGGTAGAGCAGAGATCTCTTCCCTGTGGGCCAAGAAAATCGCTCTTGCAGTTTCTACTTCCTTCTTGACTCATGTCAAAGAACCCCGGAGTTTAAGTGGCACCTTTCATCTTCTCATTCTAAAGAATTTCCTGTCTTCGATAACTGACCAAGGCTTCTAGAGGGCCCTCGGGCCTTCAGCTTTGCCCTCCCACAGAGCCATCTGGATTTCTCTGAACATCTAAGGCATTGCCGAGAGAATGAAGGTGGCCCTGATCCTGTTTACAACCTCTGTTATGACTTCCCGGAGCCCAGCTAGCTGCCTCCAACTCCTTTTTGTTTTCCCCCCAAAGATTTGACAGATCTCTGGGAAACTGGGACTCCATTTGGCTGCCCTGGTAGACAGCCCCCCCCGCCCCCGCAACTTCTGATGCCCACCGAAGCTGTTTGCATGATTTCCAAAGGGCCTTGCTAATCCCAGGCGAGGTTTAAAACCTTCACTAGGCCACAGTAAAGCAACTCAGTATCATCCCCTTGGTTTTGCTTTCCCTACCTGTCCGTTTCTTCGTTCCACGCTGCAGCTTTCTGCTTTGAATACCACTCCAGCATCTCAAACCGAGACATTTCTTCTGCTTCAGCAGTTCCCACTGTGTAATTTCCTCTTCCAGTTCCGTGGGGTTGCAGCAGGCTGTGCATTACCAGAGCATCCTGGGGCTGGGGGGAAGCTAGGGGAATCATTTCGATCACTCCCCTGCCTTCAGATGGGACGACACGCACACCAGAGCGGTAACAAAAATTTAGCACACAAAAATAACTCAGGAAATACCTAACTTTCTATGAGACTTCTGAGATTCTCATGCAACCCCCAGTCTCCCTCCCGAAATGGAAAACCTCCCCGGTTGGGAGTGAAGGGCTTATTTAAAAACTCCAGAAGCCGACTGAGTCCTCTGCGAACCTGGGCCTCCTATCAGCGTTGGGACAGGCACAAATTACCCCAAATAGGGAAGACGCGGTGTTAAGAGTCCTGCTTAAACTAGCTCCACTTGCAGTTCTTCTCGGCAAGGCAACCAGTCATCCAAATTGGGACATGTTTTAGGGTGGGGGGGCTTGCAGTTGAGAATTATGTCGTGGCAGCCGTGGGGTGTCCCAGGTGAACTGGGATGGGTTGTCACCCTGCGTTTCGGAGATGCTCAGAACATGGTGGCAGGTGGGGGTGAGGCAGGACAGCGGTAAAAAGGAAAATGTGTCCAAAAATATACCTGCTCTGTCCTTTGGAGCTTTGTGACCAATGGTGCTCACATTAAAAGTGTGAGGGAAACTTTAAAAAAATATAAAATTGCAGAGCCTGGCCTAGACCGATGGCATCTGAACCTCTTCAGGTGAGGGTCGGGCATGGACACGTCTTGAATCTCCCCAGATGATTTGAACGCACAGGCAAGTTTTCTTGAGATCTTACGTGAGTACCTAAATTCATGTGGGTGCAGGCTGAGAGGTCCCTTTGGAGCCAAAATACTCAAACTTACCACGTATGTCACGAAAGCCTAAGGTGGAGTGGATCTAGGCTCAATTCTGTGGCTCCATCATCAAAGTCTTACGTTCTTCTGTCTTTTCCCTCCCTTAGCCTGACTTGTTGGCGTTCTCCTGGGCTGGTTCTCTAGAGAGTCACAAGATGGCTTCCGCAGTTCTAAGCCTCAGCCTCAGGTTTGAGGTCTGGAAGGACTCTCTCCTGTGTCTTTCTAAGGTCTAGAAGACTTTCCTGGAAACTCCCAGCAGACCTGGTCTCCTGCTTCATTAGCTAGAGCTGGGTCCTTTGCCACCCCGAGGACAATGGTTGGCAAAGGATGAAGTCACGATTGAGTTGGGTTGTTCAGGGCTCACCACTGAGCTGAGTGAGGGTCTTTCCCCCCAGGGAAGGACACCTGGAAAATCAAGGAAGGAAAAGTGTCCAGGAACCAATAGTGTCTGCAGGACCCCACGGTGCCCCAAATCAGGGACATTTGCAGCAAACCAGGTCGAACTGGTTTGTGGATAGAAATATACACCCTAATTGGGTTGTTTTAACATCAAATGAGATAGTACATGCATAACCACTGTATGTGAAGTACTATTTTTAAGTGATGTACTTCTTAGAATTTCACTTTACAAAAGGAAAAACCAAGGCACGGGAAAACGAAACGCCATTAGCAAGTTTACCCAAGCAGCCCTGGTCAGAAGCCTCCGGAAGTGTTGGCCTGTGTTCCCCACAGACGACCAGTGTTCCTTAAAACACCCCACAAGCACTTCCCACCATCGGGGCTCCAGCGGCTCAGCCACGGGGTCTTCCAGAAGGGACACGAGAATGAGGTACAATGTAAACAGAAGACAGAGGGTGAGCCAATGCTGTTGGAGAAATACTGTTTATGGTATGCGGGAGAGAGTGGAGGACGGGAGCCTGTGCGGTGTTTGCTATGGCCAGGAGAAGAAGAAACACTTCAAGATTTTTTTTTTTAAATTTATTTATGTGACAGACAGAGATCACAAGTAGGCAGAGAGGCAGGCAGAGAGAGGAGGAAGCAGGCTTCCCGCTGAGCAGAGAGCCCGATGTGGGGCTCGATCCCAGGACCCTGGGATCATGACCCAAGCCGAAGGCAGAGGCCTCAACCCGCTGAGCCACCCAGGCGCCCTGAAACACTTCAAGATTTTATTCATTCATTGATTTGAGAGTGTGAGCAAGGGGGCGGGGAGCAGAGGGAGAGGGACCAGCAGACCCCCTGCCGAGCACAGAGCCTAACCCGGGCTCCACCCAATGGCCCTGAGACCGCGACCTGAGCCGAAATCCAGAGCCGGCTGCGCAGCCCACTGAGCCGCTGGGCTCCCCGGGAAGAAACACTCGAATGGGGGTGAGGTAAAAATCCAGGGGAGATCCGGAGAACATGCAGCTGTCGGAACAGAACACAGTTCAAAACGACCACTCCGACAGGAGTTTGGCAAGGGGGACGCACTGCGGCCCGACGTCTGTCAGGCTCACAAAGGGTTCGGGGCACGCGGTGCTCCCTGCCTCGTTCTGCCCTGGTTCCCAGAAGCTGGTCGGTCAGAACACAGATTTGCCTTCGGCTGCTCTGCCATTCCGGGGCAGCCCGGCAGCTTCTGCTGGAGACCGAGCGGCTCGGGGAGTCTCGGCAGAGAGGACCGGAGCCGGAGGCGCCTGGGGCGGAGATGCCGTCGGCGGAGTCTGGTGCGATGTTGACTTGGTTCCCCGCCGGCGCGTGCTGCTCTCTTGCTGCGCGTCCCGGAAAAGACCTTTGCTCAGGGCTGTTTCTTCACGTTCTCGGAGTGGGCATAACCACACGCTTGAGCATTCTGCCGTCCGGACGAGGGAACACAGTATTCCGGGGTTAACCCACAGTGCCGGAGGGTTCTTGCTGAGGAGCCGCCGGCGAAGCACACGCGCGTGCCGGCGTGACTCTCTGGTTGTACCTTGCTCGCCAGCTCTGGACTCCAATGCGCCGCCGGGACAGTAAACAAACCCAGCAACACGGGGGAAGACCCAGAGTGAGGCATTCTCAGTAAACACGTCCAAAAAAGCAGGGCCGTCCCTGGGTAAGATTGCAGAGAGGACAATGTCCCTTCTGGGGCCCAGCAGACTTCTCTTCTGCGTGTCCCTGTTCCCTGCTCCTTCCTCTTCAAGTGGTGAAGAGTTCTCTGCCCCTGGCATTCCAGAGTTGGTCCCCCTGCTGTTCCGTCCACTCACCCGCCCCGCCCCATTCCAACATCCCGCCTCACCTGCCTGCCCCCTCCACGCCCCCCCCGCAGTGCGCGACCGACCCACACTGGTGTGAGGACCGGCCCCGGAGAACATCAATCTACTTTAAGGTGTGAATGAATGAAGATATTAACCTTTTATTTATTTTTTTTATTTTTAAAGATTTTATTTATTTATTTGACAGAGACACAGTGAGAGAGGGAACACGAGCAGGGGGAGGGGGAAAGGCAGAAGCAGGCTCCCCGCTGAGCAGGGCTTCGGATGCAGGACTCCATCCCAGGACCCTGAGATCACGACCTGAGCCCAAGGCAGACGCTTAATGACTGAGCCACCGAGTCCCCCACAAGCAGCGTTTTAAAATAAGCAAACCCAAGGCAAGATTAGTAAGACGTGATAGTGATACACCCATGGGGCTCCAATTCTCTGGTCCCTTGGGGGCTCCGGGATGAGAAGACTCCGTGAGAAGGTGTATGTTCTTTTTTTCCTCAAGATTTTATTTGTTTGAGAGAACGAGAGAGCAAGAGCACGAGCAGGGGGCAGGGTTAGAGGGAGAGGGAGAAGCAGATTCCCCACTGAGCAGGGATCCCTGACAAGCTGGTCCCAGGACCCTGGGATCATGACCTGAGCTACAGGCAGATGCTTACCCAACCGAACCACCCAGGCTCCCCAAGAAGGTGCAGGTTCTTCCAGTTAAGTCGATGAACTTCGGTGAAATACGGGACACGGGCAGGGAATGATGGCACGGAACAAAGCAGGGAGCCCAGAGGTTCTCTTACTGAGAACCACACACATGGGCACTCCGTATCTTTGCTTTCCACAAAAGTAAAATTCTCGGCTGGATTGTCTGTGATAGCAAAGATCGGGACACAAGTCCAAGGTCCATCAGTGGAGAACTTGGTCAGTAACTGACGGCGCAGCCACACCATCGGGTCGTAGGTGACACAGTCGGGTCGTAGGTGACTACCGAAAAAGACAAGGGAGCTGTGTATTCGCTGGCACAGGGTGGCCGTCCATAGAGACCGAACATACAGAGAAGGGGGAACATTATTCTCATTATTTATTTATCTGTATAAATAAATAATAATTGGGTGGTTCCCGGCACAGAAAGAGAATGAGAGCGGGAGCTGGATTTTCGCCATTTTCTCTTGTTTGGATTTTTGAGCCTTGATCTATTCAAGAGCTTTTGTGATCAGAATTTGAAATGTTCTCAGAGTGGTTTGTTGAGCATTTAATAAATTATTCTCCGGTGAAACAGGCTGAACTTGGACAACTAACTCCGTGGGGCAAAGAAAACGGAGCCTCAGGATGGTTTGGGTGGGATCCCAGCTGGGCTACTCTGGACCCCGGCAAGTCGCTGACCTTTCCCAGACCCCTCTGTAGCGCGGGATAACCACAGCCTGGAAAAGGTGGGTGCGGAGCGGCGAACGAGGACTCAGTCGCAGTTCGCCAGTGTCCCGGAGCTGGCGCTGGCTGAGACGCTAACCCAGGCTCCAGGCTCCTGGTCCACGTTGTGTCTCGCCAGAAGTCACTTGGGAAAGTGTCCATTCTTTGCTGTTCCAGTACGTAGCAGTTTCAGGGGAGGAAGACATCTTAAGCTTCTGAGCGGTAAGAACAGCTTGATATCAACAAAAGAAAAGGCTCTGAAATGAGATTTTCCCTCTTCAAGTGTAATGTCCTCTGTCCATATCACTTTAAAACGTAGCGTTAATGGGGGCACGTGGGTGGGTTAGTTGGTTAGTTGGTTCAGTGTTGGACTCTTGATCTCGGGGTCTTGAGTTCCAGCCCGGTGTTGAGCTCCATCCTGGGCGTGGAGCCGACTTAAATAAACAAACAAGCAAAACTTAGCATTAATGGATGGATTGATACAATGTGTGAGGTTTGACTTAGAACGATGTGGGGATAGAGGGAGTGGGAGGGGTGTATGGATGAAACAAAACAGCCTGAGCTGAAAACTGTGCACGGTGGCAACGGGTCCGTGGAGGTTTTTAAAAAAATATATTTTATTTATTTGACAGAGAAAGACACAGTGAGAGAGGGAACACAAGCAGGGGGAGAGGGAGAAGCAGGCTTCCCACCGAGCAGGGAGCCGGATGCGGGGCTCGTTCCCAGGACCCCCGGGATCATGACCTGAGCTGAAGGCAGACGCTTAACCCACTGAGCCACCAGGCACCCTAGTTTGTCTACTTTTATGTATGGTTAACATTTTCCATAAGAAAAGCCAAATACATATATTGTAGCAGATCAAAGATGGTTACAGGCTCTCTGACACTGCCCTAACCTTAGAGAAGGGGTCTCTATCGCCTCCTCTTAAAGGGTCTGTGGGCTCTGCGACTGTTCATTAGTAGAATACACGGAAGGGACCCTGTGCTGGTTTGCTGGGTTTGGCCTTAGCAAGCCTGGCAGCTTCTAGCCCCTGTCTCTAGAGACAGACACCAGCGTTCTGGGCTGCTCTTCTCTAGATCCTGTAAGAAGAAACCTGGAAACTACCTGGAGAAGGAAGGGGCCCAGCTTTCTAGTTTTCCCACCGAGGAGCTAAGCTCGTGAACGAAGCTCTCTTGGACCGGCCAGCCCCAGCCGGTGACGACCTCGGTGGGTACCACGGAGTGACGAAGTTGTTGGACCGCGCGGCACGAGAACTGTCCAGTCAAACCTGGCCCTCGTTCCTGTCCCACGGGGAGTGAGCATAGTGAAATGTCACCAAGTTGTGGGGTTGTTACATGGTTCTTTGTCACAGAAAAGTTTGGGGGTTATTTGTTACACAGCACTGAACTATAACACACACACACACACGCACAACTTAAAAAATTCAGCACAGGACGTTTAAACATCTGGTTACCTAAAATGTTGCAGCAAGATAAAACTTAGGTATAAAATTGGGAAGGGCTTGGTTCTCGGTGTGACAAACGTATTTAAGTGTTCGATATTCAAGACGGCATCGTAAAGGCAGACTGGGTCGTTTTAGGAAGTAAGTTGTAATGATAAGTTGCGGAAGAGTCACTCTCAGAGTCTGCGCCGTTCAGCTCGCCTGCATGTGGCACCAGTTTGGTTGACAAAACTACTGAAGGCAAAAGACCGTCAGAGCAAAGACTGCATCACACATAGACCCTGTCATCTTCTCAAAACTGAACGCTGACCCGTGGCCACTTTTCATAGTTTTCCACGTCATCCTCTTCATGTGGCGACTCGCCCGAATTCATGGGGGAGACATAATAGTAGTTACAGTTTGTGGGGCACCTGGGTGGCTCAGTGGGTTAAAACCTCTGCCTCCCGCTCAGGTCATGATCTCAGGGTCCTGGATCGAGCCCCGCATCGGGCTCTCTGCTCAGCGGGGAGCCTGCGTCCCACCTTCTCCCTGCCTACTTGTGATCTCTGTCAAATAAATAAAATCTTTTAAAAAAATAGTAGTTACAGTTTCATGAGCAACCACTGACTCTTTAGTCCAGTTTATTCTTCACGTGCTGCTGCGGATGGCATGAAGTGGCGATTTCATTTAGTGGAGAGTTGCCCACCGTATTTATGTTCATACGTGACGTAGTGAGCCAACCGAAACGGGAAAGACAGAACTTCACGTGAGTGTCACTGTGCTTTGTAAAGACCCTACCCCGTTCCCCAGATTGGGCAGGTGTATCACACACCAGCCTTCCATAAGGCCCTTCCCCTTTCTCCCGTCTGGAATAACACCCCCATTTCACTGTCACTGGCTCTTACTTCTCTCCATTGTATTACGAAGGCACAGGAATGCTGTCCAGAGATGGAACATACAGATCTTACTTACATTTATTTTTTGTGGTTTTCCTTCTCTGTCACAAAAATGTAAGTGCCTCAGAAACAAGAACTTTATTTTATTTTATTTAAAGATTTTTATTTGAGACTGTGAGAACAAGAGCAAGAGCAAGAGAGAGAGAGAGAGAGCACAAGCAGGAGGGGAGGGGGAGAGGGAGAGGGAGAGGGAGAGGGAGAAGCAGGCTCCCCGTTGAGCAGGGAACCCGATGCCGGGCTCGATCCCAGGACTCTGGGATCATGACCTGAGCTGAAGGCAGACACTTTACCGACTGAGCCACCCAGGCGCCCCAGAAACAGCACTTTAGACCCTTTGACCCTAAAACTTTGACTGGGACCTGGTAAATGAATAATAAATATTCGTTAAGTGAATGAGGATTTTTATCCCAGTTAACTAGCTATGGAAATCAACTTAAATGTACCAAAGCATGGGAACAGTTAAGTGAGTTACAGCTGGCTCATGGGATGCAACTCATGACGTGACGCTAAGTCCTCAGCTCGGCGGCGGTACTGGGGGACTTTGAAGTGAGGCCAGGTGCCTCTAGGTCTACAGGAGACCACCGGCCGCCCAGCACACTCTTTTCTTCCTACGGGAAGGCTTATGTACTGGTCGCTCCCTGGTTCTGCAGCGTAAGAAGGCAGTCAGGCCCCTGCTGCCTGAGGTGGGACAGACCTTTTCTCAGACTGAGCCCAGGTGCCTCCCCCAGAGCCCCCTAGTGCGACTGTCCCCGGAAGGAGGAGTTCTCATTCGCATACGGAGCCCAGGGGCCTTCTGGAGGGAAAGTTACCAAACCAGCAACTTGTACCTGAAGCTCAACACGAGACAAATCTTTCACGGTAGGTCGTGAGGGCCCTGACTATGGCCTGTGGTCAGGTTAAGTCAAAGCGTCTTTCAAAATAAAATTATCTCGAGGTTGGAAAGAGACGGGATGGGTAGCCTGTGGTATCCTGAGCCAACCCGTGTCAGTGGTCATTCTAGGCCCTGACCGTGGCTCAGGAAGGGGCTGTGCGAACGCTGGCCTGACAAAATGGTGCCTCGGTGGCTAACTCTTAGGTCAGCCTCCAGTCCGTGAAGGGGCTAAATCCAGGCCATAGTCCCATGACTCTAGGGAGACGGGATTCTTCTCCCTGAGCCCTGGGGTCCTGGATGACGTCAGAAACGCCCCCCACCCTGCCTGAAAGCAGACAGACGTTCCTGGGGGGAAGTACAGAAGGGAACTGCATCGGATTTGGTAAAAGGAGATGCAGATATTTCATTTGGGGCACCTCAGGATGGGGAAGCCTGCCACGTTGTACACGGGACAGCTGGAGAGTTTCACCCTGTGCCGTGCTGGGCTGAACGGTGTCCCCCGAGTACTCAAGTCCATGTGAAACCTCAGAAAAGGACTTTGCAAATAGGGCATTTGCGATGTCATTGGTTAAGATGAGATCCTGCTGGACGAAGCCGGGCCCTAAACCCAGTGCGTGGTACCCTCACACGAAGCCATGTGGGCCCACAGAGACACAGACACATGGGGGCAAGGCCTCATGGAGACAGAGGCAGAGATCAGAGGGACGCTGCCGCGAGCCAAAGAAGGCCAAGGATGTCTGGCAGCCCCAGAAGCTGGAAGAGGCAAGAAGGGATCGTTTCCCAGAATCTTCAAACGGAGGATGGCCCTGCCAATATTTGTGATTTCAGGCTTCGAGGCTCCAGAACTGAGAGAAAAAAATGCCCATTTCTTAAAGACACCCAGATTGTGGTACTTTGTTATGGCAGGTCTGGGAAACTAAGACACACGCATTTTTGGAATGATCTTGCTTTTGAAAAGACAGACAGACAGACAGACAGACCTATCCACGTACCCGTGCGTGCCTGAGGGAAAGCACACGGGAAAGCGCGCGGCCAAACGTTCCTGGTGGTGGTTTTTAGTGGTAGGAGAATGAATGACTTTCATTTCCTCCTTTTTTCATCTTCGAATCTTCTCTAACCAGCGGTTATTACTTTCATAGGCGGAACTAGACGAAGCCCTCCCCTAACTGAGGCTTCCGGCAGACTAACACCCACATCTGTAAGTCAGATCGTTTTTAACCCCACTTTTAAAAGGACTTAGAGTAGCGTTTAACCCGTATCGCCCACCAGTGTTTGTCTTTCTGAGCACAGCTACAGTTGGCTTTTATTTGGGTTTTTTCTTTTCTTTTTTTATCTCTTAGTTTTCTGTGAAAAGATAATCTTCTTCAAGGTACAGTACTTTTGAGTCTGACACAGTTTCACGGGGTTTTAGATGTTTCTTGGTTCTCCCTTTCGGCTACATTGATGTTTAAAACCGGTTGGCGTTTCTAGCCTCCTCGGGCATGAGGGACCACGTCCCAGGAGCGACAACTTGTCCGCAGGCTTCCGCGCGCGGTTCTGCCTCTCAGATATGCCACTGGGAAGACCGGTTGTGTGGCTCCCCCCCCCGTGAGGTCCTATTGTTACCTTCGGCTTCCCAAATGAGGAAACCGAGGCACAGGGAAATTAAGTGACCTGTCCGAAGTCGCACAGGCAGTGAGTGACAGATCCGGGGTTCGCCTCCCCCCGCGCCTGGCAGGAGAGTGGGGACGAGCGGAGATACCACAGGTGCCGCTTGCCTTCTTTCCCCCAGGACTTAGAGGTTAGGTTCTCCAGGTGTTACTGAAAATCGGTTTTAGGGCCTACAAATAAGCATGATGGAGAGTAAAACGGACTCAACGTGTCCCCTACAGTCCTGGAAAGCGAGTCTGGAACAGTTCCGACGTAACAGCACGCGCTTGGGCAACGACACGCTCAGAAAACCAAAGGCCGCAGCGACCAGCCAAGCGCAGGGCACGGATCACACTGTCCCTGACTTACAACCCTCCACTGCCTTCCTCTGCCCTTCGGATCCAGTTTAATATTTAATAGTCCTCACCTGGACTCCCACTGTGTCCACCTTTCCCGTCTTCTGAGTTTTCTTTTCCTTTTTTTTTTTTAAGATATTATTTATTTATTTATTTATTTATTTGTTTGATTGTTTGAGAGAGAGCGCGCGCGCACACCAGCAAGCTCAAGTGGGGGGAGGGGCAGAGGGAGAGGAAGAAGCAGGGAGCCTGACACCGGGCTGGGCCCCAGGACCTGGAATCATGAACTCAGCCAAAGGCAGATGCTTAATGGACTGAGCCACCCAGGCGCCCTGTCTTTTTTTTTTTTTTTTTTAAGGGTTCCATTTCTGTTGACTCTTTTTTTTTTTTTTAAGATTTTATTCATTTATTTGACAGAGAGAGAGAGCACAAGCAGGGGCAGGGGCAGAGGGAGAGGAAGAAGCAGGCTCCTCGCCAAGCAGGAGAAGCCCGATGCGGGACTCATCCCAGGACTCCGGGATCATGACCTGAGTGGAAGGCAGTGGCTTAGCCGACTGAGCCCCCCAGGGGTCCTCCGGGCGCCCGGTCTTAAGGGTTTTCTTTCTGCTTCTGGACCGTTTCATCCTTTTGCCACTTGAGGCTCTTTCTCTGCACATACCCTTCCCTCTGCCTGCGAAGTCCTTCCTTCTCCCTTGCATTTGCCAAGAAAATTCAAGAGTTAAACCTTACTTCTCAGAGAGGTGTTTCCCGGCCCTCGTCCCCACCTGCGGGACCTTCTCCATTACACACGGCAAGTTCACTCTGCGTGCTTTCACGGCACCGTGGCTCCACGCCAGCCTGTCTTATGGCACCCAGGGCTGCGTCCCCAGCCTCGGCACACGGACTCGTCCGGAAACACTTGTGGACTCGATTCCTGACTGCCAGATAGTGTAAGGGGCAGAGAAGACTCACTCCCCTCCACACACACACACACACACACACACACACACACACACACATACACAGTTTGGGCCCGAGACGTTTACAGTTCATGACCCGCGCGAAACAAGAACGCGTCCGTCGTAGCACTGCAGAGTGAGCGGGGCTTGACGTTGTGGCTGAAGCCACACGGTTCGGTCGTCCAGAAGAGCAGCTGGTCAAGTTCATCAAATAGGACTTTACGAGGATGACTGATCGGTCTTAGTTATAGTGTGTGTTTTAATTCGTGTGCCTGAGAGTTCACATTTCTTACATCTCACACTGTGCGGAAAGATCCGGAGCCCATCCAAGGGCAGGATATGATCCCCGTTGGTAAGACATAAGAAGACGTCGAACCAGCGAATGATTATCGTTCATGGTGACTAATTGTTTCTCCTTCTGGAGAGATTAGTCATGACAGACACAAATACCAATCACAGCTATTTGTAGATGGAGACTAACGGGCGAGCAAACTGATTTTTAAATGACGTGTATGAATTCCTTTATAAGCTTGTCATGTTAGAGATCAGCTGCCTGGTTCTTCCCTAGTGTACTACAGTTGTGGGGATCACTCTTTTCTACGACATTTCTTTCTCTTTTTTTTTTAAAGATTTTATTTATTTATTTGGCAGAGATCCCAAGCAGAGAGGCAGGCAGAGAGAGAGGAGGAAGCGGACTCCCTGCCGAGCAGAGAGCCCGATGTGGGGCTCGATCCCAGGACCCGCGATCATGACCTGAGCCGAAGGCAGAGGCTTAACCCACTGAGCCACCCCGGTGCCCCCTTTCTATGACACTTCAATAAAAATCGTCAACTATACAGGGTGTCAGAGGATGACAGGTTGGTAAAGGCTGGGGAGAAAAGCTAAGCAGGAAAGAGGAAGAGCAAGCGAGGGAACACTGCGATGTTAGAGTGGCCAGACAAAGCCTCCCCTCACTGAGAAGATGGCTTTCGGGAAAAGATTTGAAGTTGGTGAAACCGGGGATGAAGGTAGGACGGAGAGGGCGTGATAGGGTTCTGGGATAAGGGAACGGCATGTACAAAGGCCCAGGGGCAGAAGCATGTCTGGTGAGTTCAGGAGCCCCATGGAGGCGGATCTGGCTGAAGTGGACCTGGCAGAGAGGAGAGAAGCAACAGATGACTCTGAGAGACTGGGGGGTGGGGGCAGGGCAATAGGAGGAGGGAGGCTTGTAAGACTGTGGGGAGGTCTTCGCTTTTGTTCAGAAAAGATGAGAGGCTGTGACCAGGGGTGGGGTAGCTTGCTGAGTACATAGCTTGCTGAGTGCGGACTTCAAGGGTCAAGGGTGACCAATCTGGATGCTGTTTCGGAAAAGCAGGCAAGAGGCAGTGGTGGCCTGGACCAGGAAGGTGGCCGTGGCTGGTGAGAAATGGGCAGCTTACACACAGGTCTGACAGACAGAGCTGCTTCTCTGAGTACAGCTGACCGTTGAACTACACGGTTTGAGCTGTACAGATCCACTGATATGCAGATTTTCCCCAATACAGTACAGTACTGCAAGTATATTTTCTCTTCCTTATGATTTTCTCTTTTTTTTAATGTATTTATTTGCGAGTGAGCGAGCGAGCCGGGGGAAGGGCAGAGGGAGAGAGAGCCTCAGCGGACTCTGCACTGAGTGTGGAACCTGACACGGGCTCGATCCCATGACCCTGAGATCACAACCTGAGCCAAAACCAAGCTGGACGCCCAGCCCACTGTACCATCCAGGTGCCCCTCTTCCTTGTGACTTTCTTAATGACAATTTCTTTCTCTGGCTGACTTTATCGGAACATACAGAATATGTGTTAATCGACCATTTGTGTTATCAGTGAGGCGTCAAGTCAATATAGTCAAGACTTGGAGGAGTCACGAGGTCTCTGCCGATTTCAACTGCGCAGGGGGCCAGCACCGCTCACCCTGACGTTGTGCATGGGTCAGCTGCCTTCCTTTTAAATGTTGGTGCACGTAACGTCACTTTCCCCCAGAAAGCTCGTATCAACGTCACTTCTCACTGACAATTTAGGCAACAGTCGTTTCTCCTTCATCAACAATGAGTTAACGTGCTGCTTTAAATTGTAAAAACCAAAAGTAACTCTAATTAAGGGAATAAATCGTCCCCTGAAATGACTGAAATGTCTTGGCGCTGAGAATCCCTCTCGTGGCCAGCAAGGGTTATGAGCTGTCATCTGTTGCCATATACCCGCCGCGTTCTCAGTTGGAGAGAAGGTGCTTCTGGCCAAGGCGCTGATGCCTTCAGGGTGACAAGTCTTCAGGACAACAAGTTGTGCAAACGCATCTCTGGCCTCCCCAACCACATCAGGTAAGCGACTAGGTCCAACCACGCAACTGATGAGCTTTACCACTCCGGACATTCCACTCTCCCTTCTCACGACGAGAGGAGTGCGACTTTTTGTGGATTTGCTCTTGTTGTGTTGCTGTTGAACTTGAAGAACAGTTTGTTTTACTTAAATACTTTTTTTTTTTTTAATTTAAAGGAGGTCCCACACCCAACGTGGGGCTTGGACACAGCCCTGAGATCGAGTCCTGTCCTCTACTGACTGAGCCGGCCGTGCCACCCCATTCGTGTAACTTGAGATGAAATAATTCAAAGTCGTTTTCTCAGGCTCCGTGTTTCAAGGACTTGTTGAATTTTCTGCATTACAGTTCACGCAGACGACTCGTGCCTAGTGACTGCCCTTGCACGCCGCGTTTCTGTGTCTGCCCCTGTGCACTGTGGTGAGCGCACACGCCAGTTTCATTTCGTTAATTTTTTGTTTTTAGATTTTATTTATTATTTGTCAGAGAGAGAGCACAAGAAGGCAGCGTGGCAGGCACAGGCAAGTGAGAGAAGCAGGCTCCCACCAAGCAAGGAGCCCGATGTGGAACTCGATCCCTGGACCTTGTGACCCGAGCCAAAGGCAGCCACTTCACGGAGCCACCCAGGCGTCCCCGCACTCTCCCTTCTTACTTCATTCTCCTGGGTAATGGCACGCTTGGGGAACGGCGTCTCAAATACCGCCAAGAAAACACGACGAGAGAAAGGTGACTCCTGAGAGCCCTTTGGTGAATTTAAGTCTTCATTCTGGTTTGCTTTCTCCCTGACTTCCCATTTTATGTATTTATTCCTCGGGGCTGGAGTCATTGCATTTCTGCTGTCTCCTCTTTGGGTGACATCGCTGGCTTCGGAACTCCGTCGCAGCACCTCAAAGGGTTCTTCTGTCCGGCGTGCGGGTTTCTCTGCGTTGTCCGTCCTTACCGCGGCTTGTGGCTTCCCTGTCCCCACCCTGCTCAGACTGTCTGCTGTCCGTGCACGGGTTTCTTTCCGGCCTGCGGCTGCTCGCGGAGACGTCTGCTCTGCAGGCCCCTGGGAAAGAGGCTGGCACGGGACACTGTCGCCTTCTCTCTCTCCCAGTGTGCTTGCGTTTTGGTGACAGTCGGCTGTGAGCCGATTGCCTGGTGTCTGGCAGCACACCAGGATTGTTGAGGCACCCACCACACCCCCCACGCAGCGAGGTGTTTTAGAGTTGTGATTCAGTCTCCCACAGCTACCTGCCATTTGCTCTCATCTTTGCCTCTGGGCGGGCGGGGGAGGGGCAGGAGTTTGGGGGTTCAATGAGAACCGGTTCTTTTCCAGGTCGGATTTTCCAAGGCAGCTGTTCGGCTGTGCTTGTGGTCCTTTCTAGAAAGGGGTTTCTTATTTTGGAACCAAAAAGAAGGGAGAACTCCGTGGGGGTCGGGGGAAACAGGGAGGTTTAAAACACACACCCCCCAAACGTCCATTTCCACTTGGACACATTCATACACTGTCATCCAATCACTACTCCGTCCTAGATATTAGGTCTGATCGTCAGTGAGTCTTCCTCGTGGCTTTGTCTGAGCCCCTCTCTGAAGGCTGGTGCTGCGGGAGCGCTTGTCAAGGCTACCTGGGCCACCAGGCTGGCCTCGGGGCTCACCTGACTGTCTCAGCTCTGGGAGCACGGTTGTGTCCTGGAGGCCTTGTTCCTGGGCTTACAATAGTTTTACCTTGATTAAGATGAATGGTCATTTGGTGATCTGGGGACATTTTTTACATCTTGTGAGGGGACATTGAAAAAAATGATATTGTCACTTTATCAGCTGGGTTTTAGTTTGTGTGCTCCCATAACGGTTCACTAATACTGTGTACAATGTCACCCCCAGAGACTTTGATACTGGATTTTTTAAAAAAGATTTTTGTTTATTTATTTGACAGACAGAGGTCACAAGTAGACAGAGAGGCAGAGAGAGAGGAGGAAGCAGGCTCCCCCGTGGAGCAGAGAGCCCGACGCGGGACTCGATCCCAGGACCCTGAGACCATGACCTGAGCCAAAGGCAGAGACTTAACCCACTGAGCCACCCAGACGCCCCTGATATGTGGATTAACATGATGCCCTCATAAAGGTCTGAGTCAAGAAAGCCACCCAGGTTTCCAGCTCTGCAACGATGAGGACCGGTCTACCTATTACGCAGTCTCCATTTCTCCGCTGGTGTCCGTGCTCAGGCTCCAGGCGTCAGCGACTCCTCGCCCTCTCAGTGTAAATTTTTAAATGCCTCTTTCGGCACAGCTCTTAGATCTTACTTTTTCTGAAGCCACTGTCGCCTGCTGTGAGGGTTTTAAAGTGGATAACTTCCCATTTGTTGTTTCCATAGTACCCTACGACTTGGCTCTACTCTGAACTTAGCTGTTCCCCAAAGTCATCTTTTAAAGGAAATGAGGAACTTGGAAAAAATAGTTTTGTTTCCAATACAGTAAGAAATGAGTCGGTCAACTTTCGTAGCCCAGCAACTTTGTACTAACACTTACACTAACACAATTATTTGGGAACATACAGAGATAAACGTGACTCAGTCACTGCCTCCAAAGGCTTGTTGTCTGCGGGGAGCCTGGCTGGCCCGGTAGGTGAGCAAGTCGGCGACTCTTGATCTTTGGGTTGTGAGTCAAGCCCCGTGTTGGGTGTAGAGCTTATTAAAAAAAAAAAAAGCTTACGGCCCACTGGAGACAAAATCTGTATTTATTCACTCAATAAGTAATTACGGAGCATTCATTGTGTATCAGGAATGATGCTTAGTCCTAGAGAGGATATAAACCAGCGCATTCATAATCCCTGCTGTCATGACTTACGCGCTAGCCGGGAAGAAGTAATCAGAGCACAAACTGGAATAGGTGGAAATACGAGGAAGGCCTCGGAGAGAATCTGACGTGGCAGGTGTTAGGGAGTGAGCAGGAGTATGCGAGATCTGCGGGAGGGCAGGTGCGCGCCGGACGGGAGCCTCGTGATGACGAGACCAGAGGCACGCGACGGTGGGTGTGACTGAGGAACCACACGTTCGTGCTGCTGGAGCTCGGCGCTGCTGGGCAGGGCGTGGGAGACCAGCTCAGAGCCCTTCCTGCAGCCAGAAGCGGTGGGGAGGGGGTCTTACATGCAATGATAAAGGGCTCGCGTTCTTGCCGCCGATGAAAGCCACCGAGCGACCTGAGTCCCTGACAGCAGGGGAGGGCTGGATGGGAGACGCAGGCGTGGAGGCCAGTGGGCTAGTGTCCAGGCAAGCCTGACGCAGGGACAGGACACGCGGGATGCCGTGGAGACATGTGGAGATCTGAGGCACAGGGAGAGGAGGCAG
Source organism: Meles meles (assembly GCF_922984935.1). Classification (NCBI taxonomy): domain Eukaryota; kingdom Metazoa; phylum Chordata; class Mammalia; order Carnivora; family Mustelidae; genus Meles; species Meles meles. The sequence goes on along the minus strand of NC_060067.1, from coordinate 762,804 downwards.
GGGCTTCGGTCCCAAGCAGGAGAGAACGGACTTAGGGGGCAGGGCCCTGTGGACGAAGAGCTGCCTTTGGGGGAGTGAGGGGGAGACGCCCGGCAGCCCCCAGCTGAGCCACGAGCACAGGGCTCTGGGACACTCACGTCCCTCTGCTGTCCTCACCCTTCAGTCTCGGTCACGGTCCTCGTTCTCGCTTCCCCGGGCGCCGCCGTGGTCTGCCAGCAGGCCTTGGCCAGGCCTTGGCTCCAACCTCTCCTCTGTGAGACTCTCTTTGTGGTGCCCCCGGCGTGACCCAAATGAGACGCGGATCTGTCAGATCCTGGTTCTTTCCTTTCAGTGGCCCACACCCAGCTGTCAGGGGGTGAAGGTCAGGCTCCGGGCAGCCCAGGAGCCCCCAGCCCATCTTGGCTATGTCACGAGGCATCCCCACCCCTGCAGCCCCCGGAGCCCACCGTGCTGGGTCCTGCTCCCGCTCCCGCGCCTGCTTCTCACTTCCAGGGTTGAAGCCGGAGGGGCAAGCGGGTGAGCGAGGCCAGGGCCGGGAGGAGAAGCAAGCGGCCGGGACGGGGCTGTGTCTGTTGCAGGAGAGGTGCGGACTGCAGGGGTGAGGTGAACGTGTGGGCGGTAGATGGGGCAGGAAGGTTAATGCCGAGGGAACGAGGCTCGGGGCCATTTCTGCCAGACAGAAGGTCCCTCTGATGGGCAGCTTCGGCTGAGGACTTTCCCATGACCTGAGCCAGACGCCCTCAGAACGACGCCGCGGCCGGAGGCTCTTCCTTCTCGGTTCCCCCCGCTCTCCCTCTCAGAGGTCAGACCTGTGTCTGGCTAGAAGCTTCTCCTCAGTGACTCCTGCCCCTCCCTCCCTCTCCATCGTCACGGGCATTTCTCTCAGTAAACTTCTCACGTACCTCATTCCGTCTTGGCGTTTGGCTCTGTGAGGACCCGAAAGACAATCAAGAAATGAGCACATTTGGAGGAGGGACCCTCGTGGAGAGCCACCGAGCTTCATCTGTTATGTAAAAAGATCTAGTAACGGATGCGACAGGACTGATCTTAGCATTTCCGAAGTTTCCGGAAGAACATGTTGAAGAAAATTACCGTCCTACGTCCCCTTCCACCATTTGTTTCCCTAAAACGCTGCATGTACAGTGGGACTGGAGCTTCTGAACCCCAAAGGGAAGATGCAGCCTGATTCTACGTGTGTTTTCGAGCAGAGGCCAAAATTCTTGAAATGAGAACAGGCCTAGAAGAAACGTAGGCGCGATGTCCGGGTTCTCTGTGACATGTACTTTTTACAAGGAGGCGGGTTGTGTTTTGAGGGCTTTGTGGCTCTCGGCTCGTCTTAGGAGACTTCGAAAAGGTGCGGAGTGTTGCAGGGATCAGAATTTCCCACCGAGATCGCTCCCGAAGCTGTGTTAGACGCCCGCGCCCCACCAAGGCAGCAGAGAGCCACCCGCCTGCAGAGAACCCGCTTCCTCCTCTTCGAGCCCAGGTTGGCCCAGAAAGGCCCAAGTCGCCCGGTTCCCAGCTGGTAACAAGTTTCGGCTCCAAAGTTTGTGAATAGACCCGGTGCCCGCAGGTTCAGTGAATCTGGATGTTTTCTCCCAAACGCTGAGGATTAAATGCACTTTCCTAAGGTTCTGTTGAGAAGAGCGAGACACCCGCACTTCTTAGCGCCGCGGCTCCTTGACCCCCCTCCGACCCGCGTATCCTCCAGTGTCTCCGGCCTTCCCGGGCTTCAGATCCCCCCGCCCGGGCCTGGCTGAGCCGCGGCGGTGGGAGCCCTGGCGCGGATGAAAACGTTGCTGGAGAAGCTGGGAGGGGACAGCAACGGGGTCTCAGTTTCATTTGTCTTTATCTGCGGTCGCGGCAGGGCAGCCCTGGAGGGCGTCTGGGGCTACTCCTGCCGGAGTCTGTGTGGGAACCATCTGGAAATCCAGCCAGCGCATTTGGCCGTCTCCGACGGGCCCGGCAGAGAGGGGTGCGGCGGTCCGACGGGGTCATCTGGGGTCACCCAGGAAACGGATGCGGGAGTTGGGGTGTCATTGGTTTGCGGGGGGCGGTCACGCCGTGGAAGACAAACGGGGGAAGCAGGAATGAACAGGGAGAGCCGTCCCGCTCGGAGGCACGTGAAGGCAAGGAACAAAGGACAACAGGGCGGGGTCCTCGGCGAGCCGGGCCTCGGGGGGCTGGGGGCCAGGGCTGCCGGCGAGTGGGGTCTCTCCTGCGGGGCCAAGCGGCCGGGACCTGGCGCCACACGCGGTCACGGGCGAGGGCTGCTCCCGACGTGGAAAACAGACAGCACACAGGCCTGTTCTGAAGCTTGAAGGCTCTCGATGAGCCGTGCCTTCGGGAACAGCAGTTCTTTCTCAAGAGAAGGTCTGACGGGGGCACCTGCACGGATGTTTAGGTCTCGCAGATGCCCCGGGGCGAGCATGAGCACCCACGAGCGACAGCACAGCGCTGGTCAGAGCGCGGCGACCGCCCCCCAGTCCAGGGACAGCGCCAGGAGCCTGACTGCCAGCTGAGGGAGCAGCCGTGTGGGGCCGTCCGGGGGCTCCGGGTGCCTCCAGCCCCCCCACTCCCGGACAGGACGGACAGGAGGACAGGAGGACAGGATGTACAGGAAGGACAGGACGGACAGGACAGACAGGAGGACAGGACGGACAGGACAAACAGGATGGACAGGAGGACAGGACAGAGAGGAGGACAGGATGTACAGGATGGACAGGAGGACAGGACGGACAGGACAGACAGGAGGACAGGACGGACAGGAGGACAGGAGAACAGGACGGACAGGATGGACAGGAGGACAGGACGGACAGGACAGAGAGGAGGACAGGATGTACAGGATGGACAGGAGGACAGGACGGACAGGACAGACAGGAGGACAGGACAGACAGGATGGAAAGGACGGACAGGATGGACAGGAGGACAGGAAGGACAGGAGGACAGGACATACAGGAAGGACAGGAGGACAGGACAGACAGGATGGACAGGAGGACAGGACGGACAGGACAGAGAGGAGGACAGGATGTACAGGATGGACAGGAGGACAGGACGGACAGGACAGACAGGAGGACAGGATGGACAGGAGGACAGGAGAACAGGACGGACAGGATGGACAGGAGGACAGGACGGACAGGACAGAGAGGAGGACAGGATGTACAGGATGGACAGGAGGACAGGACGGACAGGACAGACAGGAGGACAGGACGGACAGGAGGACAGGACATACAGGAAGGACAGGACGCTCACCTGTCAGCCTCTGGGAGCAGAGCACAGGGCGAGGGCGGCCACGGGGGAGAAGCAGAGTCTTGGTGGGAGAGAGAAGGAGCCCTGGAGAAGGCAGGGGGAGGGAGGAGGTCGCTGGCTTCTCCCACTTCTGCTTCTCCTCGCTCCCCACGCCCTTGGCAGCTCCTTGTGCAAAGCGGGGGGCCTCAGGGAGGGACAGGTGATGCGGTGTCACTTCTCGGAGACTGAGGACCTGAGGGGGAGGGGGGAGGAGAGAGAGAAAAGGGAGAGGGAGAAAGGGGGAGGGGGAAAGAGGAGGGGGAGGGAGAGGAGAAGTAGGAGGGGAAGAAGGAAGGGATAGGAGAGGAGGAAGAGAAGCGACTGAGAGAGAGGAGGGGAGGGGGGAGGGGGCAGAGGGGCAGAGGGAGGGCCGAGCGCTCGCACACTCTGTTCCGCTTCTCCAGCTCCCGCATCACGGCCAAGGAAGGGACCAGAAGCGGAAACCAGCGACACTCCGGGCCTCTCGCACCCGCCGCGGGTTCTCCAGGTCTGCGCCCTGTCCAGGGTCACGGTGCCCTGCAGAGCGGCTGTGCACATCTGTGCACATCTGTGCCCTGGGCCCCCGAACCCCTCTCATCACTTCCCGCTGTCCCCGGCGGCCTGCGGGCGTTCATCCGTGGTGTCACTTGGACACACTCACGGCCACGGGAAGCATCACTTCTGCTCCCGAGGAGGGGACAGTACGAAGAGGCCTCGGCCCCTGTGTTCAAGGCGGAGGCTGGACCGGAGCTGGCAGACGACGGCTTCTCTGCGGACTTAGCGGGACGGAGTGAGACGTCTGACGGGAGCTTCTGCTGAAGGGAAGCGACGGATGGAATCGCTCGATGACGCTCGGGCCATTTTCGGGGCGGCCTGTGACTCTTCTCATCTGTAACACTGACCCCCCGCTCTGCCCCGCAAGGAATATATCCGAGTTCTTGTGTGCACACGTGGGATTTACTAAGTCACTTGTCGTCTACGACTTTCAGCAAAGTACTTGGGGAAAATGTCCAAACGATGTGACGGCTCTTCGGACGATGGGGTGGGAGACAGGGAAGGTTCGCGTCTGCCCTTCCGGGTGAATTTGTGTCCTTCTCAGGATCCGCGTCTCTCCCCGCGCCACTCCGTCCCCACTGCGGCGCCGGGTGAGTCCTGCAGATGGTCCAGGCGGGAGGTGGATGGCCCTCGGCGCCGGTGTCTGTCGGGACGGTGGCGTGATGCGATGTGACGGTTCCGTGCCCGTCTCCGTGGAGTCGCAAGGGATGAAGGAGGGACGAAGAGGAAGATCCGGCTGAGAAGAGGCTTAATTTAGTCTTTAATCTCCACCCACACCTGGACTCTGAGGTGCTGGGGTCAGAACTTCAACAGGTGGTTTGAGGGGACACAGTTCAGCCCCAACCCATGTTTGCCTGTTTCGCTTCTCAGTGTGTCTTGTTCTCCTGGCGTGGGGGTGACCCTCGGAAGGCATGTGTGGATTCTAACTCTGACCATCTCAGAGTGTCTCTGTGACAGCACAGTCCTCATGAATAAAGGGGTACCTCGTGCCCCCCCACAACATGTACTTCTTAAAAGTTGGGAAAGACATTTAAAAATACAGTTACTTATTTATTTGAGAGAGAGAGCACGAGTGAGTGTGTGGGGCAGAGGGAGGGGCAGGGGCAGAGGCAGGGGCAGAGGAAGAGAGAACCCCAGGCAGACCCTCTGCTGAGCGGGTAGCCCAGACATGGGGCTCGATCCCAGGACCCTGAGATCATGACCTGAGCCAAAAGCAAGAGTTTGATGCTTAACTGACTGAACCACCCCGGTACCGTGAAAGTTGGGGAAGGCTTTTAAAAGTTGGGGCATGTTTCCTTTCCTTTTTTAAAGATTTTGTTTATTTATTTATTTATTTATTTGAGAGAGTGAGAGAGAGCAGGAAGGGATAGAAGGGGAGGAGAGGGAGAGACTCTCAAGCAGGATCCCCGCTGGGTGCGGACCTTGATCCCATGGCCCTGAGATCAGGACCTGAGCTGAAATCAAGAGTTGGACACTTAACCAGATGAGCTGTCCGGGCTCCCCTAAAGGCTCAGGCATGTTTCCAAAGCCTGTTTATGAAAGGAAACCTGCACCAAATACTTTTGTAAAATTAAGAATTGTCTTCTAGTTTTTTTATTTTTATAAGTTTGGATTTCTGGGTCAACTGTTGCTGAAAGTAGGGCTTACATGTGTTCATGGACAATGACAGTGCAACAGACATTTCTGAGGTCCTGCTTCCAGGGTAAGCTCTCTGCTGGGAGCTCACAGTACAACTGTGCCCGAGACAGGCGTGGGCTTGCCCGCTCGGAGTGTCACATTTAACAGGGCAAACAAAGGAATGAGTTACAAAGATGAGACACAGCAATGCTAAATTTTTGTGCAATGCACTTTCTGCAGTGCGCTACATTGTAGCCACCTGCATCCATCCATCCATCCACCCACCCAGCCACCCACCCACCCATCCATGTAACCATCCATCCATCCATCCATCCTTCCATCCATCCGTGCATTCAGCAAAACTTATGGAGCACCTCTCATCTCTCTGGCCCTGTGGATTGGGAAGACACTTGGTGATTATGACTGGCTAGTTTGCATGACTCTTAAATGTGAGCTGTGAATTCTTTGTGCATTGTTTTTAGAGGCAGTTGTAATAGCTTTATAAAATCGAGCCAAGTATAGCTCAAACTAGGTGTCCTTTGGGAAAATACTTTTCTGATGAAGATTTTTTTCTTTTTCTTTTTTTGGTCATTCCTTTTTTCTGAAGGTGGTGTGTGAGCAAAACTTCGGTGACTTGACGTGTTCTTTGTAGACTGGTTGGCTGAGGTTCGATGGTACTGCCAGTGGTCTTTCAAGTCTGATGTGTTTTCATTTGACTTCTTTTTTGATGCAAAAGAAATTATTAAGATGCACTACAATCAGTGGCCTAGAAATTGCAATAAAGGATGTTCTTCTCAATTAAAATAACCTATGAGCGCTGTTATTATACAAGCCAGGAGCATTCATCTATTTAGAGTGGGAAAACCAAGTGAAATAGGAATAGCATAAAAAGACAGATAAATTTGCATACTTTCAAAAGAGAAATTATATTTTTATACCTCTTCAAGCTGTCCCATTTTCTCTTTCTCTCTTCTGTGGCAATGCTGAATTTAAAACAAATGGAAAAACAACAGACTGAATGTTACAATAAAACGCATTATATCAATCAGATGAACAAGACAAGCTTGTTGGGAAGCTTTAAATTATCTCTGTGCCACTCAGCCTTCTTCTAGCACGGAGTGGTGGAACTTTGGCAGCCAATCATGATGGCGTGTGATGATTAGTGACCTTAGTTTGGAGCATGTTATTGTTTCCAAGGTTTATAATGCTGGAATTTCCTGGAGACAGCAATACTCAATTTAAGGACATCTCTCAAATGGAAACTTAAAAACAAAACAATACAAAGCAAAACGAAAGCAAAACAAAACAAAAAAAAAACCCCAAACCCTGCAATTGTTGAGAAATATTTAGCCATTGCAATGGCAACGGCATTCCAGAAATGTCAACCAGCCTCAGTGAATTACCCGCATGTCATCGGCCACCTAATACTCAAGATTCTGCTTTCCCACCTACAAGTGTTTACTTTGCTTCGACAGAGGCAAGTTTCTAAGTTATACAGTGGCCTGTAGTCTCCTCCCTTTTTTCTTTGTAGGGATACAACGTGGGGATGGCTTCTAGCCCCATGTTTTGCTTGGCGTTTTCTAAGCCTGCTCACGTTGATTCCTGTACTCTTGGATGGAAGAAGAAGGGACCTAAGCAATCCTTTTTTCCGGGTGTGATATAGTATAGATAAAGAACTGGAAGTTCCACACATTTTTCCTTAGGCTGTTTGTCTACCAACAAAGCAACAATCCAACCATCCCTGGGTTGTGTAGATGGAGGCCAAGGAACGAAATAATGTACACAAACCCACATCAGAATGGCCTGTCCAGAGATCCAGCCCTGCCACCACCAAGATGGAGACTTTGTACCAGGTGGGTCCCGTTCCTAGTGCTTGAATGCCCAACCTGATGCAGAAGAAGCCGCCCTGCGGGCCATGGCGGCCGCCATGATGGTGCACGTGCTGGTGGTGATGTCTTACTTCCTCATCACTGGAGGAAAAATTTATGTTAGCGACCCTCCAAGTGTTGGCTTTATGACCGACAAACATGGACGTCAGAGACCAAGCTTTCTTGGCCCACGACTAACTGGACAATATATCACAGAAGAATTGGCGTCCAGCTTCCTACTTACAACAGGAGGTTCGGGTTTCTTAATCCTGGACCAATCAAATGTACCAAACATTCCAAAACTCAATACATTTCTTCTTCTCTTCATTGAATTTGTCTGTATCCTATGGAGCTTTTTCATGGCATGTATTCATGAGAATGGAACTGTTAAGCCATCTGATGGTTCAAATGCTTTTTCAGAAGAAATCAGTGGATATTGGATTTGTTCCTGTTCTGAAATTTTAAAGACTGCCCCAAGCCTGTGATGTGAAATATGGAAAAGAATGAAAAGCCGCAGAAACGCAGCAGCTGGTGAAAACACAGGATATGCCGATGCCTGAACTAGAATGTGTCGTTGGTTTCGGAGAGACAAGCTTCCACAGTATTTCTCCTGCTGGATGTGCCAACGGTGTTGTGGCGTTTTCTTCTTAGTTTCTAATGTCTCGGAGAATATATACTCAATTTCTACAACTATAATATTGAATAAAGTGATTTTTTTTTACTGCTCCCTTAACATTTCTTGGAGATGACATTTCTGACTTTGAAAAATGAATGTAAAATCAGGAGTAGAGATCGCATGAGCTGAGACCTCGGAGAGATGATCAGCTTTCCTTATGGTGCTTTGCTTTGAACAGAATGTGTGACATTATTCAGACACATGCACGACTGTTTCCTGCACAGTAAGATGTACGAAAGGAGCAGAAATCAATAATTTTCCTAATTAAAAAAAAGAGCCTCTCCCTATCAGTGTCTTGAAAGCAATCCAGGCCCCTGGCTTCAAAGAGACTAAAAAGATGGTTGGGAAGTGTCTGATAGATCATCACTTAAGAATTCCCCACATGGGTCTTCACTTTTAAAATAGTGATCTGGGGGCGCCTGGGTGGCTCAGTGGGTTGAGACTTCGGCTCAGGTCATGGTCTCAGGGTCTTGGGATTGAGCCCCGCATTGGGCTCTTGGCTCAGCAGGGAGCCTGCTTCCCACCCCCCACCTGCCCCTCTGCGGTTCCTCCAGATCCACTCCTCTTGAACCCATGGTAAGTTGAGGCAGCTGCGGACGACTCTCCCCTGGGCAGAGGGGCTTGGGAGGACAGAAGCCCACGACCAGGCTGCCCCACTTCCATCCCTGCTGGTGGGGGCGGGGAGGGTCTCTGAGCTCTACCACCAGCAGGGAGAGCAGGACAGGAATTTCCAGGTCATCACAGCACTTCCTTGCCGCAGAGGAAAGGGAAGGAAAGGGTTTACCCCAAACTACACATGGGTGGGGGTGGGAAGGGTCACAAGGTCAGGCAACTTCTCTCCTTCCTTGTTCTGCACAGGAGCAGCCCCTGGGAACGCAACGGGCTTCCAGGGTCTTCTGTAAGTGAGGACAGGAGGGAAGGGGTAAACGAAGGTCACAGAGGCTCCCTGAAGCTCACTGAAGCTCATTCTCACCCATTAGCTCCCACCTCGTCCTCTCCCATCTAGTCTCCGGGCCCCAGGAGGAGAAGAATGAGCTGCGGGAGTGACTCTGCAAGTGTGGCTTGTCCTCGGCGGAGGCCACGGGACAGAGGGAGGCCCGGGGGGCTGGGCAAAGGCTTGCCAGTGCGCGGGGCTTCTCCACACCCAGCCAGCGACCCCTACCCCGGCAGACAGTCCAATCCAGTCACCCTTCTTCACGAAGGGCTCGCCAGGCTGCAGGACATAGAGCCAGGAGAAGGGAGGCGGCACGTTCCCTCCGGCCTCGAGAGTTGGGCTGAGCCTGAGAATTCCGTGGACAAAAGGCAGATGAGCGGGGGATACACAGAGTTACTGCTCATGGGGGCCATCATGGGAACATGGGAGCCCCCCAAAGCGGCTGGGCCCAAGCGTCCATACACCGGATTGGACAAAGAGTCCTAATTGTGAGAAAGTACCCAACACGTATGGAGAAGCTGAAGGGAGATAAGGGTTACTTGCAAACCCTCGTTAGCACTGATTCTCTTGGTGTCTTCTCCTTGTCTCTGATGATAAGACCGTTTCACACACACACACACACACACACACACACACACCCTGGGACAGAGAGGGCAGTTCTCACATGCAAGTTTCATCTCCTGCTTTTAGGAAGAGAAAAGGAGGTCAGAGGGTCCTCCTTGCATCTGTGGTTTCAGGTGTCTTTCTTCCTTCCTCCCTTCTTTCCTTTCTTTTCCTTCCTTCCTCTCTCTCTCTCTTTCTTTCCTCCCTCCCTTCTTCTTTCTCTCCCTCTTCTTCTCTCTTAAATCTCTGCATCCGACATGGGGATCAAACTCACAACCCCGAGATCAAGAGTCACGTGCTTTACCAACTGAGCCGGCCAGGTGGCCCTCAAGTGCCTTTAACTGGAAATAATCTTATGTCAAACTGGCATCTGGGGCATATTCCGCTGCCTCTCACTATCCAGCTAGTTACTCACAAAAGCAGAACTAGAAGTTGGTCCCCTTCACTTCCGGTCTGTGGTTATTTGACTACATCTCAGTTACTGTCTTGTGTCGGGGACGCGCTACTCCCCCTCACCGACGTCTCGCGGGGAATCTACGACGCGCCAGGCTTGTTCTCGAGGCCTCCCGATTTACTTGAGCACGTAAGAGTGTGGGGGGATATGGAGGTGCAGAGAGCATCAGTAGTTTAATAAATGGCACTTTCACGTGGTTCAGCCTGCAAACATGTGCAACACAGCTGGTTAGTCACGAGTCTGAATTCAGAATCTTGCCATTTGTGACAACATGGAGGCACCTAGAAAGTGTTACGCTGAGTAAGTCAGAGAAAGAAAGACACATACCATAGGATCTCTCTGACATGTGCAATCGTAAAAAAAACCAATAATGAACTCATACGTACAGAGAACAGATTGGTGGGCTGTGGGGGTGGGCAAAATGGTGAAGCTGGTCAGAAGACACAGATTTCCAGCTATAAAATAAATGTGAAGGGGATTTCACGCACAGCATGGTGACTATAGCTAATAGTCCTTGCTTTCATATTTGAAACTCACTAAGAATATGAGCTAAAAGCTCTCATCACAAGAAAAAAAATCACTGCCACAATGTTAACAAGATTGCTTATTGTGGCAATCATTTTGCTTTATATACGGACATTTTGCTTTATTTAAGGATGGCCAGGCGTCCTTTTTTTGCAATACATGCAAATGCCAAATCGTTATGTTCTGCGCCTGAAAGTAATATAATGTATGTCAAATATACCTCAACTTAAAAAAGGGAGAATTCAAACTCAGGTCCTTACCTCGAGTCTGGTGCTATTTTTCTACTACTCCACTAGGCCAGAACCTTTTGCAGTACTTCCTTTCATTAAACTCATTTCCACAGATTATGTTTGTTTATCTTTATTTTTCATTATATTTTGGGAATGAATGAAACAGATGCATTTTTTTGTGTTTTTTGTTTGTTTTTACCAAGAACATTCCTTTTAGTCTCACTCCGTGTTTTCCCACTCAGACTCAATTATTTCCCCTCAATTCTGAGCTCCCAGATCCCAGAAAGGATGGGCATGAACTTGAGAGGTGTTTCAAACCCGAAGTCAACCAAGTCCCTATCTCTGTTGATGCTGGTGGCTATTAGAGCTCGATGGGACCTTGGCCAGAGTCCGGTTTTATCCTCTCTCTTTGCAGATGAGAAAACTAGATCCAGAAAGACTCAAGGCCACACAGCCGGCCAGGAGTGCCCTTGAGGCAGCTCTGCGGTACCCGGCTAGCTCGTAGTGCGCAGGGGACAAGCTCTGTTGCAACCGCTTCCCCTTGGCTCCCTGCACCGGGATGCGTGGTGGGTGCTTCCGAAATAAGCCTTGCAGGACACGGAGATTAAGGACAGGACATCCCCTTACTTTAAACTGATCCTCTCCAAAAAAAGGTCCCAAACTCTCTAGGGCCCTTTTGGATAGTCTTGGGAGATACGTCCCACGGTTACTTTCTTCCCTTAGATGGAATGTTAACATGGAAGTTTCTAGAGTGATCTAACCTCCATCCACTCTTTCAACAAAATCATCCCCGTCCTCATTCATGGGCGATGCTGCAGCTAAATACAGAGCTCTGGGTTCAGAGGAGTGAGGTTCAGGACTTATCCGGTCTAGATGGGGGAATATCCTCCTTTTGTGAGAAGGCTTCAAATTGTTTTTCCAAATGTAGCCTTTCCTATTAGACGGACAAGCAATACGACTGGTGCATTTAAGGGACAGGGAGCCACGGAAATATTTCCAATCATTTTAGGTCATGTCGATCCCAACTCAGCTCGGAATACAGTTACACCCCACCACTGCTCAGTACAAAGCAGCTGGTAGATGCCAGCCAGACCCAGAGGGTGCACCGGCTGGAACCCCACTGAGCTGCAGGCGGACCAAGAAGCCTGCAGCTGAGGGCAGGGACCCAGGTGTTTCGGGGGAAGGAAGGGCGGAGAGGGGGGCAGCGCAAGGGAAGAGTTGGGGGGCAGGACGGAGGGAGAGCCGAGCCCATCTTCCATGGCTCTGGGCACTCTTAGCAGGGCCGCCGGGGCTTGGGGAAGGAAGGTCTTTCCTGCTCTCTCGGGTGACAGGCAGGAGGAGGGGTGCCCGCCCGTCAGCTGAAGCAGCACTAACAACCATACTGGTGAGTGAGACGTGGGGACGACATCACTTGGGTTCTGCCTTCCAGATATGGAACTAGCCGACCTTCCCTCCAGCCCAGCTGATGGGGCACAGGAGGCCTTGTCTTGTGAGTCCAGCGCTCGAAGCAAATGGAAACCATAGGGTCATTGTGGCGCAGCAGGGACCCCTGAGAGGACGTCCTCTGAACAACATTTAAGCACCCGGGCAAGACCACCAGTGAGTTCAGAATCATTTATTGTGCGTCACTCGTGGTTTGTACATTGTTAATGGCAAGACAACAGTGTCCCACAGTGCTGGGGGAAGAACTTCATTCTGACCATCTCCTACTGGCTCCCCTTCTTTTCCCGGAAGTTTTAAGTCCCTACATCTTTCCTGAAAAGATCTATCCTCAAGGAGCTCCAACATCCTTCTCTTGCGCTGACAACCGACACATAGGAGACGCTGTCCGGTTAATGCACGTGCTCCTTACAAGGCGACTTAACACACGGAAGGTTTTTTAATCCGAAAGCTACGTGATGATCGCTTGGTGTTTTGCTGCAAAATCAGTGAGGGCCGCATGCAGGGGAAACAGTAGCAGACGCCGAGTTCTGGGTAACTTGTTATTAAATCCGACGCCTGGTGTGGAAAATTAAGATGCTCACTTAGCAGGAGTCGCGGAAGCACGTGCGTCGACGGCTGGGCCGACTGGAACACGGACTAGGTGTCTCCACACTGAAATGAGAGTCGATCTGAACTTAATTCTATGTCGGGCACATCCGAGTTACACACCTTTAAAAGGACAATAGCGAAGAGAACAAAATCAAACAGCTGAACAGACACCGATGCGCAGGGCGGGCTGGGCGTGGTCGGGACAGGAAGCCGGCTGGGCACCGGGCAGGTCTCTTCTGAAGCCAAGACGGTGGAGCAGGAATAAGCTTAAACGGGGAAAAAGAGAGGGTGAGAGCCATTTCCCGTGCTGTCATCTTTCAAAGTGTTCAGTTCTCCTAAACACCACCACCACACGGACACACACGCGGTCATTACAAAACAGAGACATCGGACCCCTCTTCTGCCTTCTGCCCTGCCTCTCTGCTCCTTCGGATGGTGGGTTTACGAACCGCGCAGGGTCCACTGCTAGGAGAGAAAACTCACGCTCTCCTGAATCACGCGGAGAGAGTACGAAGCTCCTTCATCGTGTCAGGGTCAACATCACGTAAAGCACGTGACCACGTGTGTTTGACTGCAGCTACGGCAACTAAATCACGCGTTACACTGTAATGTTAAATCATAGTTACGGTGACGTTAAAAAATTTTTTTATTGACAGTTGACATGATTTTTGAGACAAAGAGAAAGTTCCCAAACCCCATAGATTCTGTTCCCTCCCTGCCCTCTACCCCACCCACATCCAACGCAGGAGAGGACTGCAGTGACAAAGCCATGAGCCCAGGCGTCGATGGCAGACATAGCAGGCAGCCCCACGTTCACGAGCTCCCATCTCCGGTCCTGGCTGTCCGGGCCTCGATCATCGGCTTCGTTGCCCGTTTGCGGTCTGTGGCCAGCCCCAGCCAGCACATGAGGTCAATGAACCAGGTGGTTGGGTTGAAAGGTAAGCCGAATTCACTTGCGAAGCAGTCAAAGGGGAAGGTGTGGTTGGTCATTGTGGAAACCTTCACCTACAAGACAAAGCGGGATTGAAACAACCCGCCCCACCTCCCTGCCCAGACGGAGCCCCACCGCTCACTGAGCTCCGTGGGCAGCAGACGTTGTCTGCCCTTCGAGAGCACCGGCGCGACGAAGTACGAAGAGAAACACAACGAGACAGCACAGAGCCACGAGGTTAATCTCCCCGTATGAACCGTGGGTATGGTACCACGATTTCGGGGCCGGACTTCGGAAACTAAATGCTAAATGGCTGATAACAGATCCTCATTTTTTAAAAAGATTTTATTTATTTATTTATTTAACAGAGATCACAAGGAGGCAGAGAGGCAGGCAGAGAGAGAGGAGGAAGCAGGCTCCCCCGTGGAGCAGAGAGCCCGACGCAGGGCTCGATCCCAGGACCCTGAGATCATGACCTGAGCCGAAGGCAGAGGCTTTAACCCACTGAGCCTCCCAGGCACCCCCACATTTCCTCGTTTTGACGTTTGTTCATGACAGGAGAATAGCGTCCGCGGGCTGGAGGGACCAGACGAGGGCTTGCTGGAGAGCCGCGAAGACCCGGCGGTGTATGGCTCGGACAGGCCAGCAAAGCGCGGAGGAACCGTTACCATCCCAGACAGGCTACAGGGTTTTCCACCCCTCCTGCTGAGCAGCTTTTCCTCCCTTACCTTTTTTTTTTAAATTGAAGTATTTTGAGGAGGGATCTCACGGCTTCTTTCACTTGACTCTCTTACACAGCTTTACTGCGATACGATTCACCCATTTGAAGTACAACCTTACCGGCTTTCAGTGTTTTCCGAGTCGTGCACCCTTCACCACAATGAATTTTATAACATCTTCTTTACGTACAGGGAAGCGCCCCACTCCTGAGCTCTCGCGCCAACCAGCCCCTCCCTTCTCTCCCGTCGTGGATAATCTACGGTCCCCGGACTGGCCGAGGCTCGCCCAGATCAGACATTTCTAGGAGGGGCGTCTCACAGGCGGCTCTGACGAGCGTCTGAAATCTGAACACGGACTCCGTGAAGCAGGTCCCCTCCCCAGCGGGGGCGGGCGTCGCGCCATCCGTTGAGAGCCTGAACAGAACAAATGGTGGAGCCAGAGGAATTTGCCCCTTTTATTCTGACCCAGTGACTGACCTGGAACATTTATCTCATCGTCCCCTGCCCTCAGATTGGGATTGGCACGATGTGTTCCCCTGGCTCTCCGGCCTTGGAACTCAGATTTAATGATCCCACTGGCTTTCCTGGGTCTCCAGCTTGCAGAGAGCAGACCGTGGGGTTTCCCGGCTCCCAAAATCCCGTGAGCCTGCTCCTCATAATAAACATCTCCCCTCTTCCCCAACCTTTCCCTCCCTCGTCTCTACTTATTTACACCACGCGTATGTATGGACACACACACACACACAGAAATAGCAGGATTCCTATTCATATCCCACACACATGTCTCTACCTGTTTGTGTAGATTTCCCACGGTTTCTGTGTATATGGGGATTTATCACGAGGAACCTATAACATTGCATTACAGTACACACCGGAACTGTGCGGAGTGGGTTGTATGTAATAGTACACGCGTGTGTGTCAGTGTGCGTATGCGTGTAGTGTATCGTGTCCTAATATGCATGTATTTATAATGATTCTGTTTCTCTAGAGAACCCGATACAACCCCCGTAGATCTGTCTGTTCTGAAGATTCCATATAAACGAAGTCACACCACATGTGATTTGGGGACTGGCTTCTTCCACTTAGCTAAGTTTTCAGGGCTGTGGCAGGTGTCGGTATTTTATTTCTTCTTATTGCCCAACGGTTTTCCATTGCACGGACGCACCTTTGCACTTCCCACATTCGATGGGTGACAGACGCCTGGACGATTTCCACTTTTCGCTATTATGAGTCGTGTTGCTCTGAACACTCACAAGCGAGTTTCTGTGCGGACGTTGATTCTTACTTCTCTTCTGCACAAATCTGGGAGTGGAGTTGCTGGATCATACGGTAACTATTTTTAACCATTTGAGGAATTGCTAGATTCTTCCTTTAATTTTTTTTTTAAAGATCTAGTTATTTATTTGAGAGAGAGCGCGTGCATGGGGGAGGGAGAAAGGAGAGGGAGAGAGTCTTAAGCAGACTCTCTTCTGAGCTCAGAGCCGGACACCAGGCTGGATCTCACGACCCTGAGATCATGACCCGAGCCAAAACCAAGGGTCGGACGTCCAACCAACTACACCACCCAGGTGCCCCCCTTTACTTCTTAGTAGGTCCTCCCATCCCCCAGCTCTGCTGACCACAGCTGAAGGGCTCTGCTCTGCGATGAGCGTACCCGATGGACAGATCTGTGGTTTAGTTTTTCTTTTTAATCAGTCTGCTTTTCCCTGCCCCTTCCTTCCCCTGAGTATATGCAGAGGAGTTTCCCACCATGTTCAGAAGCAGACGCCGCGCTGAGGCCGGGCTGGACCCCCTCAACCGCACAGCCTGATGTGCCAGAAGCCTTCCCCGGACCTTAACGAAGAAAACCGACGAGGAACCCACTGTGGACCTTGGTGCACAGAAAGCCAACAGCCGGCTCCTGAGGGCCCGCGCCACGCCCATGTCCTTGGGCTTTCCGGCCCCTGTCCCCACACAAGCTGGAACTCCGTCTTGTCCTCCCTTCTCTTCTGAAAAGACACGGCCGTGCTGACTCTGAGGGCCGAGGGAGAGGCCACGTGTGTGGCTCCGTCGGTGAAGTGTCCAGCTCTTGATCTGGGGTCAGTCACGATCTCGGGGTCGTGGGATCGAGCCCCGTGTCGGGCTCTGCACTCAGCAGGGAGCCTGCTCCTCCCGAAGCTCACTCTCTCTCTGTCCCGCTCTCAAAATAAATAGGGGAAAAAAAAAAAAAGGAAGATGCAGGGAGAGGAGGAAGTGGCAGGAGCATCAGAAGCTCCTTCCGAGACACTTTTCTCTCGGTGCAGCCAGTGTCCCCACGGCTGAATTGGTGCTCATTTAACCACCGTCATTGCTCCTGTCAACACAAGATCCTGGGGTCTTAGTAAGTGCGCGAGGCTACCGACACGGTGGCAGAAACTCCTTGCTGCTGGGACGCCTGGGTGGCTCAGTGGGTTAAAGCCTCTGCCTTCGGCTCAGGTCATGATCTCAGGATCGTAGGATCGAGCCCCGCATCGGGCTCTCTGCTCAGCGGGGAGCCTGCTTCCTCCTCTCTCTCTGCCTGCCTCTCTGCCTACTTGTGATCTCTCTCTGTCAAATAAATAAATAAAATCTTAAAAAAAAAGAAACTCCTTGCTACTGAGACGTTGCCCCTCCAGGTTCCACCTCCACGCTCAAGGCCCAGCTTTCCAAGGAGCCCGAGCTGCGTCCACAAAGACACAGCCAATGTTTCTTTATGACTTACCGTGCGCCAGCCGCGGTGGCGAGGGCTTTAACGGGTGTGCAGACCTATAATCCCCTCTCTGAGCTAGCTGCCACAGTTATCCCCATTTTAAAAATACAGAAGGGACCGGCAACTTGCTTTAGACCGTAAAGCTAGGAATGAAAACAACATCACTGAGGCTTATTTCATGCTAAGCCCTGCTGCAAAGCTTACACAGTAACTCGTCAAACCGTCCCGGACCCCGGAGCAGGTCAATGTCACTGTCGTCTTTGCTTGTCAGAGGAAGACACAAGGTGTGGCAGATCAGACAGCTTGCCCGGAGAGAAAGTGGGGGAACCAAGACCCGACCAAAGTCATCAGAATCCGGAGGCCTCGCTCTTATCCATCTGGGGACACCATGAGACGCCGCGATTTTGCTTCTTCCCATCTCTCCGACTGACGGCCTTTGTTCTTGCGGTCCAACAGCGGGACAGAACGGTCAGGGCAGTTTGAAGAGAGTCGCCTGAGATGGCTCCTGCAGGAATGTTTCCATGGTAGAAATAAGTAGCTACTAACTACTGAGCACCTACTGCATGACGGACATTGTCCTACACCGTGCACACTGGTAGCTTACTTCCTCTTCATAACACCCTGTGAAGTAGACATCACGATTCCCACGTCAAAGATGAGAAAACTCTAAATCAGAGAGATCTGGTGACTTGTCCAAGAGCCAAGATTCTACCACCAAAGCCCAAGTTCATCCCACCAACTCCCATCCACTGCCTCTCTTTACAGATTCCAGAAAACCACTGGACAGCCAAGAGAATCTGAGCTGCCGTACTTCCCATCGGCTCTCACTCCCCGGCTCACCAATGGTGCCCAGAGCAATGAGCAGGTTCTGCCGGGGGCTTATGTGCTTGTCGTAGGGCCGGTTCCCGTACATGTGGGCGGCGCCGTTGACCAGCCACGTGACGTTGAGGGTAATGGTGTAGCGGAGGACGGACGCCAAGAAGTAGGAGGTCCACAGACTCTCCCCCCAGAAGCACCAGGGCACCATCGTGGGGACCCCGAGGCACATGAGCGCCACGGTGATCTTCTAGTACCTGGAAGGCAGAGCGTTGCGCAAGCACGGGCCCCGCCGATGGGGGCAGGCACGGGCTGGGCAAGCTGCCGGGAAAGTAGGAAGTGTGCCTGCTGGCTCCTTGCACGCTTTCTGCACGGAAGCACCCCATCGCATGTCACCGTGTACAGGGGCTGCAAACCCATGTCCCTGTGAGGGCGAGGTGGAAACCCAAAGTGGAGTTGGGTCGGACTCTGGGCAGCGGCAGGGCAGCTCCCCAGTTCCACGGCCCCCGCTCCTCCGTTCACCTGTCAATCCACTGGACAATCGGGTTGTCTCCAGTGACTTCGAGAAACACCTGTTTCTTGAGTAATTTTCAGACACGTGATTCCATACTATCGTAGCCTGGCACAAGGTAAACACTGCAATCCCCTCTCAAACAATGTTCCCTCTTCACTGGAGACTCCGTTCCAAGCCAGCGGAAGGGAAGTCAGTGAGAAGGCGGAAGCACGGCACATGCAGAGTCGTGTTTACGAAGAAACCGTCCGCAGTTTGGTGGTCGGACCTGTGTACCCAGCAAAGTATTGACTAAGCATGTACTGGCTGCCCGGTCACGAGGGCTGGTGATACAAAGACAGATCCGGCACGGTCCCCGCCCAGGCCTCCATTAGGAGGTGACCTTCTGGCCATGTGGAACCAGCTCTGTGCAGGGACAGGCACGGGGCTGTGCCGGGAGTTCGCAGCTGTTTCCTCCCTGGCCTCACGCAGCCTAACGCGGCTTCCCGGAGGCCTCGTTAAGATGCGTCGTACGAAACGGCACCGTGTGAGCAACGACATTCAGGAGGTGGAGGCCTCGAACTTGAGTCTGGATCTGATTCTGGACGCGGAACCAGCCGTTTTCTTTCTTTTGCTCCCTCCTGCGTGCAGCTAGCTGGTTCCCCAAGAGCAGAGCCTGAGGCAAGGCCATGAAGGGGGTAGTCTATCTGGGAAGAGACAGGGAAGGAGGGAAACCAAACCGGGGGGGGGGGCTCATGTGTTGGACACCTGAACTTGGACCTCGGTGGGACAGATCACACTCCGGAGTTACTCTCCCGAGGAATGAAAGAAAAGGCTGTTTTCCCACTGGCTCCACCTGCGTCCCGGCCAAGGGATGTCACATGGGATATCGGCTCCCTCACAGCTCCAGTTTGCTCGGGTCGGCACGGCAGAGCGTGTTTCTGGAAGCATCTCAGGTGGTGGTGGCAAAGACACCAGGCAGGACGCGGGAAACCAGGCGTCCGGCTGAGCAAGGTGCCGTTGGGGCACACCTGGTGTGGGCAGGTGGCTGCGGCGAGAGCCGGCGTGAAAAGACGGCGGAGCAGGCGGGGGGCACGAGAGGGGTCTACGGAGGAGGTTGTGAGACCTACAGCGGATCTTGGGAGGATCCGGTAAGCAACACACACATACCATGTGCATATCCTAGGTCATGGCTATGCTGAGAACGCTCCATGTACTGGCTCATTTAATCCAGTAGAAACTCTAGGGGGAAGTGACCATTACTATCACCATTTTACGGAGCAAAGGAAAGGTTCCATAGTTGGGCCAAGGTTACAAGACGGAGACGTAGTAGGACCAAGATTCAGATCCAGGCAGAATCACTGCCGAGACCACCGTCCCCTTCAATGCAGCTGTCGTGGTATCCCAGTGACTTGAATGTGGGTGCCGCTGGGTTCACCCGGTGCCCAGCAAAACACGAATTTTATGGGAACCGACACTTACGCACAGCTAGCAATCTGCAAGACACACTTACACACAGGATTTGCACATGAATCATTTAAGTTGAAGAGGGTCCTCAGGAGGCCAGGTGAGTGGGCTGTGGCCACTGAAGGGACTGGCGCTCTTCTGCCGGGCTCCCTAGAGCCGCATGCAGAAAACTGTTATAGGAAAAAAAGATTTTGTTCATTTATTTGACAGTGCGTGAGCGTGGGGCGGGGGGCGGAGTGGGCAGAGGGAAGCAGGCTCCCCGCGGAGCAGAGCCTGATGTGGACCTGATCCCAGGACCCTGAGACCATGACCTGGGCCAAAGGCAGAGGCTCAACCCACTGCACCCCCCAGGCGCCCCGCGACCGCTCTGGAGATCTACTCGTAAGGGAGGGGGAGGAAGGCAGCCTGAGCCGAGGAGAAGCTCAGCTATGATGAGTTCCAGCAGATCCGGCAGGGACCTCCGGGGCTGGGGGACCCTTCAGAGTTGTCCCAAACTGCACGGTCTCCCCGCATCATCCAGCCTTCGGCTTCGGGGCGCACCCTGGAATGGGTGGTTCCATGCGGTCAAGGACGCCCCCAGAGAGGAGCACCCGCTGAAGGCGGTCCCGGGAGAGGTGCGCAGGTCCTGCCGAGGCCCTGGGGCTCGGGGGTGAGTGCGTGCAGGGAGGGGTGTTCTGAAGGGAGAACGGAAGAGGTGGCCAGAGCCACGGGTCTGCTGCTCTCTGCACCTCCGAGGAGGAGAGCAGGCCGGACTGTGTGTCAACAGAAGGCATTTTGTGGCTGAAAAAGGTTCTTCCCTTCCTCCACTCTCTGGGCTACAGTCCAGAACCTTTGGAAAGAACCTGTCCTGGGGCACCTGGGTGGCTCCGTGGGCTAAGCGTCTGCCTTCAGGTCAGGTCATGACCTTGGGGTCCTGGGATCGAGCCCTCTCTTCAGGCTCCTTGCTGGGCAGGGAGTCTGCCCCCGCCCCCACTCATAGGCTCTCTCTAAATCAATCAATCAATCAATAAAATTTTTTTAAAAAGGAAGAAGATTAGCCTCTCCTTGTCACGATCTGAGCCATTGTCTTGGCTGCTCATTTAGCTCCTGAGAAGGAGGAGGAAGAAAACACTGCGGGCGAGCTCTGCTGGGCACCAGGCTAAGCAGCGCCCAGGCCTTCTCTCTTCCTCCTTCCTGCACACTGGGAACAGACAGGGGCCACGGTTCCCCCAGGAGGAGGCCGGGCCCTCGCTCTGGCCCTCAGCTCTGCCCCGGCCTCTTCGGCTCACAGGACTCTGCTTCCGCGGACGCCCTGCCCCGCCGTTCTCTCCCAACCTGAACTTACTTGAACTTCGTCAGGAAGCCCCCTGCCGGCCTGGGCTCCGGCCCTAGCACAACCCCCATCCAGCTAAATGTCCTCTTCCTCCAAAAAGACCCTCTGTAAAAATCCTTGCAGTAAAGCGTGGTGTGTTTAAAGCGAGGGCTACCCTGTGATGTTCCCTAGGATTCCTTGTTGCGTGTTCAGTGGAATGAATAGAGGAGAAGGGATTTTAGGGGCCACAGAGGGTCTGGGTGGGGCAGCCAGAGGCTGATCTTTGCATCAAAATTCCCCGCAGCCATCAGACAGACCGGACGCCGTCCCGTGCCGCCGAGGGCCCTTCCTCCCGTGCCTCCTGGCTTCCAGCAGCTTCGTGACCGTCGCTGGCCTTCTTGCTTCAGAACAAGTGTGGGGACGGCTCCCCGGCTTCCTTGCTCAATGACACTCAACTCTGAACCCCCAGCCCAGGGTCCACCAGCAAGTCCGTGAGGCCTCCAGCTCCTCGTCCTTCCTCACCGGGGGGATTTCCTTTCTTCAGCTGCGGTAGGAGGAGGCTGCTGAGGGGCCGCCGATACCGCTCTGTACTTTCGCTGAATGGGCTTCGTGCGTTGTAAAGCGTCACAGAGCAGAAAACCGTCCAACCCCGCCACGTCCTGGCCGTGTTTCCTCGAGCAGATGGTTTAATCGTACCGAGCCCCAGGCTTCTCTTCTGTAAAACGTGGGATTCACGAATGCGCCGTGTCCCTACGACGTGCGTGTCGGTCCCGTCCCGGACTAGCGGTAGCAAGTGAACAACCCAGACAAAATCCCTGCCCCTGGGGAGCGGGCGTTCTGGTAGGAAGACGTACAAGCACAGGTGTTACGTATGCACGAGACACAATGCACAGGTGTGCACACTCTGGCGGGGAGGAAAGCTGGTGAGTGACACACAGAGCACGTCGGCGGGACCTGCGAAGGCAGGAGGAGAGCAGGGAAGGAGAGCAGGAGTCAGAGGCAGGTGCCACGTACAGCATCGTCTCGGGAAGGACCCCGGGGACGTTAGAGCTTTTGAGTAAAGACGTGAAAGAAGCGAGGAGTTGGCCGTGTGGCAGCTGCGGCCGAAGACTCCCAGCAGAGAAGACACAAGCAGAGGCCCCAGAGCAGGGGTGCTCCCGGCACTTTCCAGGACAAGCAGGACGGCTGTGGCTGACGCCCGTGAATGACGGGAGAAGGAGGGCGACGACGGGAGAAGGAGGGCGACGACGGGAGAAGGAGGGCGACGAGAGAAAAACGGCGGCCGAGTCACAGCACGTCTGCGGGTCACCATGAGGGTTTCAACCTGCACCCTGAGTGAGACAGAGCCTTGGGCAGGTTTAGCTCGAGGGACTGGAGTGACCTGACTTACATCTTCGCAGTGTGGCCCCGAGAGCTGGGTGGAGAATGGACTTGGGGGGCAGAAACAATTGGGGAACAATTGGGACGTGCTGCAAAGTCTGGGCTGAGAGGACAGTGGCTTAGACCAGGCCAGGGCGGCGGATGTGAGAAATGGTCGAATTCTGAATGTATTTTGAAAACAGAGTGACAGGACTTGTTAGCAGGCTGGACTGTGGAGAGAAGGGAGTCGGGATGACACGAGGGATGGAGGGAAGGGTCGGGGGGAGCTGGTTTCGAGCAGCTCCGGGGGCTCAACCCTAGAGCTGTCAGGTCAGAAACGCCCATTACATTCAAGGAGCCTTGTCAGGCAGGCAGCCTGACGGACAGGTGTGGAGATCCGAGGTGCTCGAGCGAGGTCCGATGGGAACAGAAACTGGGGACCCGACAGCATTACTGTGCGATCCTCACGCACACGTTTCCCTCGGGATCAACAGCGGCTCTGTAAGGTGTTTGCTGTAGCCTCACTTTGCAGGACCTTTCTGGAGCTCCAGAGAGATCACGGGACCTCCTCAAGGCCACACCGGTTGGACCAAGCATAGGCAGGCAACCCTAACCCTAACCCTACCCGACCTGCTGTTTACTCGGCTTACCAAGCGCAGGGCACGGGGGACGGCTAGACTTACCCAGAGGCGAACCAGGCTGCCGTGTGTGGCCTGGCCGTTGTTCTGGGAGTCGCACACATCTGGATAAAAACACCATCATCCGGAGGCTGGGACACTGCACTCCAATGGGGCTGAAATTCCCATCCCTCAGGCACCGTCTTCTCCCTGTCTCGCCTGTCTGTGTCCTCGGCCTGGCTTACTCAACATCTCCGTCTAAGTATCAGCCCTAACCATTTCACTGTGAGGCCGCAGAGCTCCGGTTTAAAAGGATGATTTCTGAGCACAAGCTTTCGGGTCATTCTCTGAGCTGCCAAACGCGGCAACCCGTTGGCAATATCTAACAGCCCCTCCGACAGGTCTGGTCTCGGTCGGGAATGTGAGTGGCTTCCTCTCTGTCTCTCCACGGCTACGCAGACCCCCGAGACAGGAGGAGACTCCTAGAACCTTCAAGGGAGAGAAAGACAGTGGTTGGTATGAACCCAAGAGCGGCCCAAGGAAGAGTAGTTCCCCTCCACAATTTGAACCCAGATACACACAGGTTTGAGCCCACAACACAAGCGCGGGAGTGCTCAGGCTGGCCCTACCAGCTGCTCGGGAGCCGCTTTCTACGGCTTCAAAGTCACAGCCGGCAAGAACAGGCTACAGACCCCGGAAACCTGCCCGTTCCCACCAGCGACTCCACCGTGGGAAGACGTTTCTCTGCATTGAGCTCAACAGAAGAGGCCCCTTGACACAAGCAAGTGCCGTCCCTCACCCTGACGCCCCAACCGGAGCGAGTGCGAGGGACAGAACACAAACGAAGATGTGGGCCACCATCCTGCCACTCTGTCAACACCCCAAAGACTATCTTTATTCTGATAAACGGGATCACAATAAAGAGAACAGAAACGTTAAAAACAGACTTGAGACTTGCAGCCCCTGGGTGGCTCAGTCGGTTGATCATCTGACTCTCGGTTTCGGCTCAGGTCATGATCTCATGGGTGGGCCCCTGCCCCTTCCTCGACTGAAAAGCACACACGAGAGCTCTCTCTTGCTCTCCCGAATAAATAAATAAATCTTTAAAAAAATATAGACTTGAGGCCAAAAATCTGTTCTATGGAGAAGAAAGGATTTAGGATTTCTTCCTTTTTTCCCTCCCTTCCTCCCAAATCGGAGTGTGCTAAGCATCTTAAAACCGTTTTCTCTTTCAATGAAGAAGAAATTGCCGTTCTCTGCCTACAGGCATCTCCTATGGCTTGACCAACCCTAAGCACGTGGTCCAGAGCCCATGGTGTGTGAGATCTCCGAGGGGGACCGCAAGAGCGTGAAGGAAGGGGAAATAATCCGCCCACTGCCGACTTCCAGGGGGGCTGGCCTCAGGAAATGCGAAAAGTCACCACCGCGGGTGAGGGGAAAATGACAGCGCCACAAATGCGTCCCAACGATGAGCGATGAGCGGACATCGGCATCTTGATTCCACGTTTGGTTTTGTGATGTCACTTAAAGCCTGAAGTCCTTTTCCCTACAACTTTCCGTCTTGTAGGGAACCAGGCAAAATCATCTGGATGCTCACTAAACATTCATTTAGAGGACAGATAATACACTCGGCAGTTCGTAAATGGAATGGACGGCACTCTCCCCCCACACATGGGTCCCCTCTGGCATTGCCCACAGGAGGTGAAAGCTGTGATTCGTTTGGACGTGGACGTGAAGAGGAAGCCCCCCGATGGAGAGCTTCAGAAAATCTTCCAGACTCTTCGAAGTGTTTGAAAATGGGCTCTGCTGCTGGGCTCTCGATTCTGCCTTTCTGGTGCTGCCGTGGCTTTGGGTGAGAAGGCTCACGCTGACTGCGTTTGAAGGGTGCCCTGAAAGTCTGGATCATTCCAGATCCGGTCTCAACCCCCCCGTTAGTCTCGACATCACTTCCCCTGTGCTACTTCGCGATAAGCCTTCCCGTAGAAGAAAATCTTTTAATTGGACTTTCTGGATGCATCATCGTCATCTTCTGGGCGCCTCTCCTGCCCAGCGGAGGGAGCAGAGACAGGAACGACGGCTGCACGGAAACATCTCCTTTGGAAACTGGCAAGGCAGTGGGGAGAAGCGTTTCTTTGTTTTCTCTCTGCCTTCAGCTTTATTTGCTTTGGAAGCCGCACATGGGGGCGGCATCCATCCACTCGAATTTCATGTGTCTCTGAACAAACAGCTTGCATTTGTTCGCTAAGCAGCAGTTTGGAAGATAAACACAATCATTTCAGAATTTCGACACAAGGAACATTATTTGTACCTCGCCAGCAATGACGTGCTTAAAGACAAGACCCAGGCACGCTGACTGCTAAGACAGAGTAAGGAGGGCCAAAAGGGTTTTTTTTTTTGTTTTTTGGGGTTTTTTTTTGGCTTTTTTTCAAAGCTTTGATTCTACGTAGATGGCAAGTTTTTTGTGGGCAGGATTTTTCTTGATCCAAGTCTCGTCACCCACGGTTCCTTGAACACAAGCCCTCGTGAACACAGGAGTGCCCAGTAAGCAACTGAACCGTCAGCCTGTGCCAGAAGGAGTGAGGGCTGCGATCCATCTGTCTTTGGCAAAGCAATGACGTCAGTTCCCCCTCCTAATGGTTTGATCCCACTTCTCCAGCCGCGTCAGCACACGTCTGAGTTGGTGGGACTGCGGTTCGGCTCCCCTCCGGGGCTCTTTGTCTCTCTCCGTCCTTCCTCCCACACACCTGCCCCCTTCCTGCTTACTTATTAGTTGTTCCCCTGAAGTAATCGGGGCACAGACTAATTCCTGACTGTGTATAGAAAAGGATCACTAAACTCAACAAATAAAATCACTTACAAAGTATTTTTTTATACAAAGTTGCCGGCATTTCCAGTTTCTCTCACCCTTAAAACTCCATTCCACGTTGCCCGTTGGTATCTGAGCGTAAGCGAGCGCGGTGGGAGAAAGCACAAGCCCGGCTCTCTCTGGGACCTAGGAAATCGCGTGCAAACTCCTTTGTGTACTTCCCTTTTGGGGGCTCAGAGGCCACAGCCTTCATCCAATTCTCAAAGAGATACTCGATTCCCAAACATTTGATGTTGTTGTTGAACTTGCATTTTCTTTGTTTACTTTAGGATTTGGCCTAGGATTCAGGTAAGAAAATTTAATCCAATTCAAGGAAGGGTCAATTTAAAGAATTTCAAGGCGTCCCTGGGTGGCTCAGTTGGCTAAGCATCTGACTTCGGCTCGGGTCATGACCTCGGGGTCCCAGGATCAGCCCCATGTCAGGCCCTGTGTGACCCCATGCTGGGTGAAGACCCCCCACGTGGGCTCTGCATTTGGCAGGGAACCTGCTTGTCCCTATACCTCTGGCCCGCCCTCCCCCATCTCCCCTGCGCGCTCTCTCTCTCAAATGCGAATCGGAACCTTCAGGACCTGCTTCTCCCAGGTCGCTGCTCGTCGGAACCGGCCGGGGCCTGGGGCGCTTGGACCTGCGTTTCTGACCTGCGTCCAGGAGCCGAGGGCGCCGGTCCCAGAGCCACGTTCCGAGCCGCGAGGGTCCAGGCGGGAGGAGAGAAGCGAAGGCGGTGCCGGGAGGGGCTGCGGGGTCGGCGGGGTGGGGGGACCGGGGACAGGGACAGTGTCCCTTTTCGCAGGGGTAGCCGTGACCAGTTCCGGAGGCCGCTCGGCTCGTGAGTAAGTGAGCGTCGCTGCTCCCTGCAACCCAGACGCGCAGCAGAACCGGGACCCGCCGCAGAACCTCCGCAGAACTGGGGCAGAACCGGGACCTGCCACAGAACCGGGACCCGCCGCAGAACCTCTGCAGAACCAGGACCTGCCACAGAACCGGGACCCACCGCAGAACCTCCGCAGAACCGGGGCAGAACCGGGACCTGCCACAGAACCAGGGCAGAACCGGGACCCGCCGCAGAACCCGGACCCGCCACAGAACCTCCGCAGAACCGGGGAAGAACCAGGACCTACCACAGAACCGGGACCCGCCGCAGAACCGGGGCAGAACCAGGACCTGCCACAGAACCAGGGCAGAACCGGGACCTGCCACAGAACTGGGACCCGCCGCAGAACCGGGGCAGGACCAGGACCCACCGCAGAACCCGGACCCGCCACAGAACCTCCGCAGAACCGGGGCAGAACCAGGACCTGCCACAGAACCAGGACCCGCCGCAGAACCTCCGCAGAACCGGGGCAGAACCGGGACCTGCCACAGAACCGGGACCCGCCGCAGAACCGGGGCAGAACCGGGGCGGAACCGGGACCCGCCACAGACCCGCAGACCCGGGACGCCGGGCCGCAGGACGAGGAGGAACGAGGTCGTGCCCCGCCGGCTCCCAGGAAACCCTCTGCTCTGGCCCCGCTGAGTCCGCTCAGATCCCAGCCCCGCCCGCCAGTGTCTCCGGGAGCGTCAACGAGAGTGGAGTGTCCCCGCGACCTTCTCAGACGCTCAGGCTCCGCCTGGGCAAGGCGCAGGGAGGACTCCGGCCCAGACAGTGGCGACCGAGCCCCGCGCTGAGACCCACAGGGCGAGGACGCTCCGGGGATGACAAAAGTGACCGCCGAAAGCGACCTTGTTTTCCTACGACCAGAGACAGGCCGGAGACGAGACGCCCGAGCGGACGAGCATTTCGTATTCTCAAGAGCAAAACGATTCAGAGAGCCGGAGGGGACCCCCAATGTGACCTGCTCGCACCCGGGCAGCGCTCCCGGCTGGCTCCGGGACAGCGAGGGTGGCGGCAGGACAGGGACCTCAGGTCTCACGGCCGCACCCTTTCCAGCAAGACGCCCTGGACCCGGATTTTCCATAGGAAACTTGAGCGGTTTAGGCCCGCAGTCTCCCGCTCCCCTTCCCCTGACCTGGAGCGCCAGGTACACGCAAGAACCAGCCGGAGCTCCAAGGACCCGGAGAGAAAGTGTCACGTTTGCATTTTAGACGGAGCGTCCCAGGCTCAAAAATCTCCCCGTGAACACCGGGTGAGAAGCGCTTTCTTCATTTCTGTTGCTCTTTTGCCCTGGAAGCCCCTGGCCGGGAAGATCCAGAAATGCCCTGATCACCGCCGGGTTTCCGGGACTCTCCGTATCTCGTTCTCGCCCCGAAGCACGATTTGTTAGGTTCCGGGTGATGCCAGATGATTGCCTCCTCAGCCCCCCAGAACCGGCTGTCCCACGGGAAGTGAACGTCTTCATGACCCTAAGAATCCAGGTTCTTCCTTGGACAGCATGTGAAAGTCTGCTCGTCTATCCTGAAACATGTGGGTGTATGGGTCTGTCTACATCTCTGGGTAGTCAGGACATCTGGGTAACTGTTTTCTCTATTCTAGAATGAAAGACGAGACAAGAGAAGGTTTGTAAGAGAGCGCTGAACGTCAGGGGAGATGCACGCTTCGGCTGGGTCAGTGAGCGTGTCCTGACAAATCACGTGATCTCAGCCCGGAGAGTCGTCGTATCCGGGTGACACATTTGTTCTATGTGAAAATAGGCCGCGCGAGGAGAAGTAAGTGACTTGGACAGGGACAGTTCAAAGCTGATTTCTGACACGGATTTCCGCAGCCGGTGGGCTGACAGTAATTTCTTTGGTCTTTCTCCCCCCGGGAATCCATCCTTTTTAATCCCGTAAGTTCGGTATTTTGGACTAAGAATTTGACTCTTAGAACACCCTTTGCAACGAGATGTGCCCCCCAGGAAGGGAGCATTCGCCTACGCTCCTGTTCATTCCCTCCTTCGTCGTGTTTTAGTTTCGGAATCCGGGGAAGCATTTCTCTGAGAAAAGCAAGGAGCGAGAGGGTGAGTTGTAATTGCTCGGGCGCCGGCGCTTCCCTGTTGGAGCTTCTCCGATTTGGGCAACAACCTCCTCCGTGACGTCTTCTCCAGGTGTGGCATCCGTGGCGCTTGGGGAGAGTCTCGGCACCTTGACAGTTCCTGCTGTTCACCCGGAGGGCACACCCGCCCCGGGGCCTCTCACTGGGATGAAAGCGCGGCGACTCCTGTCAACGTTAACCACACAAATTACAGAAGGTCCAGGAAGAAACTGAACGCGAACACCAAAGACCCGTGTCCAGAAATCCGCGAGCACTGAGTGAAGGCTGCAGAAGTTATAACAAGGGGACAGACTCTGTCCGGGGAGAAGGGGAGCGGCGGCGAAGGCCGTGAGCCGTCACCTCATGGGGACCTCAGAGACCTCGTTCCACGCTTCTCTCCTCTCCTCTCCTCTACTGCGCATTCCCTTGGCTGCTTTCCGATATGGACTCGGAGGGCCCTGGCTGTTTTGTAAGTTTGTGTCTTTTCTTACCTTTTTTTTTAAAGAGAGAGAGTGCGAGCAGGCCTGGGGGACAGAGGAAGAGGGACAGAGAGAATCTATTTTGGAAAAGATTTTTCTGGAGAGATTTTATTTATTTGAGAGCGTGCACGCAGGGTGGAGGGCAGAGGAGGAGGAGAAGCAGGCTTCCCACTGAGCCAAGAGCCCCATGCGGGCCTGGATCCCAGAGCAGAGGCAGACGTCCAACCAACCGAGCCATCCAGAGAGAATCCTAAACAGACTCCGTGCTGAGCAGGGAGCCCTGTGTGGGACCCCATCCCAGGACCCTGAGATCATGACCTGAGCCGAAATCAAGAGTCCAGATGCTTAACTGACGGAGCCACGCAGGCGCCCCTATGTTCTTTCCAATTAAATGATACGATTAGTAAGAGCCGGGACTATCCTCTTTCCTCTCTTCATCTCTTCCATTTCCCTGCATACGGAAATGCCTCTACTTACGGCTTTTCCACTTACGGAAGTCTGCGGCACAGACAAAGCAGGGGGAGAAGGGCATCCGCTCTGCCCTCCGCCAGCAGACGGTATCAGCGGCCACAGGCCGGCATTCCGTCACACATGGTTCCTTCGTCGGGGGGAGGTTAGCTGCCTTGGTGCTCAGTGCTGAGCTCTGTTATGGACATCAGTAAACTATCAGTCAGAAAACTGTAAGAGCAGTGAGTACATTTAAAATGCTGAAGAAAAAAAAAGACACACGATTATGATGGAAACAAAAGTAGAAATGATTTTTCGAGACTGAAAGCGGTGCGTGGATGCCTCCTACTGCGGGGGCACCTGGCAGACCTGGAAAAAACCCCGAGGCCAAAGACCAAATCGTGATCAAAAGGAAGAACAGGAACTGGTGAAAGGAAAGAGGCAACCTCTGGGGATTGTGGCTCTGTGTTAGCCACAGCGAGCCCTAGCCCTCGGCCTAGACTTCGTTAATCCTGGTGAAGCCAGGAGCTGCTGAGTGAACAGAGCCCAAGTATGGCGAAGAGTGTTCACGCGTCTGCTCCAAGACAAGGCTCCAAGTTGCAGGGTTCAGGACCCATCCAAGCCAGCAACCCCCAGCTGGTGGCCAAGGAGGGTGCTGGAGCCATAGGAGGTCCACACCTGGGGGGAAATGTTGAATAGAATGGAAAGTTCTGGTTTAACGCTTCGAAGGGCCCACTTATGTTTCGATTTTGTCATCCGGAAACTGGTAACTTAAACCTCTCTCAGTCACTTTGAACTTGGGCAAGAACGGGCACGTGAGGGGTTTTAGGACTCAGCTCTTCAGAAATGGAACAGCTTCCACGGGGAGCTCTACGTGCGGTTAATTACACACACGTGTATTGCGCATCTCCCCGGTGACGGACACTTTCACACACATTAACTGATGTATTCGCTGAATAACTCTGTGAGACAGATCTCGCCACCCTCTCCATCTTATGGCTGTGCAGACGAAACCTGGAGAATGCCGAAAGCGGTCTCTGCTGATTCCGAGATGCGGCTGTACTTCTCCATTCCTGGCTGCCTCCTCGGCCAGCCAGAGGAGCGAGGGAATGACCCGGTGCTGACACAGACTCTCTCCGCCTCCGCCCCACACAGTCACCTTCGACTGCTTTACGGCGGGCCCCAGGGGTACAACACACGTACGGAGGACAACACGTGCATCAAGCGTTACTGGAGATACTATCGCCAAGTCCCACCGCGGTGTCCCCTTCTGACCTTCAAAACGCCTCCAGGGGCACTGGAAGGGCGGGCGGCATCAGGAGCCACTTGGAAGAGTGGTTTCAGTGAGTGACAACGAATCCCACGGGACGCCCCAAGGGTTACTTTTCGAGACGTACCTTCTTCTGTGCAACTCGCGAGACGTCTTGTAGCACAGCCTCCTGGCTGAGGGCCCTCCTTTGTCTCCGGACACCCTCTGCACTGATGAAGGAGTAGAGAAAACGGCCGAGAACCCTAACCGGGGTTGTCCTGCAAAGGAGTGACTTCGGCAGTGCTCCCGTGTAAGCTCATTAACAAAAACCTCAGCTCTCTCCTCATCCTTCCACGACACACGCAGCAGGATATGACATGGTGACAGGAAGACCGAGGAAGGAGAATACAATGTGTCAAAGGACAATCTCCCTAACCGCTCTGACATGACAAGTCTAAATATTCATTGTGGGTAAAGAAAGCCGCCAACAAGACAGTATTTTCACTTCGACTGTCAACTCTCAAGGGGTCCCCGTCATACACCGCCGTTTGCGGTTTGCATCAGTAACAAAGAAAATGTACTTGAACCTCACAAATACGTACGAATCACACTCTTTCAAACTGAGAAAGGGACTCGGCCCATCAAAAGTTTTCACCAAACAGCTGTGACAAGGACATTAACCTTGTAAACCATGTCATGGCAGGACGACAGCCTGGACAGTAATTAACGGGTCTGTTTCCCGTTTGTTTCTTCCTTTAAATATACGCATTTGTGCCTTCAGATGACACTTGCTTAAACAACGTCTCCTGTATTACTCTCTTTCTAGCTTAGCAGTAGCTGGACTCTTGAGAAAGAGAGTCTTCCATGAAGCCAACCAGCACGAAAATGACTCTGATTACTCACCGAGTAGTATATCCCGCTCAGAGCACCAGGGAGAGCACCAACAGGAAGTAAGCAAATGCTCCATGCGTCCGTTGCCTGTCTAGACACCAGATTCACTTGTGGCTGTTCTACCTTCCTGTTCCATGAGAGGCAGGACATTTCTGGGGAGGAAAGTGGGCTGTGGCATCTCACTTTGTTAGATCTTTTTCTGCAACAAAAATGGAGGAAGGAGGAAGAGATGGTGTCTTTGTCCTCAGCCAATGGAGGATTTGGAGTTGTGAGGAAAATAACTGTATGTTCCCTTTAAAAGGCAAATGGAAGAAAAAAAATACGAACACATATTTACCCTCACTAGTAATCAAAGATCTACAAATCCATTATGCTATGAATATCACAAGTGGAGAAATTTACCTATTATTTGACTCAGCTATTCTGATTTTAGCCAAAGGAAAATATCATACCTATGATCAAAAATTTATGTATAAAGTTATTCATCTTGGCTTTGTTTTAATGATTTAAAAAAAGGTGAAAATCCTTCAGTGTTCATCAGAAATAATGATCCATCATCACAACGAAATATTAAGCAGGGACTAAAACTGGAAAGATTCCACAGGATCCCACTGGGCAAAAACTGCAGGTCCTGTGAGATAGGACACGGAGTTCTGCTTCCACTTAAGATTAACAAGTCACAAGAGAAAATGTTTCCACCAGAACAATGAGAAAAGCTGGGCGATATACAAATAATAACCTCTCTTGACCCCATCAGAGAAATGAGGTCACAAGGCAACTAAGTGACTTGAAATCCAGAGTATTAGGCCATTCATGAACTGCTTCACTTGGTAGAGCATCAGGGAAAGAGGTGGCCACCCTGTTAGTTGATGAAAAGAAATCAGCTCAAAATTTAATGACTCCTTAAAGGCCAAGTATGAGCTAGGGTGTCTGTTTGAAGGAGCTCAGAACCTCAGACAAGGGAATTTGCACTCACCCTCCCCCTCTTTTCTATAGACCTGCCCTGGGTGTTCACAGGAAAGTCAGAGGCAAAGGAGAAGACTGGGGAGAGCCCTCCTCCACCAAACAGACACGGGGCGGGGGGTGGGGGCAGCTGTTGCCAAAAGACAAGCACAAAACCTTCCCAGAGACTTCTCTTGCAAAGCCAAAGTCTTAAGCCACTGAGGGAGGGCAGAAAACCCCTCGCCTCTAGGACCAGACAAAAGTCCAATGCTTCTGTGAGAATAAGAGAAACAATATCTGCTCATCTCTGAGGGGTTGAAGGAACTCTCGCCACACCCGCACACATAGGCAGAACCACTGCCGCTGACGGAGGAGTGGAAGCAAAAACCTTCTGTACCCTGATTTGTGTCCAGGAATCTGCACTGCTCCACAGCAGAGACCTCCTACTGCTGGGGGAGAGGCAAGAAATCAAGAAGCCTTAACCCCAAGGTTCAGGCGCACAGAGCTTGCCTCAGACTCATCCAAGGCCAGGATAACAAAGAAATTCCAAACCCCTATAAGAAGACAAAGAAGCAAACAATAGAAGTTCCCCCTACTTGGGATAGGGGCCAGAGCAGGGAGACAGATGTCCTCTGTGGTGCAGGTATACAGGGACAGTGGAAAGCTGAGGGTAAAGCATTAATACTTAGAAATCCTCTCCAGTACTCATGGATCTACTCTAAGCAAATGATAACAACAGCTATCTACTGAAGTCTGTGGTACACTAAACCCAAGTCTAACAACTGCTGATGGACTGACTCGATCTTCACCCTCTGCCCCCCTTCCTCTGCCCCACTAATGGCCTGAAAGAAGAATAGGTATGGTCATTGTCAAGCATAAATTATATTTACCTTAGTTTTTCTGTTCTTCTAGACATGTCCTGCATATAATTAAAAATTACAAAGCACGTAAAAATGTAAGGGGAAAAAAAACTGTCAAGAGATAAAGGAATTGGGGCCCCTGGGTGGCTCCGTGGGTTAAAGCCTCTGCCTTTGGCTCAGGTCATGATCCCAGGGTCCTGGGATCAAGCCCCACGTGGGGCTCTCTGCTCAGCAGGGAGCCTGCTTCCTCCTCTCTCTCTGTCTGCTTCTCTGCCTACTTGTGATCTCTGTCCGTCAAATAAATAAATAAAATCTTAAAAAAAAGAGAGAGAGATCAAGGAATTAATAGAACCAGACTGAAAGATGACTCAGCTATTGCAAATATTGGGGACCTAATTAACATGTTAAAAAGATCTAATGAAAAAGATGGGCAATATGCATGAACAGATGAAAGATATCACCAGAGAGGAAGAAAGTATAAAAGTGTTAAATGCAAATGCTCTACTTAAAAAATAGTAGCAGAGATAAAGAATTCCTTTGATGGGTTCTTTGGCGACAAAACACAAGGAAAGAATTACCGAAGTTGGAGATGTTAATGAAATTATTCAAATGGAAATGTAGATTAAAAAGGAGTGAATTACATAGAACAGCACCTCCAAGAGCTGTGGAAAAATATCAAATCATGTAACATTAGAGTTCCTAAAGAAGAAGAGAGGGAAAACAAGGCCAAAAATAATTTGAAGAGCTTATGACCAAGAATTTCCCAAAATTAATGGAAGACAACAAGTCTTGGTTCCAAGAAGCCCAAAGAATCTCCAGCAGGATAGCTGCTTCCTCACAAAACAAACAAAAACAAAACAAAACAAAACAAAAATCCCTAGACACATCCAGAGTCAGGCTGTTGAAAAGCAAAGATAAAGATGAAATCTTGAAGACAGTGAGAAGAAAAGAAACATCACATGCAGAGGAATAGTAAGAAGAATCACAGCAGACTTCTCAGAGACTATACAAAGCATAAGACAAGTGATTGACATCTTTTAAAATCTTTAGGAAAAACACTTGCCAATCCAGAATTTTATTTCCAATAAAAATACCTTTCAAAAATGAAGATAAAACAAAGACCTTCAGACAAGCAAAAGCATTGCCAAAAGGCCGATGCTACAAAAACTGGTAAAGGCAGTTCTTTAGGCAGAAGGATGGCATCAAGTGGAAATCAGGACACACACACACATAGAAAACAAAGAGGCTAGAAGTGAAATAAAGAAGGCAAATATTAAATACACTTCTTCTTATTTTAATTACTTTTATTTATTTTTTAAAAGATTTTATTTATTTATTTGGGGGGCAGAAAGCAGAGTGGGAGGGACAAGGACATCCCACATTGAATGTGGAGCCTGATGCAGGGATCAAGGTCTCATGACTCTGAGACTACGCCCTGAGCCAAAATCAAAAGTTGGACACTTAACTGAGTCCCCTAGGCACCACTGTTATTTTAATTACTCTTAAACAGTATGCAGGGTATGAATAAAGTTTTGTAAAAAGAAACCAGAGCATGATTCATTAAAAAAAACTTCAGAAGGATATACAACCAAATTTTAACTGATTTTCTTTCCCCAAGTGGAAGGATTACAGATTATTCTATCCTTTATAAGGTTTATTTGCACTAGCTAAATTTTCTGCAATGAACTTTTATTGCATTTTGTACTAAAAGTAAAATTTTATTCTTATTTTCTGTCTTAAATATTTTTTAAAGATGATGTATGGATGCCAAGAGTTGTGAAATTAGAACAATTTTATAAGGTAATTGTTGGAGGAAATAATAACTGGAGAAAATTTTCTGTTATGAGAAGTTTTCTTCACTTTTTTGTCCTTCTGGTAAAAAAAAAAAAGAGACAATGAAAAGGCAAAAAGGGCTTTTTTCTCTGATGGTATAAGCCACTGGAAATACATCTAACTTTCAAGAGAATAAATAAGTATTAAATATAATTCTCTTCTAAGAGTTACGGATGCTCTCTCTACTGGATGAAGTCTTGGAGCTAGAGCCACATGCATGACTGAAAGGCTGTTTACTCCAAGAAAATATTAGAAGATGATTCTCTATGTGGTCAAGAAATAGAGTCAGGAATTGATGGTATTGATGGTCAGGCATTACTGAGAACTTATATTTGCACCAAAATGTCTTTCATAAAATTTAGTCTTGCTTTGACTTTTATATAATTACTTAATTTTTACATTAAAAATTAGCTAAGATTTCTTCTCAGTTTTGGTAGTAAAGTAGTATTTTAGTAGAGAAAGGATAATTGAGTGCAAACATCTGCTATTCTTTTTTTGATAGTTAATTGAGGCCACGGGGAGCCAGAATATTAGAATTCAAGTCCAGAATCCAGATACCATCATCCACACGATAGAGTTATTGAAAGGATCAGAGATAATGTGTGAAAAGACACAAAGTAAGTACATAACAGGCAATTAATAAATGGCTGCTATTACTGGCTGCTTAAGTGTATCGCAGACGCGTGAAGATACCTTCACTGCCACCAACGACGAAGCTAGGGTAACGCTTTATGAACAACAGTTCAAGGATCCACTGATACCTGTTAACTGATACGTCTGACATGCTGGTAAGTGAAGTATTGAGATTCCAGACATTTGAGAAACTGTCTCCTCATCTTGCCAGGGGAATTTCACATAGACATGGGATGGTCAATGTGGGGAAAGAAAAAGGACTGTTAATGCAGTTGATGTATTTTTGTGCACCCGGGGTGGGGGGGGGGCGGCGGTGAAGAGAGGGAGAGGCTCAAATTGGCATTTGCTCACAAAGTTCTCATAGGAAAAGTACCTCTTACAGAGGCAAACAAATAATATTTTGACTTGGAAAGTTTTAAAAAGTCAACGCAAGCTGTTGAATTATGTGCCACACTGGTTTCTCCCTCTCCAGAATTTTTAACCACTAAAATAGGGAAATGTTGATGTTGATGCCATAACCTCAATATTGAATCACCTCTTTCTGCTAACCCAGAGTACAGTCCAGCTCTCTGGCTATAGCCATCGTCGCTTTAGGGAGGCCAAAGGTTTAAGAAGAGGAAAGGATGTTCTAGCTCTTCCGCTAACTTTTAACGAAGTCTAATTAAATCTAGTTCAGGCTTCTTCAGCTGAGTTCTTTGTATTCTTCTTCAGCTGAGTTCTTGTATTCAGAATTTCAACTTCTGGTAAGCAGAGCTGGATGCAGGGACAACTATTCAAAGACAAAAATGATTTCATCCTCAAAACCTTTACAGCACCAGGACAAGACACAAAGACTTGAGGTGAGGGTAGAACAGGAGAGAAGATTCTAGGGCTCAGGCTGTTAACCAAGACAGACCGCCCCTCAGAAATGAAGGCAAGATTCGGGGCGCCTGGGTGGCTCAGTGGGTTAAAGTCTCTGCCTTTGGCTTAGGTCATGATCTCAGGGTCCTGGGATCGAGCCCCGCATCGGGCTCTCTGCTCAGCAGGGAGCCTGCTTCCTCCTCTCTCTCTGCCTGCCTCTCTGCCTACTTGTGATCTCTGTCTGTCAAATAAATAAATAAATAATCTTAAAAAAAAAAGAAATGAAGGAAAGATTCAAGGGGAGGGAATATTTACATACACAGGGGACATATGGAAAGACCGAATCAGAGCAAGATGGTGACATGAGGAGAGAATAGAGGAGGACAAAAAAATCCTCATCTCTTCCTGACAAGAAGAAAAAGTCTGCCTGAGCAATTGGCTAAATGGCTTTTATTCTCTAATAAAACTGTGCAAGAGGAAGGGCGTCCTAGCTTGGAGAACATGGTGTGACTAACGAGGGAAATGTCCCCATGCAGAGAAGGGCACAAAGAAAGGAACAAAGCCTTCTGGCAGGTGAAGATACAGAGACTGTGGGAACAGAAAGAGGCCAGAAGACAAGGGGGAGTGAACCAAGTCGGGTTCATGCCACAGGGACCAAGTGCCAGGAGAGATGGAAAGGGGGGCAGAGAAGTGTCTTGTCGTGGAGAGAGAGGCCCAGTCAGGCAGAGGGCAGATGCATGGTGGGCCTTCCTCTCTCCCATTCCCAAACTCAGATGGGGGAGCTCTGGGCAGAGAGAATGAGTGTCCTCCAGAATCGGGTTCTCCTGCTGACAGTCGCCGTGCCCGCACTCAGAACCATTCCTGGCATGCGGTGGATGCTCGAAGTATAGTTGCTGGAGGACGAGTGGTACGTGCGGGAAAGAGAAGGAAGCAGAATCCCCTGAGCGATGCCATTTGCCTCACGGCTTGCGTGATCAAGGTGCGAGTTGGCAGAGAGCGTACTGGAGAGCTGGGCTCGGCCTACAGCCTAAAAAATGATGCTTACCCTGGGGCCATCTTGGGTTTGCTGCTGCAGGACCACCAAGGACCCAAGGGAAACGGGCAGTGGTCAAACAAAGTGTGATTGATGAGCAAGGAAGTAACAGGGTGGCCATGTTGGAAAGGCGCGGCCTCCGTGTCTGTCTCCAGATCCCACCCAAGTCTCGGTGTTTGAATAGTTCGTCATCCAGGGTCTCTCGTTTGAGGATTATTTCCATAGAGTCTTCCCCAAAATACAACTAACGAGCCTCTCAACGTCACCATCATCTAGACAAGAATTGTTCTACTAACTTAGCAACAGGGAGGGTAGGTCTGCAAGGCAGATGGACTCAGACCAGAGAGTCCCTGGGAGCCCCACATGGAACCTGACTGAAGAGCAAAGGATTTGGTCAGCAGAGCTGGGGTCATGTTGTGTAAATTCCCAGATGACTCATCCCACTCCTCAGGGGATCCCCCACATGGAAGACAAGGGGGTAAGACGGAGAAGTGAGGATGAGTCAACTCTAGACCCGTCTGATTGCTCTGGCCTGGCTCTTTGATGTCACTAACACAGAAGGACATGTGGGGTTTAGACACAGCATCGACATAAAGTCATAAAAAAGAGGGTATCACTGAGACATGTGGCGGTCATCATTGAGGGGGAAAAAGACGAATGACACCAGACCAGGGGAGAAACTGAAGCAAAGCAGACTTCTAGCCATTCAAGTGTCAACCTTACAGGAAGGGCAGAAATTACACATTTCATCCTTCCCAGGGCACCAAAACAGAAGTGCTTCACTCTCCTGGATCATCTATCCATCCCCTCTTAGCTTATCCCTTCACCACGGCAGTGAGGCAAGAACCTTGTTTTCGTGTGTCTGGACTAGACTGGCATCCTTGTCAGTTACTTCAAAAATGCACATGACAGGGGCGCCTGGGGGCTCAGTGGTTTAAGCCTCTGCCTTCGGCTCAGGTCATGCTCTCAGGGTCCTGGGTCCTGAGTCCTGCATCGGGCTCTCTGCTCAGCAGGGAGCCTGCTTCCCCCTCTCTCTCTGCTTCCTTGTGATCTCTCTCTGTCAAATAAATAAATAAAATCTTTTTAAAAAATTCACATGACAGCGTCTGCATGCGATTTCTCGGGAAATTTCTTATCTAACAGGGGACTCAAGGGGATGAGCAAAGCATTAGGAGGAAGAACCTCTGGATTTCACCCTCGTCCTGCCATCTCAGAAAAATGTTGTGAGATTCCAGTTTCTGCTCACAAAATGGGGCAGAAAGGCCCCTCACTTGCTTAATAATGAAAACATCAGACGGAGTAACTTGTGATGGCCAGTCATTTTGCTTATGTAATTATTTATTTCGTTGTTTATAACTGCTCATTGCTCACCCCGTATCAGTTCTCACTTTCTTCCATCGGAACCAACCAGGGTTTAATGCAGGGGTGCCGTGCCTGGACCCCGAGGCCACGTTCCCCAGTCCCCCTTGGACGCAGCGGCGGCTGACGAGAGCTGTGGGGAGGCTGCGTGTGTCCTGGGAAAGCTCAGGTCGGCGACGGACCTGAGTGAGCTGTGTCCCGCCCTCCCACCCCACCTGCCTTCCGGCTGGAAAACCAGTGACCCCCGCGGGCCGTGGAACGGAGGAACGAAAGTCACGTGCTAAGCTGATGGAGCGAAAGATAGAAGAACCCAGTTCTCGACGGACCCTGTGATGCTGCCGTGACCTGGGCCAGCGCGATTCCTTCGCGTGAAAGGTAAGTAAACTCGATCCTGCTCAGGCCAAACACAGCTCCTGACCGACGGGCCCACTGCCAACGTTATGAGTGGCCCCTTCCAGGCTCGCCCCGACCTTCGCGGGCTCAGGCCAAGAGCAGAGCGACAGGCCCCTAGCCTGTGGTCCGCCCGTGTCTCTTTCCTCCCCCAGTTCCGCCCCCTCTGTGGACAGCCGAGCTCACGCTTCTAAGCTCATTTTCAGGCCAACACCGCATCTGGGCCGCTGTTCAGGACGAGGGTACACACGCCTCCCACCAGGACAGCCCTGGAGAGGCCGGGCAGGCTCTGGAAGGACTCACAGACACTTGGGCAGCAATTCCAGGTTCCCAGGACCCCAAGGCCTGGTTCACAAGTGGGAGAAGATTCCAAGTGGTATGTGCCTTTGCCCTGTGATCTCCTTACCCCGCGGGGAAAAGCACAGCCCTTGTAGGACAGCACTAGGGCAGGGCTTAGCCCCCGAAGTCTAAATGTGTCCTATAGCTTCTCTCCCTCTTCCCTTGTACCGCCTCCCTTTTTGTCCTTTGCAACTTGACGGTCAGCAGAACTTGAAGTCGTCTATTTATTACAACGGCCTCGGTAAAATTATCTTCCAGAAGAAAAGTCTAGAACTATAGCTTGAAATGTGTTGTTTTCCCGTTATCTTTAATGTCTCCTCTCTTTTATTACACCGTATAATGTGTAATTTGATCAAGGCTGGATCTTTTTTTAAAGTGGGCTCCACACCCAGCATGGAGGCCAGCGTGGGGCTCGAACTCATGACCTGAGATCAAGTCCTGAGCTGAGATCAAGGGTCAGATGGTTAACCGACTGAACCACCCAGGCGCTCCTGGCAAGTCCTCCTTTGGTAAGCGGTCGTGAGGATGGCTAAGCCCGAGTTTATCAGCTGCCGTACTCGGGCCAGATCTACACCAGCACCAGCTGCAAACCCTGGGCATGGGAACCGGAACAGGGCCCGGCGCCCTCAGAGAGCCACACGGGAGCAGGGGCAGATTCTGACGGGGGAGGAACCCTAGAATGTGTGCCACTGAAGCAGCCCGGGACTGCGCCTGTCACCCGGGCAGGCAGGCCCCACTCAGGTGAGGGTAACAGGGACTGTGACCTCATGGGACAGCACGACCGACGACAGGGTCCACTCCTACCCCAACTCACACCCCAAGTTCAAGGACTCACTCTTTAAGGAATCTGTGGCCTCCAAGGCCTGACGGGCAGGACCAGTAAAGCTGGTTTCCGGACGAGAAAATGCCCAAACGGCCGCACCACGCGTGTTCTAGAAGTTCTCTCTCTCAGGATCTCCGATCCCCGCAGCGACTTTCAGCCTCGTCTCCGACTACGGATCCGTGTTCTCCAGGCGGACAATTACCAGGAACGGGAGGACTCACCACCTTCAGAGACGCGCTGGAATCCCGCGCCAGCAGCAGGGTCTGGCCAAAGAACACTGACGATGACTCGGAGATGCAGGCGGTCGCCACGAGTAAACGTGTCCTCCCCAAATTCGTCTGTGGACACCTGTCCCCACGGTGACGGTATCAGGAGGCGGGGCCTTCGGGAGGGGAGAGGCCAGGAGGGTGGAGGCCCCACAGATGTGACTCGTGCCCCAACAAGGAGACCTCGGAGAGCTCCTTCCCCTTCTCTGCCCGGCGCAGCAACAGCGGGAAGATGAGCCAGGAAGAGAGCTCTCACCAGACACCCAATCTGTGGCGCCTCGACCTCGGACGTCACAGCCTCCAAAACTGTGAGGGATAAACGTTTGTTGTCTGTGCTTCATCGTCTCCGGTACCTTCATTAGAGCAGCCCCGAAAGACCAAGACAGTTTCTGTCTCCGACTTCCCACCCATGTTTTGTTTACTCATCTTCCCATAGGAAAAATGGAAGGCCTGAGCTGAATGGTTCTGTGTCGTTCTACGTACGACAGACATGTTAAATTTCCTTTCCCCCATCTCCATCTTCTTGTCGTCTTTCAGATCTTGACTTAGAAGCGAGTTCCTGCCAGAGCCTCCCCTCACCCTCACCAGCCTGCAGAGTCCCACGGTTCCCTGCGGCGCCCCGGTGCAGCACTGCTCTCGCGAGGGTAGGACTGTTTGCGAATTGATCTGAGGGTTCCCAGCCAGTCTGCCAATTGAGGGGGTACAGACACCAATCTCTAAGGTTCTATCTTCAGCACCAGTTCTTAGCAGGAGCTCAGTGACATATATGAAACGATGATGTGAGTGGACGGTTCATGGTAGCTACAACCCCTGAGGTCACTGGGCTGGTGATGGAAGATGTTCTCAGAAAGTATTCAGGGAACACGCTGAAAGAGCCTTCGTTCTTCTGCCTGCATTTGGAAAGTCTTGGGACGTGTGTACCGTGAGCACACACCTCATGAATCAGATTATCACATTTTTTTAAGGAAAAAGATGAAAAACAGTCTTCTACTTTTATGATGAGAGAAACTCAGACTATTATACTCTCACCAATAACACAGAAGATCTTTTGTCTTCTCGCGTGAGCTTCAAATTGATCTAAGGCCCGATTGTCCCAAAGCATTACTAATTATATGGCAACATCCTCTGCGTCACAGAATTGGAAATGACACACATGTTCAGTTGCAGAGTGACGGTGAGACAAACTGCGGCACTATTGAACTTACGCGGCCTCCAACAACGGTGCCTCCAAGAAAACCTGAAGTTAAAAGACAAGACAAAATAGCGTGGCAGTGTGACTGTCCTCACGGGAAGTATTTCAGCTGAACGGATAAAATGTGGAGGGATGTGTTACAGGCCGCTGGCGGAGGCTGTGTTTGTGTGTGAGGATGTGAATTACTTTCTTCCTACTTTTCTGAGTTTTGCAGATTTTCTTCAATGACTTAATAGTTTCAGCTCACGGTTAAAAAACCAGAACGAACAAATCATTTGATTGTTAACTGAAAATACCTTGTTATTTTCTGCTGTGAAACTGCTGGTGTGTCCCCCTGAAAGAGCTGTGTTGGGCCAGTCAAAGACCCTCGGGAGAAAGCAACAGAAGCAGGGATGGAGACACGGAGGGGACAGCCGGCGCGGTTCTAAGCAATACTTCCTGTCATGCAAGAACCGTTTGCGCCAGGCAAAGGTACAGCTTCCACTTCTACTTCCGGAAGTTTCCATGGGTAAGTCCTCAAATGACTCCTGCATGTCAGTGGAGATGGTCTGTGGTAACCACTTTTTCACCATATTATCTCAAAGCTCTAGCCAGAGTGCAATCCATAAACTGTCTCTCTTTGCACATAAATCCATTACTTTGGGGCAAAAAGCCCATTTATAAGTGCTCTCATAGTGGTCCACTTTGCAAATCCCTACATGGACACAGTCTATGCAGCTTCCTGGCTAAAAGCTGAAAAACACGCGGTCTCCGGTCGCCAGCACAATTACAGGCCATCTTCCCCACGTGACAATTGAAATAGTTCTGCCCTGCACGTGCTGACCGACCGGACGTGCTCAGCTGACGCCGGCCGCCCACACGCATTCCGGGGCTCTCGGTTACACGGGCACATTTTCTCTGCAGGGACTCCCGCCACCGGAGCGTTTCAGGAGGCCGGGGAGGGAGCCGTCCCTACGAGAGAATTCCAGACCAGGGTGCCTGGAGCCAGTCCCGTGCTGCTGGGGATCGGGTTTTGTTAAAATAAAGCCAGTCCTCCCCGCCCGCCCCAACAGAAACAGGGATGGAGGCCCGGGAAACAGAAAAACGGAGTCCATGAGATCAGTCCTGCGGGACGGGCTGAGGGAAAGCACACTGGGCTTGAAGGAAATCCATTTCGACTTGAAATTAAAATGAAAAACAAATGTGTAAACAGGGAGGACTTAATGAGCACAAGGAAATGGATAAACAGAGCTAAATCCTAACAAGGGCAAGTGCCATGAGATTATTGGGGGTAGTTAATGCCCCACCTGTGCTCTGTCTCCCGGACGCCCCCGACAGCTCTCGGTGTCTGTTCACTCACTTTCTCTGGAATCGTACCACAGGGTCCGCCAGCAGGTCGGTGAGGTCAAGCTTTCTCCCCTTCTCAGTGACGTCCCGATGTTTGTGCATGAACAGCCAGCCGATGTGCGAGAAGAAGCAGCCGCGGCTGGCGTTGTGCGGGTCCGCGTTGGTCTCCGAGTACTTATGGACTCGGTGGTCCCTGGCCCGCTAGAAGATGTCATTCTGCAGGGAGAGCACAGACGCTGAGTGAGGACACAGCGCACCCCGGCACCTTCTTGAAACCGTCTGGGAAGCTTCTCAGCCTCCCCCGGACCACATCCCCCACCACCGTCAACACTGACTTCCACTCTGCCCCCACAATCAACCCGCAATGTCTTCACCTCAAGCTCAATCCCTGGGGTCAGTCGGGGGGTTTCCCTGAACACAAGAGGAAATCCTTCCTCAGCAGGGGTCTGAGCTTGTGTCTGGGACGTGCCCCTGCAGGAGGTCCAGGCTCGTTGAGTGAGCGTGAGGGGGAACCTGAACGTTCCGGTGGAGGCGATGGAAGTCTCCTGGGAGATCATTCATGTCAGCAAAAGAGCGACCCAGTCTCAAGGGGAAGCCCTGGTTGTCAGAGGAGAGGGGCTCCCTCGAGTGAGAAAGAAGGCTGGCGCCTGGCCCGAGTGTCTCTGGCCTCGCTCTCATTCTCCCGTGGCCTTCATGGCCAACTTACAGACAGCAGGAAGCCAGTTAAATAAAAACCCAAAGAGTTACTTCACCAAATCTCTGCAAATACCAAGACACAAATAGTACTGTCTGAGGACTGCTCTGCCAGGGAGGGAGGGGCAGGCGCCGGCCCCCCGAGGGTCTGAGAGACTTGGCCTGGCAGGAAGGCCTCACGGCACGTGGAGCTGACTGCAATCCCAAGACAGACTCCCGAACCCGAGGAAGGAGCAGCATTGTCCCGCGGATTCTGCCCAACCCACGGACAGGGTGGGGCTCGGGGGACATGTCCTACTGACCCTCTCATGATGGGAGACAAAGGGAAGATATCAAGGGACTGGAGGTCCTGGACGAGCCATCAAGGACAAGAAC
This sequence comes from Meles meles, assembly GCF_922984935.1. Taxonomy (NCBI): domain Eukaryota; kingdom Metazoa; phylum Chordata; class Mammalia; order Carnivora; family Mustelidae; genus Meles; species Meles meles. The sequence goes on along the minus strand of NC_060067.1, from coordinate 717,863 downwards.
CCATGGCATTTAGGCGGACAGCATCACCGAGACCTCATCTACAGTCACGGGCCAGTGAGCTCTCTAGACTCAGTGAGACTCAGTTCTGCTTCTCTCTGATAATGCTCTCAAGACTTCGAGGGGGCCACCTACACTGCGAAGTCACGCTTCTGGTCGGAAAGTAGTCTGAAAACAGAAATAAGCCCTTTAAAAACAGAAAGAAACACTAGCAACCCGCCCGTTCACGCACGCCGGCTTCCTCCTGTGATGAGAAAGGGGAACGGTTTTCGTCCCAAAATTCTAGCAACTTCTTCAATCCAAAGGGGATTCATTGAGGTGTTGGTTTCTTGGGCTCACCCAGTGCTGCCAGAAGCCTCCCCGGCCTGGTCTACCCAACACCACCCCTGGAAGCATCTCAAGTGGCTTCACTCTTGGGGAACAGGAGAGAGAGGGGGGAGGTCGGCCCCCCCTACCTTAAGGTAGGCCTTAAGAGTCACGAGCTCGACTTTGAGTATAAAAAGAGAGAGAGGTTCCCGGCCGCACACACAGGGCAAGAACTACAGCCGGGCTTGCTGGGATAGGAACGAGGCCTGTGGATTCCCAGAGCATCTGGACATGGGGGCTGGGAAGAGTGAAAGTGTTGGTTCCACAGTCACAGAGTCTGGGGTCCGAGGCTGGTGAAGACTCCCGCAGCCCAAGGAACGGTTCCTTCCTTCCGCGTCCCTGTACTGCGATGCCCTCACGAACGCCGCAGAGACGGGGATGCTCTGGCCCTGGTCGCAGACGCAACGTGAAGCCTCAGCCACCGTGTACTCGAGGCTGTGGCTGTGTCAGGACAGCGACGGCAGAGACGCGGCCTCCCTCCGCTCTCGGCTCGCTCGCTGAACGACGAGGTCCTTCCCTCCTCCGGATCTCGAGGGAGCACCTGTCACGAAGGGCGCGCCTGTCCCTCACCGAAAGGCTGCCCCGACCTTCACCGCAGCGCAGTTCTCTGAGAACCCTGCGCAGAGGGTCCCGAGTGTCCCCCACGGTTCGGCTGAGGACGGCCACAGCAGCCAGGGGACGGCGAGGACGGGTCGCAGCGAGACGCTTGCTGTTGTCTCTCTGCAGACGCGTCCCCAGCGGAGCTGCGGGGCTGCAGCGCTGGGACACGGGGGCTGCTTTGCGGGCGGCTGAGCCCGTGACCGAGCCCCGGACACTCCACTGGTTTTAGAATTTCCGTTCCTGTTTGTGTCTTCACCGCGAAAGCCAAGTCCAAGGGAAAGTGGCTCCAACGACGAGACCGAAGCCAACGACCAGGCAGAAGCTTCATGAGCTGGTTCGTGTCATTCTCGGGACCCACCCTTTGAAGCTGCGCGTGTCTGTGACCCCGCGGCCCTCGGTCCCCACGACCGCGTCTGCACTCGGTGCGGCCTCGGGTGGCAGCCGGCGGCTCCCACGTCCCAGGGCAGCGCCGGCCCCACGGTGGTGCGCGTCATGTTATGCGATGTTCCAAGAACGTCAGTGTTAACAAAAATAGATAAAAACTCAGTTCTGCTCACGGTGGGAGCGTAACACTGTCACACGCGCTGGAGGGCAACGGGCTACACGTATGAAAGCGTTAAGACTGCACTTGTGACCTGTTTTCTACGATTTGTCCAAAGAAAGCCATCCCGGTTGTGTGCAGAGACTTAACCACAAAGATGCTCACCGCAGCGACCGTGGAAAAACCCTGAATTTCCACACGACAGGATTTCACTGAGGACCTTGTGCTGTATTAACTGAATTCTGTTCGTGCACACGTCACAGAAAGCTTCTGGAGAGAAATATTAGGAAAGAAGCCTTCGGGTCACTTCAGGGGAGTGAGACTGGGAGGGAGGAGATGAGGAGAACCACTTTACCTTATACTCTGAAGTTTCTAACAAAAGCATCTGCTGGGTTTGAATTAAAAGCCAATTAATGAAAGGATATTGTACTATAGACGTGAAGACATGAAAGGGAAAGCAGTTAGTAGTTTTCAAGAATGATAAGTATAATTTTAACAAAAAAGTGTGTGTAAACATAGGAAAAATGAGGGAAGTATGTAAGCCCACCTGTTTACAGTGGTTTTCCCTAGGAAGTGAGATGGTGGGCGATTTTTACATTTTTTCTTTTAGAGACACCTGGGTGGCTCAGTGGGTTAAGCCTCTACCTTTGGCTCAGGTCATGATCTCCAGGTCCTGGGGTCAAGCCCCACGTCAGTCTCCCAGCTCAGCGGGGAGCCTGCTTCTCCCTCTCCCTCTGCCGCTCTCCCTGCTTGTGCTGTCTCTGTCTCTGTCTCTCTCTCAAATAAATAAATTTTAAAAAATTTTTCTTTTAGTTGGCTTGCATTTTCTAAATTTTTATAACAAGCTTGTCTTTTGTCATATGGGGGAAACAGGTTTTTAAAAACATTTCTATCCTCCTGCATCAAAACTGCCCAGCTCCTGGCATCCGCCCATGTCCAGAGAAACTCCATGAAAGAGCAGGATTCTTCTCGTCCTCCAGTCAGGCCCGCATCTGTCCACGGCTCTTTGTCTACCTTTCTCTCTTATTAGCGCGCATCAACCCGTCACACCAACACCGGTATGACCGTGCCCTTACCACAATGCACCCTGCGTCTTGTACCTTTAATACTTCCCTCTCCATCATAGGCAACGTTTTAACCAGCGTCCCAGCTGAGACCGTGGAAAGGAGATTGATCCTGTGGTGACATTTCTCCATAAGCACAGCCTCTGGGTATGACCTGGGACTTGAGCACAGGTAATCCATCTCGAAAGCTCCACTGAAGCAGATTATGAAGCACCTTCTCCCAACTTCCTTTTATGTTCAAAGCAAATTCTTGAATCCTGTCCTCTAAGATGGCAAGAGGGGAACCTGTCTTCTGAGGCCCTCACCGGTTCCACCTGGTAGCAAGATGAGGGCTCACTGTAAAGAGCATCCAGCTTGTCCTACTGAGCAGGTCTGAGGGCAGGATCACGACCGGCTGCCTGGCTTCCCCCCAGCCTGGCTGCACGCAGATGTCCACTGCCGACCAGGCACCGCTGTGGTCACACTGTCCTCTAGTCCGGCGGCTCAGCACTCCAAAAGGGGAAATTTACCAGGTGGCCTCAAAATACTGCCAAAGCGAATTCCACTGCTGTCCATAATACATCTTTGTTTGCAGTCAGTAGTGAAAAACCAACTGGGGCCAGCATGTCAGCTCCAACAGACAGATTTTAGAGGAGAGAGAGAGAGTGTGTGTGTGCATGTGTGTGTGTCTTGTGAATGAACAGCTTCCTGTCTGGAAAAAGTCATTCTATCCAGGGGGTCAAAGAAGAGAAACCATTGCTGCTCCCACTCTTTGGGGCCATAAAGCTCATCTGAAATAGACTTGAGCTCAGTCTCTCAGCTCTGAATTTACTCTCCTCCAGTTCAGACGCCAACGCTGCACTTTTCAAACAGTGAAGAACATTCCGTGCTTTCCCCATTGTTCATGCCGGGTCAGTACTGATATCCCTCCAGATAACACTGACAATCCGTGAGAAGGGCCCAGAAAGTCCCAGGAAGGGCCTGGCAGAAGTCCATAGCACCCGGCAAACTGTAGCTTCCAGAAAGCAAGTTCCCACCTGCTCCCTAGCCTTCCTGCGGCGCTTGGCCTGGGGAGGTGCTGTCCGCTGGGACAGGGCTAAATGCCAACCTCAGGGACTTGAGAAGTGTTTGCTGATAAAACTTCAAGATTACGAAGACGGAAAAGCGCGTTTGTAGTTTCTTTAAGACTCCATTGTTTAGGTGCCTTACAACAAGGGACACATTTTTAGCACACGTTTTAAAAATGGCTTGGGGGGTGCCTGGGTGGCTCAGTGGGTTAGGCCTCTGCCTTCAGCTCAGGTCATGATCTCAGGGTCCTGGGATCGAGCCCCGCATCGGGCTCTCTGCTCAGCGGGAGCCTGCTTCCTCCTCTCTCTCTCTGCCTCTCTGCCTACTTGTGATCTCTGTCTGTCAAATAAATAAATAAAATCTTTAAAAATAAATAAATAAAAATGGCTTGGGTAGTCTTGGCAGAAGGGTTGACCTCCTGTGAAACTTTCCAATTGGACTTTTGGAGGTATTTTCTGTCAGAGATATTCTAGTGTCCTGAGTGGTATCTCCCTCACGCAGTGAGCCAAAATTTCCGGGAAGGAAGGCTTAGAAATGAATGACAGCCTAGCAGCAAAGGGCACACCTTGCCCTCAGATCTCGTTTTTTAAACCTCACTCCCCTTTGAAAGGAGTCAGGACTCGGATGAAATGGCAGGTGTCGGGACCAGTACAAGGAAAAGTACAAGAGGAATGTGGCATATTTTGTTGCACCAGAAAGTAAAGAACGGCTCCAGAAATGATGGGGTTGGGTCAAAAAGGACAGGGGGGCCCATCTGTCATGCCTCCCACTGAACAAACTGGGATAATATGATGATAATTTGGGGCATTAAGATGAATAATAGTAATGGATTTAAAACCGTGTAATAAGTTAAGAGTCCATGAGCCCATAATAAATAGATAGATGGATAGATGGATGGATGGATGGATAGATGGATGGGTGGATGGATGGATGGATAGATGGATGGATGGATAGATGGATGGATAGATGGATGGGTAGATGGATAAATGGATAGATGGATGGAGGGAGGGATAGATGGATAGATGGATGGATGGATGGATGGATGGATGGATGGATGGATGGATAGATGGATGGATAGACGGATAAATGGATAGATGGAGGGAGGGAGGGATAGATGGATAGATGGATGGGTAGATGGAAGATAGATGGATGGATAGATGGATGGATGGATAGATGGACGGATGGATAGATGGATGGATAGATGGATGGATAGACGGATAAATGGATAGATGGATGGATGGATGGATAGATGGATAGATGGATGGATGGATGGATGGATAGATGGATAGATGGATGGATGGATGGATGGATGGATGGATGGATGGATGGATGCATAGGCAGAAGAAATGACGGAGTGAGAAAATCACTGGTTCGCAGGTGCCATGGCAATAACTGATTCCCGGAAGAATCACCCATGTATGCCGAAACTACCGGGTAAGAGGTTGATGAAGGAAAAGTATTTACACAGGCTCACAGTATCTCAGCATAAATTACTTATTAATTACAAAAGGAAAAGTGGTCACTTTACGGGAGAAACTGGGTAAACACCACCTTAACTGAGTGATCAAAGTCCATCCACCTATAACGGTGTGATGACAAAGTGCTACACGTGCCTCTTACATGACGTTCAGGACACAAGATGAGTAACGCAGCATTCCCAGCAAAAACACACAGAACGTAGGTGGGGGAACACGAGCAGGGCAAAATGGGGAGCATTCTACAAACTAACTGATCTGTGGATTTCAAAAATATTAAGGTCACAAAGACAAGGCAAGACTGAGGAACTATTCCAGATGGAAGGAGACCAAAGGGGCATCGCAACTCATTGTAAGGCAGGATCCTGAGTTGGTTCTTGGGCCAGGATCCTGGACATAGCATTTTACCAGCATTAAATCCCCTGATTGTGGCCCATTTTCTATGTTGTTACAAAATGTCTTTGCTTTTAGGACCTACATAGAAGCATTTGGGGAGGAAAAGGCATGATGTCTTCAGCTTACTCTTAAATGATTCAGAAAAAGTCATGCCGAAGAACGCACATCCACACACATGGAGAGAGAAAGAATTATGAAGCTGATGAGGCCGCATGTCAACAATCGGTGATTCTGGGGGAAGGGGACACAGAATTCCTCATGGTATCTTGGCAAGTGTTTTGTAAGTTCAAAATGATTTCAAAATAAAGAATTAAAACTTAAAAAAATGTCAAGGGCATCTTTCTTTAAAAATTTCAGATTTCCGCCTTCCACTCCATTTCTGCGCCCCCACTCTTACTCGGGCTTTTGTCCGTCCACCCGACTCCTCCTGCCTCTAGTCCTCTCCCCCGTGCAATATGCCCGGTACACCGTGACCGTCCTCCCCACAGCCATACTCCCCAAATACCTATCCTCTTGCTTATTGTCCAACAACCTCTCCGTACTACTTTTCTCATCAAGCCTAAACCTTGGCTCTTCTTGACAATCAAAAAGCTTCAACTGGTCTGATCATCCTTATCTTTCCCACTGTGTTTACTCTTTAATTTGACAACTATTTACTGACTGTTGGTATGTGCCAGGAGACAAGGACCAGGACAACCAAGGCTCTGCCTCAAGGAATATATTTTGTATGGAGGAGACACACATAAAGCTAATGGGGTCAACATAAATAGAATTACTTCAGACTGAGATTAGTGCCTGGCAGCAAACACACATAGGGATAACAAGGGGACAGCGAGCAAAGACTTTCTCATCAGATAATCGGAGTCTGGGAAGAGCTGGGGCATGGGTGGGGGCAGAGTGTGGAATGGCGTGGAGGAGGGGGCTGGAGAGAAGGACTGGGCACAGTCCAGGAACTAGGTCACTGGTGTATGAGGTGTGCGGGATCAGGGCGAGGGTGAAGTCCGAGAAGTGTTGTGTTAATAAAGAATGTGTCTCGGGACACACGGGTGGCTCAGTCGGTTAAGCCTCTGCCTCTGGCTCAGGTCAGGATCCTGGGGTCCTGGGATAGAGCCCAACATCGGGCTCCCAGCTCCGCGGGAAGCCTGCTTCCCCCTCCGCCGGCTGCTCTCCTTGCGTGTGCTCTCTCTCTCTGACAAATGGATAAATAAAAATCTTAAAAAAAAAAAAAGACTGTATCTGGTCTTCGTCCCTGGTGGTTCCTGGAACATAGCTTCAAAAACCCTTGGAATTTCCTGAGCGATGGAGCTTCTTCATGGCGCCAGCGTGTGGCTAGGGTGTGCCCCCGGGGAGCTTCGGGATGGGGCTGGCCACTGGACCCACCACGTGGCCAGAGGGCTGGCACTTTTCCGGGGGAGGGGACCTGGACGCTGAGATCAGTCCTGGGGCCAGTGATTGAATCGGCCACGTGCATGGAATGAAATTCCACGGCAAACTCCGGACACCGGCTTGAAGGAGCTTTTTGGCTGACCAAGGCGCCGTATGCAGGGCGGGAGGCACACCTTGGTTCTGCCGGGAGAGACCATCGCGGCTCTGCTGAAGGATGCTCAGACCTGGCCCTCGGTGTCTCTTCCATTGGGCTGGTCCACAAATCCTTCACAGTTAAAACTCTGATAGTGAGCACAACACTTCCTTGCGTTCTGAATTGTCCTAGTGAATTCTCGAACCCGAGGGAACTGTGGGGACTTGCAGCCAGTCAGTCAGAGGTCCAAGGGGCCGGGAGACCCTACTCGCAGCTGGTAGGGGAAGCGGAGGCCGTCGGGGGAGGCTGAGGCTCGCGGGACCCGACGGCAGCTCAGGCGGTCAGTGCGGAGACCACGGTGAGCCGCACTTGGCATGGAAGCAGGGCATCGGGACGCAAATGGCTGATCCCGCAGGCCTCAGCGACCCTAACAACAAGGCTGGATCTCTCTCCAAAGGCAATGAATGCTAAGCCCCTGGAAGATTCTCTTTCCCTCGCTGGAGAGTGGCTTAATTTTCAGTAAGTCCTGTCTGCAGTAAGGCGAGGGCAGGTGCCGAAGGAGGGAGACCACCTGATGAGGCAGGAGATGGTGGTGGCGTGGACCAGCGGGCGGCCCAGGTGAGCCGACACGATTGAGCAAGCGGAACCTGAAGACACTGGCTAAGAGACTGGTGCAGGGGGTGGCTAGGGAAATGGAGAAATCCTGGAAGACGCCCAGATTTCTGGCCTCATTGCAGGGAGATGGTAGGGTCATAACTCAGGTTTGGGGCACAATGATTTGGGGAGGCTTAAGAGACACCCAGTGAGAGATGTCATGCAGGCAGCTGTGTTTAAAACAAGCGACAGCATGGGGCGCCTGGGTGGCTCAGTGGGTTCAGCGTCTGCCTCCGGCTCAGGTCATGGTCTCAGGGTCCTGGGATCAAGCCCCGTGTCAGCCTCCCTGCTCAGCCAGGAGTCTGCTTCTCCCTCTCCTTCTGCCCTCCACCCAACTTGTGCTCACTCATTGTGCTCTCTCTCTTTCAAATGAATAAATAAAATCTTTTAAAAAATATGCACGCGTTAAGTTCCTTCAGGAGAGGTGTGGAGCCAAATGAACACATAAAATCTGATAGTTACACGTTTACAAAATACATCTGCTTTACTAAGTACTTCCTGGAATAAAAACTCTATGTGCCTTTAAAGCATATACCTTTTTTTTTTTTAATGATTTTACTTATTTATTCATGAGAGACACAGAGAGAGAAAGACAGAGGGAGAAGCAGGCTCCCCACTGAGCCGGGAGCCTGATGCAGGACTCGATCCCAGGACCCTGGGATCATGACCTGAGCCCAAGGCAGCCACTTAACCAACTGAGCCACTCAGGTGCCCGAAAGTGTAAACCTTTTTGTGTATAAAGACTGGGTCACCATGCACTACTTAGGAAGAGCTCATTGTTCCAAGGGCGAGATCCACGTGAAGAGTCTCTGGTCCGTTTGGGCTTAAGCTCACTGGGAGACAGACTGGCCCCTGGATTGTGAGCCCATCTACAGGACGATGCCCTTCCTTCGCTCAGGCCGCTCGGGCAAGCACATTTTCATTCCCTCGAGGTGCATTTCCACAGGTGGCTTCACTCATCTCCCGGCTTTCACTGACCACGGTCCGCAGCGAGAAGGAAGGGAGGCATCATGGCACCTCCGCCTTCCACGGTCCGTATTGGCCAGTGGGAACTCCTGCCCGGTGAGCGCAGGCAGAGGACACCGAGCCTCCTGTGGCCGCCTGGGGAGATCTCTCTCTCTGTCTCCCCTCCCGAGTCTGCCCCGTCACGGGGAGGAGCCACCTGCCACTAGTGAGGAGGCACAGAGCCGCAGAAAGGCTCTGACGACTCCATAAATCACCGTCATCGTGAACAGAGGAGCTGCTCGAAGACCACCGAGCTGTTTGTCCTTCCCACATAACTCCCAGACCTGCCCAGGAGGGCAACCCGCCGTGAACGTGAGGCACAGTGTTCGAGCATCTTGCAAAAGCAGGGCCAGAAGCCTTCTCAGGGCCTCGGGAGGGGGGCACTTTCGGGATTGCCTTAGGGGGGCACTTTCGGGACTGCGCGTTTACACCGGAAGGAAACCGACAACCAGCACCAGCTTGAAAGAAGGCGGCGAATCCGTTCCTCCCGTGCGGAAGAGAAGCTGTGCATCCGAAGCTTTGGCTCTGAAAGATCCCAGATCCTCTGGCGGCAGTTAGGGAAGGTGGCCCACACTGGGACAGGTCTCTGCAGAGACAGCTACAGCCAGCACGGAGAGCAGCCCTGGGCTTAAGCCTGCAGGAAGCGTTCCGAGCTTTCGTTCTCCCACCCAGATGTCACCAGGACTGCTGCTGAGGCTGGGGCTGGTCCGCAGCCCTCAATCTGGCACACCTCCGGGGCCTCCTGACCGCGGACTGCGCTTAAGTGCGCCACTGAGACATCTGCCGCCAGGTTGCTCCCTGCCTAAAATTCCACAGCGCCTTGCTACGGCGTATAGGACAGTATCCACACTCCGCGCTGTGCCTGACGGAGCCCTGCACTGACGTGGAACCTGCCCCTCCCCGTAACCTCTTCTCCAACCATCTCCCACACCCGTGTGCACCAGTCACACCGGCCACCTGTCTCGTCCTGGAATGCACCATCCTCGGTCGCATCTTTACTCTGGCTCCTCCTTCCATCTGGAGTATTCTTCCCCTACCAGCTGCGTCCGGCTCTCCCGGTTCTAACGTCAGTGCCTGGGGGAGGGCGTCTCTCACCGTCCTCTGAAGCAGCCGCCTCCCTCCGCTCTGTCACATCACTGTGGTTAAATGCTTCGTTCTCTTCTCTCTCTGCACAACTTTGCTTATTCATTTGCTCTCTCTCCCACTGAAATATATCCCCTCTGAGGACAGAGCTCTGTCTGTCGTGTTCTACAGTGACTGGAACAGTGCTTAGCCCCTCTATTTGCTGAAAGAAAGGAAACATAGACACTTGATCCCGGGAGAGGCGGCAGGGCAATGGAGCATCGCAGTGAGAGGGTGACCTCTGGAGATGAGCTGCCTGAACTTAAATTCCCCTTCTGTCACTTCTGTATGTCCTTGGACAGGTTACATAGCCTCTTTTTCCCCCCTGTCTCACCTATCAAATGAGGAAGATAACAGTCTCTACCTTTTCAGGGTAGTGTCAGAAGACTACGTAAAGTTCTTAGGGAAGTGCTGGTACGTAGTTAGCACTAGATCATTTTCTGTTCTGTTGTGGTGGTAATTATATACTTGCCAAAGTTCATGGTCTGTGACCGTGCAATTTACTTGATCTATTAATACGTCATTTGGTCCACTGACAAATCACACTGTACCTTCCACTTTCTGGCCTGATGTATTAAGAGCTTGAACATAGTCCATCGCTCCCATCCTTGCAACAGCAAAAAAAGCCAAATGAACTGAAAATCAACAACTCTTCCTCCATCCATCAGAGAATTGAGATCATAGGGCAAACTGTTGCCCTGAAACCAGAGAGATAAACGGGCAGTTGCAGAGAAGCACTGCGGACCAGGTGCGAGAGCCCCCAGCTGGTGCCAGGACGGGCAGGCATACCTCAGCCTGTAATCGGGGAACTGCTGAAGTCTTGGTGTGGACAAGCCAGAGAGTTAAATCAATGGGGCCCAGTGCCAGGGGGCCCAACTCTCATAAATGTTAACTCCAGGAGTCCTACCAGGTTCTCACTACGAACAGCTGAGAAAAATCTTCTGTTCTCCCAGCAGGTGGAAGAGAAACGTCATCATTCTGAAGTACACAGACCTCTCTGTTCTCTTCCCGAGACCTGTCCTCAAGAGAAACTGTTTTATCGGATCCCAATCAACCAGAGTTTTACAAAAGCCTAAGGGCCCCAGGGAAGGGAAATACTCACCCCAGGCTCACAGACTGAGACCTAATCATAAGACCATACAGTGCCCCCCCACCCCATGTCAACACTGCTCCGTATGATGACAGAACTCCAATGGAGAGAACAGAGAGCCTTCAACCTCATGTTAAGAAGAAATCTCCAGGAAAATCCGGAGACAATGGAGAGAGAAAAAACAAGGAATCCAGAGGAGATTTAAGCCCTCGACACCACAGCTACAGCACACTGTAAGCACACAGCCTAATTCCTAGCCAGATAAACATAAAACCTCACTCTATAGCCCTATTGCCTCAGTTCCTTTTACCTAGTACATCACGTCCAGCTCTCAACAAACAATTGCAAAGAATGCCAAAAGGCAAAAAATACCACCTAAAAAAGAAAAAGCAAGCATCAGACCTAGATGCGGATATGGCAGAGATATTGGAATTATCAGACTGAATTCTAGAACAACTATGATTAATACACTAAAAACCTTAAAAGAAAAAGTGGACGACATGAAAGAACAGATGGATACTATAAACAGTAATGGAAACTCTAAGAAAAGACAAAAGAAAAATGCTAGAATTCAGAAAAGCTATAACAAATAAAGAACGCCTTTGATGGGCTCGCCAGTAGACAGGACGTGGCTAAAGAAAGAATCAGTGAGCTTGAAGGTATATAAACAGCAACTTTCCAAACTGAAATGCAAAAAGAAAAGATGAAGCAGAATATGTAGAAACCATAGGGCAGTTACAACAGGTGTACCAATGTGTAACTGAAACACCAGGAGAAGACACAAAGAGAGAGAAAAGACAGAACAAACAGCAGAAAAATATAATGACTGAAATTTTTCCAAAATTAAAGACAGACACCAAACCATAGATCCAGGAAGCTCAGAGAGCACCAAGAAGGATAAACAGGAAAAAAAAAAAATCTCCACTTAGGCATATCATATTCAAACTGCAGAGAATCAAAGGCAAATAGAAAATAACGAAAAAAGCCAGAAGGGAAAGAACACCTTCCCAATAGTGGACAAGTGTAGGAGTTACACTAGGTATCTCTTAAGAAACTTGCGAGTTGGTATCTCATTGTGGTTTTGAGGTGAACTGGGTGTTATACGTAATTAATGAATCATTGAGCACTACATCAAAAACTAATGATGTACTATACAGTGGCTAACTGAATATAATAAAAAATAATAATAAAAATAAAAGAACAAATGAAGGACAATAGATTCTAGTTGTCCCAAATAAATTTGAATTCCTAAAGATAAAAAAAAAGAAACATGCAAGTAAGAAGAAAGTGAAATAAATTATTTAATAAATGTTGAAAGAAAACCCTTGAAACCTAGAATTCCATACCCAACAAAGTTATTCACTAAGAGTAAAAGAGAAATAAAGACTTTCTCAGACAGGGGTACCTGGGTGGCTCAGTCAGTTAAGTGCCTTTGGCTCAGGTCATGATCCCAGGGTCCCGGGATCGAGTCCCACATCAGGCTCCCCACTCAGTGGGGAGTCTGCTTCTGTCTCTCCCTCTGCCCTTCCTCCCCACTCATGCTATCTCTCTCACCCAAATAAATAAATAAAATTTTAAAAAGAAACTTTATCAGACAAACAAAACTTGAGGGCATTTGTCACCAGCAGACCTGCCTTGTAAGACACGACAGCTCTTTAGAGAGAAGGAACATGGGAGTGGTTAGAGACCCAGATCGACCTAAAGAAAGAAGAGCATTAGAGAACGAATAAATGAAAGTAAAAGAAAATCTTCAATTTTTCCTATTGTATTAAAGATTTTACTTATTTTAGAGAGGGAGTGCTCACTCATGCAGGCAAGGGTGGGGTGAGGGACAGAGACAGAGAATCTCAAGCAGACTCTGCGCTGAGCACGGAGCCGGAGGCAGGACTCAATCTCACCACCCTGAGATCATGACCTGAACCCAAACTAAGAATCAGACACTTAAATGACTGAGCCACCCAGGTGTCCCCTTCACTTCCTCTTATTCTTTACCGATCTAACGGATAGCGGTGTGTTCAGAATAATCATAGCAACAACGTATTCAGTGATTATAGCTTAATAACAGCAGCGAGTAGGGGACCGGAAGGAGGAACCGCGAATGCTCTGATACAAGGTTGCCGCACTAATGCGAAATGCTGTCAGTTATTTGAAAGTGGCTTTGGATTAGTTGTAAACGTCTACTGCGACGTCTAGGGCAACCACTACCCAACTGTAAAAAGAAGTAGAGCAGATATGCTAAAAGGAGAGAGAAAACCGAATCGTGTAAAATGTGCAGTTAAAACCAGGGAAGACGGAAAAAGGGTACAAAGAACAAGGGCAATGAGTAGCAAACGGAAACACGGTCGACATGAACCCAGCTGTATCAGGAATCACTGTAAGTGTGAATACTTTAAATAAACCACTTAAAGGACAGCGGGAAATGAATGAGGAAATGAAACCTCAGACATGAGCGCAACCTGGAGGAATGCTCGGGGTCAGGCTGTCTCGTGGGGACGGGAGGCCCACTGCGCAGGCAGCCACGTGGCTCGCATGGTTGAGCATCACAGATGGGCTCCTGGGTTGCCTGTTTCCCTGGACCCTAAAGCAGTTTTGAGAATCACCATCCCAGAACTCTGGGTGAAGGCGGCCGGGAATCATCTGCATTGACGTATCAGCAGAAACACCAAAGCAATCGTTCACACCCAAACTCCCCGGATCTGAGGAGGAACTGGGGAAACAAATCCACAGTCAACTCAGAATCCAGCAGCTCAGCAAGTGCCCAAGCCGGCGGGGAATGTTCCACTACTAGAATAGTCCTAAAGGATATGGCCCCATCCCAGGGCCTCAAGGACACTCCGTTACATTTTTATAGTTCCCTGCGATTCTCAATGATTCTGTAACAGCTGTGAGAGTGAAGTCATACTCCGATTTTTACAGACGAAGAAACTGGAGACAGTAAGGGGTTCACAGCCAGAAACATCGGAGTAAGACCCAAATCCTGTCTTCCAGCACCGTCGTCAACTGCCCTCTACCCTAGACATATGGGGCGACCTCGGGGGTATGTTTTCTAGGAGCAACAGCCAGAGACTGGGACACGCATTTGCCTATTACTGCTTTTAACTATACAACCTGCCCAGTTCCTTGACTTCATTAAACCTTAGTTCTCACCTGTAAGTGAGGACACATACGACACCCCGCTCGTGGGGTGACTGTGAGGGTCAAGTCCGATTCGCTGACAGCTCAGCACAGAACTCGGCCCTGGTTAGAGCCGGACGAACGCTGAGGGGCTTAGGGCATGGGCTTTGGGCAGAGGTATCGCTTTCCTCCTCTGTGGTTTAGTATTCCTGGGGTACAAAGCCCCTGGGGGACATTTCACCACGTCTAAAGCTACAAGGAGACAACTTGGGACAGACAGGGGACCTGAGCCCTGAGGCTGGCATGGGGATGGCGGAATGACCACTCCACAGGGAGCAGACCTGTGCCCCCACAGTGCCTTCTGGGCTGGGTCTCTAAGCCAGAAGGGACCCTCCACCCGCACCTGGAAAGCCATGGAGTTGGCAGCGGCCAGGAATATCCTCAGGGGCAGCTTGGCCTTGTAGGACCTGTGACTCCACAAGCGATGGGCACCGGCTGTCATGCCCAGGGCGGTCAGGAGGAAGCAGAAGTAGGCTGCAAGACACAAGCAGGGACAATGTCAGCAAATGCCACACGCGTCTACACAGCCCGGGCTTCTCTCTCTGCACAGAAGCGCTCGGGAAACTGTCCGGAGAGGAGTACTCAATGTGGAGGAAAAACTGATAACTTGGGGAAATGCGGCCCTTGGTGCTGATTCGCAGCCTTCCTGCATGGGCAGCTGTGGAGAGAACTTTCCTCAAGAACCTTGACCTTTGAATATAACCTTTTCTCCATCCAACAAATCTTTTATTTGCTCGTGTTCCTTGACAGTCTTGATGCAAAGTCCTAACCACGTTCGTGTGTATCTGTAACGCGGCCGCACACGCCTGCTCTCGTGGTGCTGAGACTGATCTCCATGTCGCCTCGAAATGTCCACGCCAGGAAGAGCGTTACATGAAGACCCTATTTCTGAAGGGCAGTACCGTCCTCGTGGCTGCGTAGGCCCTGGTTTGAGTGGAATCAGGCCAGACTTCAAAGCAGTGAGGTCTGGCTCAGGACCGGTAAGAGAGAGAATAGAACCGACGGCAGGGACACCTACGATTCGTCTCCCGAAGGTCCCCCTTACAGCAGCACCATGACCTGGAAGGACAGGGACGGCCGGGAGGGGTGTTGTTAAAGTCTGAATGGAGCGTGTTACCTGACACCACTTAAATGTGTTATCCTTAAGCCCCATCACACACCGTACTGCCCCACTCCACAGCTGAAAATCTGGGTCTCTGAGAGTTAAATCCTGCATATAAACCCAAGTCGACCTAGTTCCAAAGCCTCTGCCAAGAGACCCGGGACTGCCCTCCATGTGGCCGCGGCGGGCGGCTCTTTATACGAAGACTCGGGAGAGGTTATGACGCCCGGGACCCCCAAACCGCGATTCTGAGATGACCACAACTACGGGTGCTTTCACAGCCCACACAACGCTGAACGTCCTCCTTGGGTTGCCTTATGAAAAACACCTCGACAATCCTAGATGGTTTATATTTATTAGACCCATTATATAGACGAGAAAACCAAGGCTTTTCTTTTGTATTATGTTATGTTCGTCGCCATACTACATCATTAGTGTTCGATGCAGTGTTCCAGGGTTCACGGTTTGTGTACAACACCCAGTGCTCATGCAATCCGTGCCGTCCTTAATACCCACCGCCAGGTTCACCCACCCCCCACCCCCCACCCCCGTCTTCTAAAACCCTCAGTTTGTTTCTCGGAGTCCACAGTCTCTCATGGTTTGTCTCCCCCTCCGATTTCCCCTCTTCGTTTTCCCTTCCTTCTCCTAATGACCTCCAGGCTATTCCTTATGCTCCACAAGTAAGTGAAACCATATGATACTTGACTCTCTCTGCTTGACTTAGTTCACTCAGCGTAATCTCCTCCAGTCCCGTCCATGTTGATGCAAAAGTTGGGTGTCCGTCCGAGAAAACCAAGGCTTAAAGAAGTTTAACTAATTTCGCAGTGTCACAAAGCTAGGAGGTGTCATGGCTGAGAGTCAAACCCTAGTCTGTCTGAACCAAGAACAGAGCTCCTAACCTCGACACTCCACTGTGCTTCTAGGAGACACCAGTAGGTCTTATCTTTACTTCTCTACACTCCACCGTCATCCTTCATAGTGGACCCTAATCTGAATTTAAAAGTGAGCTGCTTCCGGGCGCCTGGGTGGCTCGGTCGTTCAGTGTCTGCCTTTGGCTCAGGTCATGACCCCGGAGTCCCTGGATCGAGCCTGAATCAGACTTTCTGCTGGGTGGGAAGCTGCTTCTTCCTCCTCCACTCGCCCCTGCTTGTGCTCCCTCTCTCGCTGTGTCTCTCTCTGTCAAAGGAATAAATAAAATCTTAAAAAATAAAATTAAATTAAATTGAAGTGAGGGACTTCCTTACCTTGGCAGAGAACTCTAAACCAAGCTATAAGCGGGTGGGGCCAGGCAGATTATCCTGTACAACTGCCCCCAGCGCACACGGGCCTCTGTGAAGAACTGGCAAAGAACAAGCGATCGGCTGTGAGTCCGTCACGGAACAATTGTGAGCGGCACTGGGACAGGATGCTCTCTTTGGGAGCCCTTTATGGCGCTTCTTTAGAAGAACGACCAGGGTAACCTCAGCGTCAATGTACACATTTAAAGGTAGAACCATGTTACATCTCCCAAAAGTCAAGTCCTACTGGTCTTGGTTTCAGTCCATATTCACATGGTCTAAAAGCAATACTAGCCTTGGCACTAAGACTAGTGAGTCTCTGAATACAAGTGGTTTTCATGAAGTTGACAAATCATTCCTTACTTGAAAGGTTAAAAACAGAAAAACAATCTGCCCATAAATCACAGAAAGTCACAGTATATGAAAAGCTCCGGTCTTTCTTGTTGCTATAATTTAACCTTGGTCATGAGTCTATGAAATGGACGGCTGTTTTCCATGTCATCCCTGGCCTTCATGTCTCTACATACAACTTTTTCCCAACTGTCAAGTAGTTGGGGACCAAGTGAGATCTGTAATGGAAAAATTCAATGTGACCCTGTCTCCCCAGTGGATTAAGACTCTGGGTCTCGGCTGCAATAAAGTGAGTTCCAAGACTCCACGAAAGACACTGGCCACTAAAGAATCCATTCAGTGGACGGCTCCCAGACTGGGCCTTATCACAGACGATGGCATCGTCTTGTCCCGTTCGGAATCTCCGGTATTGCAGGGATCGCTTACGGCTGGTCTGCCCTGGGCAGGAGTGGCTACTGGTTTCGCATGGTCCTTCTTCTGGTGACAGGAATGTGGCCGTGGAACCCAGGCCTGGCCTGGCGTAGAAGCCCTGGCAGCAAACACGTGACCCAGCTCTTCTCTCCCTTCTTGCTCAAAGACTAAAGGTCACACACCGAGGTATGACTACAATAGTAGAGAATGAGGCCAAGAAAGTGGGACATGAAGATAGTGGAGAGGCCACCAAGAGTTAGGAGGAGAGCCGCCTGCCCTGGGCCGCTCGTTGCAGCTCCCAGTTCTACAGCTCCTCTGACCTGTGTGTCTCCTGGTACTTCTCCCAGTTTGGGAGCCAACCAATCCCTTTTTCTTACTGAAGCTTTGCTCTGGATTTCTGATACTAAAATTCTCCAGAACCTCTAAGGAAGAAAGCAACCTCCTGGCCATAGCCCAAATGAAAACAAACGACAAAAACCCTGGCCTGAATATGAGGTTCTTCTATTAACAGGACTCAGTTTTCCAATTTTGATAGGGCTAATTTGAGAGGTTCTTAACCTTTCTTCTCTGATCTTTGTGGATATTAATATCCAAACTAGTTTTCAGATGGATGTTGGCTAGTTGGCTCTGAGACACTGAACTATGCAGACACAGAACTGATAACTTTGGGGGAAGAAGGAGTTACAAGCAGTGTTAATAACTTTATCAAATAGCTTATACCTTGTAGAGAAAGGAGCTAGATCAACAGAAATCAGAATCACAAAATTACCTGGTAAGCAACAAACACATTTATTGGTCTGGGTGCAAACAAGAGTCATCAATTCTGGTTAGCTCTACCCAAAAAGAAATGTACTAGAAAGGTACTAAATAGCCTATAGATCTCATGGGAGGGTTGCAGGACGGTTTTGGTTCAGAGCCTCCCAGACGGCCCTAGTGCTCCCGTCTCCTGGTAATTGTGGCCCTGTATAATGTCTTCACCTTTAGTAATGTGCTTTTTCTTTTTTTAATATTTTATTTATTTATTTGACAGAGAGAGAGAGAGATCACAAGTGGGCAGAGAGGCAGGCAAAGCGGGGGAGAGGGCAGGAGGGAGGAGCAGGCTTCCTGCCGAGCAGAGAGCCCAATGTGGGGCTCAACCCCAGTACCCTAAGATCATGACCTGAACTGAAGGCAGAGGCTTAACCCACTGAGCCAGCCAGGCGCCCCTAGTAACCTGCTTCTAACCAAAGAATATAGTGATGTTGAGGGAATGTCGGTCCCATGATCAGGTTACAAAAGATTGTGACTTCTGGGGCACCTGGGTGGCTCAGTGGGTTGAGCCTCTGCCTTCGGCTCAGGTCATGATCCCGGGGTCCTGGGATCGAGCCCCGCATCAGGCTCTCTGCTCAGCAGGGGGTCTGCTTCCTCCTCTCTCTCTGCCTGCCTCTCTGTCTACTTGTGATCTCTCTCTCTCTCTGTCAAATAAATAAATAAATAAATAATCTTTAAAAAATAAGATTGTGACTTCTGTTTCGCTAGTAGAGTCTCTTGTGTCGGCTTTGACGGCGTAAGCTGCCATACTGGGATGGCCCATGCAATAAGGAAGAGAGGGTGGTCTCTAGCCAACGGAAATAAGGCTACAATCCAATAACCTTCAAGGAACTGAGTCCTGCCAAAAACGGTGAAAGTGAACTTGGAAGCAGATCCTTCCGCAGTTAAGCTTTCAGAGAAGACAGCAGCCTAGGCCGCACACGGCTGCCTTGTGAGACATCCCGGAGCAGAGGCCCAGCTCCAGCACTACCCGGATTCCTGCTCTGCCAAAACTGTGGGAAAATAAATATATGTTGCCTTAAGCTGCTAAATTTTGGGTTACTTTGCTCTGCAGCAAAGGTTAACAAATGCAAGACTTCTGTAGCAACTTCATCTCGAGGGCGGGAAGGTACAGTTTAAATCCTGGTTTGAGAACAGTTTGCTATCTGTAGGGACCGAAAGTAGATCCGTGTCTCAGGGGGCTGGGAGGGCAGGGAGGGGAGTGGGAAATGACTGCTGATGGGTACAGCGTCTGGTGTGAAGTGAGATAAAAATTTTTAAAACTGGTTTGGATAGTGGTGGCATAATTGCATGAATATAATAAAAACCAACGAAGTATGTACTTCAAAGACATGAACTGTAGGTTATGAGTTTATAACTCAACAAAGCAGTCATTAGAAAAACTATTACTGAGTTCCCATTAGACTTGGTTATGATGCGTATTTTCTCAACGTAAAATCAAACAGACAAGTCACAAAACAGAACGGAGTGAAACCAACAAAAAGCAACCATTTGCCTAGGGTGCCACCGCGGCCTCGCCACCTCCCACACTTGGCGCTGCCGCCCTCGTGTCATACTGTGGTCCCTTCAGTCTTCCACAGCTGCCAAGAAGAGTCTCTCTTTGACCCTTCGCCTATGTCTGAATCGATCAAGACCCAAGATTCCGGGGCAGAAGCATCTCTTTGTCCGTGCGCGGATCGCAAGCCCGGCTCCAGCTGCCAGCAACAGGGGGAGACTCCACCGTCCCTTTAATTTCCATGACGGAAGGCAGAGCCTCCCAACTATGCTGAGTCCTCAGTCGGAGCAATATTTCGAGAATTGTTGTAGTGAGCCGCTCCGGACCGCACAACCACAAAACAGTCCTGGAGAGATGCTAAGAACCAAAAATTAAAACTCCCTTAATTCTGGACCTGCAGAGGGAGAGATGGGCAGCTTCCTTTGAGACCCAACCACGAGCACTAGACAGAAGCAGCAACTGGCAGCCTTCTTTAATGGTGCCTTTGGTCTATCTCCCTCTATGACCAGCTCCAACGCTACTAAATAATAGAAATGGCTATTATCGACCGAGAGCTCCCTGTGCCGGGCCCAATAGTTTCTCAATAGTTTCTGCCAGGGGCGCCTGGGTGGCCCAGACGGTTAAGCATCTGACTCATGATTTTGGCTCAGGTTATGACCTCCTGGGTCATAATCTCATGAGTCATGGGACTGAGCCCTGGTACAGCTCCACGCTCAGCAGAGAGGGCCTGAGATTCTCTCCCTCTGCCCCTCCCCTGCTCATGTTCTCTCTCTCTCAAATAAATAAACAGATCTTAAAAAAAACAATCAATTTATACACAATAACTCTTTGAATACTCGCCTCGAGTCTAGGGTCGGTGCCTTGACGGAGGCAGTTAAACAGGTAGCGCAGCCAGGTTGCAGTCTAAGGCAGGGAGGGCCCACGTTCAGCGCCTCCGTGGGCTGCTTGACCTCTCGGGGTTGCCTTAATTGCAACGAGAGGAGAGGACTCTGAATGCGTCCCGTCCTTTTAGTCGGCTCAAAACAGCTCAAAACAGCTCAAGACCCTTGCCCTGTGTTTTGCCTTCACCAGCTGTCGAGTTCACGGCCACGAATGCCCTCACCATCACTCTGCATCCAACTCCGCCTCAGCTTGCCTTGGGAGCACCAGACAACCCCAGGACTCATGAGACGGTCTACTGAGCTCCTCGCACAGACCATGCACTCAGCTCGGAACGGGGCCCACCACGTGGCCACACAACTATGGGCCTTTGTCTCCTCGAGTTGGTAGGAGTTTGACAAGTAAGTTATTTACTATATAATCATAAATTATAGCAAGCGTTGCAGAAGAGACCAACAGCATAACGTAGGAGAGATTAAAAGGGGATAATTTAGGGGCACCGGCTGGCCCGGCTGGAAGAGCATATACGACTCTTGATCTCAGGGTCGTGAGCTCAAACCCACGCTGGCTGTAGAGATCACTAAAACAGAAATACACAGAAGGGGGATAACTTCGTTTGGGAGACTGGAGAAAACTCGGCAGCAGACACAAGAATTAAACTGACACCTGGAGGAGGACGCAAGATTCAGTCAGAGGAACCCAGTGCGAAGACGGGGCTAGAGAAGGGGATCTGATAAGGAGCTTCTCTGACACCTCACACCACTTAGAGGACGACCAGAACAAAACAGGAACAAGCAGAAAGTAACAAGTGCTGGCATGGACGTGGAGAAATTGGAACCTTGCGAACTGCTAGCGGGGGCGAAGACGATGCAGCCGCCGTGGCCAAGCTGCTGGTTCCTCTCGGAGTTAAACACAGAACTGCCGTGTGAGCCAGCAGTCCCACTCCTGGGTCTGTGCCCGAAGGACTGGAAGCAGGGAATCGAACAGACACTCGTCCCCCGACTCCCCAGCAGCATTATTCACAACAGCCAAAGGCTGAAAACTCCGCAGTGTCCGTGAACAGACGGACGGATAAACAAAACACGTGTACATGCCATGGAGGTCAGTGGCCGTCAGGCGGGATGGACTCTGACCCGCACCACAGCACAGGACGGCGCGAAGGGAAGTCAACCAGACACGAAGGGACAGATGTGGTGTTACGTCCCGTCCATGAGGCACCCGCAAGAGGCACATTCATAGACAGGAAGGAGGGCAGGCGCTACAGGGACACGGCAGGAAGGGGAATGAGGATTTGTTGGATGGGTCCAGAGTTTCAGTGTGACACGGTGAAAAAGTTCTGGTGGTGGAGAGTGGCGGCGGTCGCCCGACACTGGGAATGTAGGTGACCCCACACTACTGCACACTCAAAAATGGTTCAATGAATACATTTTGCTACATATATTTTGCCACGATTTTTTAAAAGTGTGTGTTTGAAGCCCAGGGTGGGAAGTGGGGGTCAAAAAGAGACACAAGAGGCTTCGACAGTGGCCAGCGGGCCAGGCCAGTGCCGGAGGTGCCGGGAGGGGAGCGGATGCTCACTGAGGACCCAGGGAAGCGATCAAAGGGCTTTACGCGCACGAGAACTTCGAAAACACGGAAAGTAGAGGGGCAAGTCCCACGCCAGATCGGTGCCTGTCAATACTTTGCTATGTGACTCCTTCTAATGCTTCTTAAAACGATCTCCCTCTGGCCACCTTCGAACACTCTGTATGTCTGTAAGATCACTACAGCTCGGCTCACAGCAGTGGTAGATGAAAGATCGCTGTTTGGGAACAGAGCACAAAACAAAGCTAATTCCCTTGATTTCTTAAACCAACCCATGACAAAATTCCTGTTTAAAACACAAATCGGATGCCTGGGTGACTCAGTCGGCTGAGTCTGCCTCCGGCTCAGGTCATGATCTTGAGGTCCTAGTTCGAGCCCCCTGTTGGGCGTCCTGCTCAGGGGGGAGCCTGCTTCTCCCTCTCCCTCTCCCTCACCCTCTGCCCCTCCCCCTGCTTGTGCGTCCTCTCTCTCTCTCTGTCAAATAAATAAATAAAACCTTTAAATAAATAAACAAATAAAAAACAAAGCCACCGCGCTGCCCAGCAGTGTCAGAAGGGGCTGGAGAAGAGAGTCTGCTTACACCGAATGTGTGCCGCCGAGCACCACTTCGCCGACAGGCCCGGTTCCGTTGTTTTACGCTGATGAGGCACACGGGACAACTGTGTTTTGCTGTTATTACGGAGATGCAGGACCGCGGCCCAGAGCAGCAAGTAAAAGGTTGTGGGATCTCAGGACAGAGCTGGGCCCAGAGCAGTGTATCTTCAAGCCCCTTCTCCTGACGCAGGGCCCTCACCCAGCCTG
This sequence comes from Meles meles, assembly GCF_922984935.1. Lineage (NCBI taxonomy): Eukaryota > Metazoa > Chordata > Mammalia > Carnivora > Mustelidae > Meles > Meles meles. The sequence goes on along the minus strand of NC_060067.1, from coordinate 695,103 downwards.
AGCCCTGTGGTCACCTGAGCTCTGAGGCCGGGCCCACAGAACCCAACGAATCGCACACGAGTCCAAGGAGAGCCGCTGTCCCCCTCCACAGTGACTCAGACGCACACCCAGGGGGAGAAAGCCCTGCCCCGGGAGGCCTACCCTCTCTAAGAGACCGTCTGGCCCCTCAGCCTACAACGGGAGCAACCGAGCTCCAGAGAGCACTGTGCTGCTCTCCAGCCCACCCAGACCCCGACTCTCTCTGGGGCCCTGGCTCCCGAGGGGCCGCCTCGGGTCTCGAAAATACTAAGTGACTCCCGGACTGGGAGAGACCAGGCTGCCCTCCCATGTGAACTCCAGGGCCAGCTGGCATCTCCCTCCCAGCGGCTCCATTTGACGGTGCGAGCCGTCCCCCAGGCCCTGGGCAGTGGGAACTTTGAAAGCTCCGGAGGCAGAAACCTGCCGGGAGGTGTGACAAGCACCCACGGAATTGTCTCGTACCAAGGGGAGGGGAGGGGTTGCAATCAGAGCAAACAGGCAGGACGGCGGCTCCCGGGGACATGGCAAGGTGGGGAGGGCCGGGAGGGCCAGGCGGGGACATACTGCGCCCAGACGCCGGCTTCGCGGCCCGCGCGACTGCTCTGAAAGTCAGTTCTGGGCTCTGGCCAGTCAACGGCCGCTTCTCCTCTCCATCCGGTCCTCCCAAGGTGCAGAAGACAGTTAAGGAAAGGCCAACAGACCCACAGACAGACAGACAGAGAGACATGTAGAAGATACATACACACGTATCCGTCTGTGACGGGTAACACGGCCCGACGGCTGGAAAGAAGCTGGGACTGAATCCCTGGTCTATCACTTAGTGTGACAAGCTCTAAACTTCGGTTTCTCCACCCGTGAAGTGGGAAGCACTCTCTGCTTTACGACAGGCGCGCCATCAAGACGAAAAGAGGTTAGCACGCGCGATGCGCCTGTGCCTGGGGGGCAGCGAGCTCCGGTTCACACTGTCGCCCCAGTCAGGGCCTCGGAAAATGTTCCCTTCCCTGAGAAGCCCTGGGGACACCTACCTCTGTCATTGCTCTAAGCCCGGAGTTCTCAAGGAGCTAGGTGATTCTGTCTCCTCCTCCCCCCAAGGGACACTTAGCAAAGCCTTCAGACATTCCAGAAGGCTGCCCGTGTGTCGAGGCCAGGGACGCTGCTGAGCCGCTGAGTGCCAGGCTCCCCTCCCACAAAGAATCATCATTACCAAAACGTCAAAGCGCCGAGGCCGAGAATCCCGCTCCGTTCTTAGCAGAGCCCTTGAAAGCTTTCTCGCTCATCTCCCCACGCGACTACACTCGTCCTTGCTCCCCCACACCTCTCTGGTTTCGCTGGGAGCCGGGCAGTAACTCATCTCTGCATTATGTCAGAAACCGGCTGAAAACAAAGGACGAGCTCAGTAGTGTTTTAGGTCACGCCTTCTCCCACTTTAACGCGCTCTACGTACCCCACGGATCATGTTTAAATGCGCCCCCTGCTGAGATTCTGGGTCCGCGGTCCAGGAAGGTTCACGGGAGGTTCTGACCCAGCGGGCCCGGGGCCCGGGCTGTGTGGCTGTCCTGCCCCGAGACAGAGGGCCTGACCCAGGGCAGCCCGTGACCTGGCGAGGCCCTCTGTGGCCACTCAGCTCATGAAAGGATGTTCCAAAGAATTCCGACCAGACTTCACATCCTCCCTTTAAAGGTCTGGGTTGACAAGTTTAGAGATTCTAAATCTCTAAAATCCTCCCAGGTACGATTTCAGCAACTCCCGAGAAGGGGCCTTGCAGGCTGAAGAGCGACGGGGTTCTCTCTAGTTAGAGCCTGCTAAGTCTCCTGTCCTTACCACGGCCACCCACCCGCCACGTCCTCGCCTCCCTCCACCAAACCGCTTCTCCGGGCCGCGCGGCTGCACACGGCTCTCCTCGCAGGGCGCGACCGTTCCCGCCACCGCCGGCATCTTCGCGGAAGACAGCAGAAAAGGAATGGGATAAGAGCAAATGGATTCCGTGCATTTAGTAAGCACTGCCTGTTTTCCTCAAGCGGCCCTCCTGCCTTCGGCTAGGTCACGGACAGGGCGCTACGGTTCTGAGCAAACGCGGCTTTTCCTGGGTGGTTTCTAGCTTACAGGGCAGACGACGCAGCAGATCACTAAGAACCCCAAGCGCACCGCATCTCATTACGACCCTCTACCGCACCACACTATGTGCAGTTGTTTAAAAACAGAAGCAGGGACACCTGGGCCGCTCAGTCGTTAAGTGTCTGCCTCCGGCTCAGGTCGTGATCCCCGGGTCCTGGGATCGAGCCCCGCATCGGGCTCCCTGCTCAGCGGGAAGCCTGCTTCTCCCTCTCCCACTCCCCCTGCTTGTGTTCGCTCTCTCGCTGTGTCTCTCTCTGTCAAATACATAAATAAAATCTTTTTAAAAAATAAATTTAAAAAGAAGCAAGAACTCAAGTCCTTTCCCTCAAGTCCAGGCCCTCAGGCTGGGCCAGGCATCCGCGTTGGACACTCTCTCGCCCTGCGTTTTCAATATAGCAGCCACCACACGGTAATAAATAAGGAATTTCTGAACTCATGCCTTCCTCCCCTCTAAAACGTAATCTCCAGGCGGGCAGAGACCCTGTCGGTCGTTCCACGTGTCCTCCGCCGGCCCCTGTGCAACTCACTTCGCCGGAGCAAGCTACACAACCACCTGGTCTTGTCTCGCTCCCCAGCTCACCACCACGGACCACCCAGCAGCCGTTCCTTTCTCTCATCAGCTTCACACCTGCTCCAACCCCCTCGCCCCTACCCCCCCCCCCCCGCTGCCCCCCACCGCCTGATAGCTTCGCTTGATTTCCTGGAGAAGGTGAGGAGCTCCCCTCCTCAGGCTCTGCCCCCTCCCCCCTCCGGCGTCCGAGCGGTACCCCAGACGCCCCACGACAGAGGCCAGTCCGCACCCCCACGCAGGCCCCTCCCACGACTCGCCCACCGTCCCCCTCCTGTGCTCTGGGACTCTCCCTCCTCCGTGTCCTCGGCGCTGCTCCCCACGGCCGCACGTGCTCCTGTCACGTTGAGAAACAGTAAAAAAGAGCCGCCTGGTGGCTCTGCAGTTAAGGGTCTCCCTTCAGCTCAGGCCGTGATGCCGGGGTCCTGGGATCGAGCCCCAAGTCCCTGCTCCGCGGGGAGCCTGCTTCTCCCTCTGCCCCGCCCCCCGCGTGTGCGCTCCCTTCCCGGCCTCACACGAGTAGATAAATAAAAAGGTTTAAAAAAAGTGAAAAGACTTCTCTTGATCCCACCTCCCCACCGACACCCTGTGCCATTGCCCTGTCCCCTCACGGTGAAGCCCTCTGAATGGATCGTCTCTCACCGGCAGGCTACAGGGTCCACTTCCCATGCTCTCTCCAAGCCCCTGCGTTCTGTCCCTCCTCCCTCATCCCCTCCCAGTGGGCTCTGACCCGGTCCAGACAAGACAGAGCCGGTCCTTGACGCGGGGACCATCTCCGAATGCGTCAGAAACACACTGTCACCGACGGGGAGGGACCGTGCTGCGGGAGCCTCTGCGGGACAGGAGGCCCGGCCTGAGGACAGGCGTGGGGGAGTGAAGGCTTCGGGTATCCAAGCAGAACGAGGGGTCTGGTTCACGGCTGGGGGAAGGGGAGGGAGGGGGGAGTAAAATGAAATGAGAAAATCCCACAGGGGCCCGACCAGAAAGCCACTTAAATATGACGCCAAGAGAGAGGAGATACTTCATCGTGACGACGGCCGGGGACCCAGGATTTCATCCACACGACCAGACTGAGACGGGCAGACGTGAAATCGCTGTGAAAGACCGTGTGGTAGACGGACGTGAAGCAGCTGTGCGGAAAGTTCTCCGCGGGCCGCCGCAGACACACCTCCCGTCACGCTGCCTCGTGCCCCGGGAGGCCGGCCTCGGTCCGCTGTACCAGCTTCTAGGCTGGCCTACTTCCCAGAGGACTTGGGGGCTTGGTTCTTTTTTTCAAAGATTTTATTTATTTATTTGAGAGAGAGAGAGAGAGGGAGAGCTCGAACAAGCGTAAGTAGGGGGAGCAGCAGAGGGAGAGGGAGAAGCAGACTCCCCCTGAGCCGCTGGCCAGGCTCCCCGGGGCTGGATCCCAGGACCCTGAGATCATGACCTGAGCTGAAGGCAGACACACAACCAACTCATGGAGCCACCCAGGAGCCCCTAGTTGAGGAGCTTTAAACTCTATGCACATAGAGGCGCCTGGGTGGCTCAGTGGGTTAAGCCTCTGCATTCGGCTCGGGTCATGGTCTCAGGGTCCTGGGATCACACCCCCCGTCCGGCTCTCTGCACAGCGGGAGCCTGCTCCCCCCGCCCCCGCCCTGCCTGCCTCTTTGCCTACTTGTGATCTCTGTCTGTCAAATAAATAAATAAAATCTTTAAAAAAAAAAACTTTATACACATGTCCTAGGGCCTTCCACTGACAACTCTGGGGACCCCAACCGCTAAGAGAGCGACGGACGAAGACAGACAGGCCCTCGGACAGACAGGCCCACGAATCACCTGGGGATCTTGTAAAACTGCAGACACAGCTCAGGAGGTCCAGGTGGGGCGGGAGAGTCTGTCTGTCCCACAAGCCCCAGGTCACTCCACCGCGCTGTCCCGCCGACCACACTTTGAACTGCAAGCCCTGCCCGATCTCTGCAGAGACTCATATAGGACCAAGGAAACCTGCCTTCTCCCTTGGCTTAGTGATGTGGGCAAGAGGTTTTTAGTGATGGAGCCCGGGATGGACGTCTCGTCTCCCTGCCCTCTCCCCTACGTTCATTCGTCCTTCCTTCCTTTCCTGCTTTCTTTTTTTCAGGTACAGAGTAGGAAAAACTGTACCTAAGGATTTTAAAGTTTAGAAGATGAGACAAGGATTGCCTTCAAAGCATCACAAAAAGAGATCTATAATATAAAAACATAAGAACTGAGCTGCTTAATGTCCACAATCGCCAAACTGTGGAAAGAGCCTGGATGTCCATCAACGGATGAATGGATAAAGAAGATGTGGTGTACATATACAATGGAATTCTGTGCAGCCATCAGAAAAACCCGAAATCTTGCCATTTGCAGTGACGTGGATGGAACTAGAGGGTATTATGCTAAGTGGAATAAGTCAATCAGAGAAAGCGAATTCTCATATGATCTCCCTGATAAGAGGAAGTTGAGAGGCAGGGCAGGGGGTCATGGAGAGTAGGGAGGGAAATAATGAAACAAGATGGGATTGCGAGAGAGACAAACCACAAGAGACTCTTAATCTCGGGAAACGAACTGAGGGTTGCTGGGGGTGGAGGAGGGTTGTGGTGTCTGGGTGATGGACACTGGGGAGGGCATGTGCTGCGGTGAGTGCTGTGAACTGTGCAAGCCTGACAATTCACAGACCTGTACCCCACAGGCAAATAATACATTGTATGTCAATGAAACACACACACACACACATACAAGAATTGAGCTGCTGAAAGAGCCAAGGCTGACGATCCTTTGAGCCCTGCGGTCCCATCTCCACAGCTCAGTGCAGGCAGAGGACTCGTTATAGCAAAAATATCCCTTTGCAAGAATAAGGATTTGTTAAACAGACAGGGCGCCTGGCTGGCTCAGTCGGTTACGCATCCAGCTCTTGATCTCAGCTCAGGTCTTGATCTCAGGCTCTGGGTTTGAGCCCTGCACTGGGCTCCGTGCTGGGCTCCAGCCTACTAAAAAAAGAAGAAGAAGAATTTGTTAAACAGACGTTAAGGGCTCTTACTCATCCCAGAATGGTGCTGACAACCCTTCTCCCGAAGGAAAGTAGCGAAACGAGTTGCCCAAAGTGAAAGACGGGGGAAGGGAAGGGAAGGGAAGAGTTGTTTTCTTCTGTTCTAAGACAGTTTCACAAACGAATGCTCTTCGCTTCCAGTCCACTTAGGAAGACGTTTGGCGTCTAGAGCGTGTGAGCCGCACTTGCAGTCGTCCGCTGTTCAACGTTTCACTGAAAAACGCAACACGGACTCCAAGCTGCTGTACCATCTGTCGGTTTGCGTCCAGTGGGACCCACAGCCAGAGCTCGGGAGCCCACGGCCCCGCGACACTGCACCAGCTCAGACCGGATCTCTCCCGTGTTCCGTGTGGCTTCCTACTTCCCTTGCGTCGTCCCGCTGTCTCCACAGTCTCTTCCTCTCCCTCAAGGACGCGGGCTGCTCTCCGGGGAGGGGCACTCATTTACCAGGCGCCGGCCTCGGAGCTTGGAACAACCCTGGAGCTCGCAGGCTCTTTCCACAAAGTGGGGCGCCCGGACAGCCACGCCGCCCACCTGCCGTCGCCGGGGACCGGGGCCGGGACACCTTCTGACTCTCCTCCGTCTCGGTTCTCGTACCTGCGCAGCGAACACCGTCTCGGACGGCTGGGCGATCGATGAAAACGTGCGGAGAGCCAATGTCCTATCTCGGTATAACCTTACGGAAAAGCCTACTTCTGCTTCTCACTGGGCCTCCGCTGCAAGCCTGAGGCCGGTGACCGGGAGGCGACGCCTTCGGGGAAAAGGAGCCCCTGGGGCCGGGCAGAGACTCTTTTTCCCACCCGGAGGCCCAGCCTCCCCGGTCCCCTGCGGTGGACGCAGAAGAGCAAACTCGCTCAGAGTTTACGACTCAGGATGACTCCCGCCGTCCCTGTCTCCAGCCACGGCTCAAAATCAAACAGAACTACCGAAATTAGAACGAGAGAAAACGGAGCACGAAGAGAGTCATTCGGCGTGCTGGGGGGATACTCGTTTACCTGTTCATTAGTTGTTTGGTTTTGATGTTCTCTTGGGCAGGAAGCTGGGTGAGAGCGAGGGAGCGGGCGGGAGGTGTGCGGACGCGCTTGCTCTGGCTGCGCACACGCGCTCGGGCGTCTCTGACCTTAAACGGGAAACTATAACGTCAAAACGCTGGTCCTCAGGGATGCCCCAGTGGCTGCAGGTTAAGCATCTGACTCTTCATTTCAGCGCTGGTCATGATCTCCGAGGGTGAGATCCAGCCCTGAGTCGGGCTCCGTGTTGGGTGTGGAACCCGCTCAAGATTCTCTCTCCCTGGCCCGCCGCGCCTCCCCCTGCTCCTGCACACGCACACACACACTCTCTCTCTCTCTCAATAAATAAATCTTAAAAAAAAAAGTTTGTCCTTTGAAGGAAGATTAAGAGTAAAATCATGACCCATCATGACCCAAACTGATCAATTTGGGGGAAGCAGCAAAAAAGGATCATTTCTGCCCTCATGATCTGAATTACCCGGGTAATACCGGCGGCTCATCCTCTTTTTTTCTAACAAGCAACTTCTCTGAGGAAGTCAAGCAGCTGGTGGCTAGAGCCCAGGCCCCAGAAGTCGAGGCCCGAGTCAGAAGGCTCCTTCTCAGCAATGAAGCATGAAGCCTGGGAGACGCAGACCGTTGGGCGGCTGAGCCCTGGAGGAGCATTCTGGGGAAAGTTCTGGCAAGAGAAGCCCAGGGCACCACCCGGCCTTTATGACTGAGCCAAAAGAGCTCATAATTAAAGTGTTAAGTTGAAGGAAAGCCCCCGGGTGGCACTGCTTTTTGTCCCGTTTCTCCTCAAGAATCTCCTCGTTCTCCTCACACTCTCTTCTGACCAGAGAAAGTCCTGTTTGGGGCTTGGCATGAACACAGCAGATTCCGACCCAACTTCCCCATGTAGCAGCCACAGGCCAAAGACACAGACGAAAAATGTTCGGGGGTGAGGTGTACTCAGTGACCCCAAAGGGAAAAATGACAACAACCAGTCTTCAAAAGATTCTTTTTTACCACAATAATGCGTCTGCCTTAAGAAGAAAAAATATTTTTATATTTCATAATACACCATTCTATCAAGATACCAAGAAATCCCCTTTAATAGTTGGGTTAGTGACTGCACCACGGAGACAGGCTGACCTAGTTTACGAACCCCGGTTTCAACGGTTTTCTTCACACATTTTTATTCCTGCCAAGACTCTGTAATTTGCTGTGGATAACCCAAGATTTTTTTTTTAATTTATTTATTTTGGAAAGAGACAGAGAGACAGCTGAACGTGCAGGGAGTCCGACGTGGGGCTCAGTCTCACGACCCTGAGACCATGACCTGACCAGAAGGCGGAGGCTTAACCCACGGAGCCCCCCAAGAGCAGATTTTTTTCCTTTGCAGTACAACCCAGGGCCTAGTTTTCTGATCTTCCCTGATTTTGATGCATAAAATCCAACCTAATTTTAGTAGGTTGCCTTGGAAAACTGCCGTTATCCATTCATGCGTTTCTCAGCAAACACGTGTAAGTACCGTCCGCGTACCAGGTTTTCTGCAAGGTACTGAGTGTGGTCACGGTCAGCACCTCTCCCCAGGGAGGCGCATGGCTAACCAACTCCTCCAACCGACAGCCCTCCGTCCACAACCAGCCCACAGATTTCTAAAAAACTGAGCCAACAATTAAAAACAAACAACTGCAAAAATAAAAAAAATCTCCATTTCTGGCTTCTCTTGAAAAATGGCACCATGTGACGACACCAGGCCACCTCACTTTCCTGCAGGGCCACTTTCTACTGGGGCTAAAGCTCCTTCCCCTTCGACAGTCACTGCCACTCACCCCGTGCGCGTTCAGGCACCGTGTGCTGCCTGGCCCCCGTCCGGATGGAGCGTGACCCGGACTAACGGACCCGTTGGGCACAGCAGACATGGAGCCGAAAGCCCACAGTAGGTTTCCTTCAGCAGGAAAGCAAACGCACACAGTGCTGGATGTGGGATCACGAATGAGGTTATACTCCCCTTCACACCACCACCACGGTAAAACGTACCTGCTGACGCTTTTACGGCAGCAGGGAGTCACCATGCAACTCGGAGTACAGCTGGACTGGATCACCTCGTTGCTTGGAAAGATGGCGATTAAGGGGGGAAATTTAAGCATTGAAGATTTTCCCTGTCTTTTTAGAAAGAACTCTGCAATTCACTTCCAGTTGACCAAGGAAAGAGGGAAAGCTCTTCTTTCTGGAAAAGTGCCGGGTAACAAACGTAGCTTTGGGGGAAAATCAGATGCTGTCCAGATGCTGTGGTCCCTGTCTCAGCCTTCCCTGTAGGGTCCGGCCACTCACTCCCTCAGCTGCTGGAACTGCTGGTGCCTGAAAGCTCGCCGCAGAGTCTCTCACCAGGTACCGCCATCCCGGAAGGAAGCTGCCGGGCCCAAGCTCCAACCCTTTCCCTGGTGGCAGCCTGTGCTGGGTCACTAAGGGGCACAAAGTCCTCGATCTGTGATGTCCTTGAAGACCCCTCCAGGTCCAGAGCTGCCTTCAGGGCTGGCTGAGGCCTCTGATCCCGCTGGGGTGCAGCTCAGCTGCTCTCTCTGCCCGGTCCTGCTTCTCCTAGTCCCTCCCGGGTCCTGCCAAGCCCGTCCCTGATGAACCCGCGCACAAACCTGCCTCCCCGCAGCCGCTTCCCCCAGGACCCCCCTCAGGACCCCAAGACACGGTGGGTTCCCGCACAGTCATCCATGGATGCTGCTGTGGGTAGAACCGTAGCCCCCAAGTCCTTCTGCTGAAGTCCTGACCACCCCAGAGCCCCAGAATGGGACTTCCTGAAGACAGGGTTTTTACAGCACACACCTTCTGACAGTAAATTCGAGTTTTATTTTCATTTCGCCATCAACTCCTCCCTGTACCTTAACGGCGCTTTCTGTCTCTCTAAACAAACAAAATGGCAGCTTTGGGCAGTGGCGTGGCCCGTTTCCCCCATTTGTTACTGGGGCAGCTTCAGCTGATCCATGACGACTCCAAGACGTGACGACCTTACGAAAATAAAGCCCTGGAAAGAGGGGTTTGATTTTGGCCCAGACCTAAGGGGAGTAGCAATTCCAGTGACAACGAGAGTCACGGAAGAGAACAGAAAAGCCACCTGGACGGTCTCGAAGCCTCTGGGACTGCGGAGGCCCCGCGTCAGGGGAGTGGAGACAGCCTCCTTCCAGAAGCCTCTTCCACGGGGACGGGAGCAACCAGCACGTTCGTTAGGAAACAAAACAAAACAACCTTGGATTTTTATTGCAAAACTAACAGGATTTTCCAACCGGGCAAACGCGTTACCTGGACCCCGAGGTTGAAAGGCAAGTCACTGGGGCGCCTGGGGTTCCATTAAGTGACCGACTCTTGGTGTCGGCTCAGGTCACAACCTCAGAGTCATGAGATGGAACCCGGCACTGGGCTTCGCGCTCCGCCGGGGTCCGCTTGAGAGTCTCTCCCTCCCCCTCAGCCTGCGCGCACGCTCTCACGTGAACAAACACACCTTAAAAAAGGAAAAGGAAAGGGGAGCTGCCATCTGGCCCGTTGAGGCGGCTTCGGGTTTGCTTCGAGCAGGGACCTGCAGTGGAACAGCTCCCACACGGCAACCTGGAACCCACACAAACAACACAGACGATTTCCCTGAAACCGGCCTTTCGCGCTGACACTTTCTATTTGGCTCCTGTCCCACGTGGGTCGCGGCCCAGACCGCAGCGCAGGTGCCGTTGGGTTTGAAACCGGCTGAGCCGCGGGAGCCCAGGCTCCTCCCCGCATCCCCGTCACGCGCACAACCGGGCTCACCCTGGGTCTCTCCCAGGAGCGGACGCAACCCCAGCCGGACCGGCCACGAGCAGGGCCAGATTCCCTCCCCGTGGAAGATTCCGGAGGGCCCCCGTCGCCGCTGCGGGCTGGCCCTGCCGGGTGGAGACGACTCCGGGCTTCTCACGGTCGTGGCTGTGCCAGGGTCATCCCAGCTCGCATCGTGAGGCGCTCGGGTTCGCATCCGAGGGGGGAGGGCTCCCCATGAGACAGACCCCTCGGATTCTCCTCACCCTTGGACCCAAGTGGACCCCGAGCTCCGCCATGAGACACGCGGCTCTGGACACAACAACGGCCTGCAGTGGACAAGGCCAAGTGCCGCCCCCAGGCCAAAGGTGCGCCCTGCGATGTCTCTGGAACGTTCCGCGCACGGACACCCCCCATGTGGAGCGCCGTGAGAACGGCGCCCTCGGAGCTGCGAACCTGAGCCACGCGCCCAGGACTTCAATGACTCCGAAGGCCCTGGGGCCATTGTCCTCACTCTCCCCGAGGGCACAGGCCTCAGCCGAGGGCTACGGTCTCTCCCAAACCGGGGTTCTGGTGCCCCGCCGCACCCCAGCCTCTGGGAAGAGTTTTCCGTTCGTCTCCCAGACACGGGGGCGGCTCCGGGTTTGGGTTCCCTTCTGCTTGTTTTGAGAAGTAATGGTTTTTCCTGTCTGCCCCTCGGACATCCCCGTGGCCAGCCAGTCAAAACGATTCTGCTTTTACAGGTAAATCCCTCAGCACCCGGCGTTTCCTCAGGTCTGGCAAGGCCCCGCTTCCCTGGCTGCCCTCTTTGGCCTTGGGCTTTCCAGTGAGCACAACTACGACCTCCTTTGTCTCCTCTGCAGCTTTCCCATCTTCAGCGAGTCCAACAGAATGAGGCCTGTAAGAATCCTCCCGGGGCGCCTGGCTGGCTCCGCGGATAGAGCCTGGGACTCTTGATCTCTGGGTCGGAAGTCCAAGCTCCACACCGGACACACAGATTTAGGAAGAAAGAAGAAACCTCATCCTGATTTTATTTCTGCGGGTCCTGTCTGGCCTACCTGTCCTTCCCCCTCCTTTAATGAACATGTTTTCATTCTCCCGACTCTTCCCGGGCCTTGCAGGTCCCCCAGAGATGCTAATTAAGGGTCTCCTCTTCCTTCGGAGTCATCGGGCAGCTCGGCCGGGCAGCTGTTCTCAACCTGTGGCAGGACCACCCCAGAGCTGAGCGGCGTCTCTGGAGCCCAGCCTACACCCCAGACGAGTCAAATCAGGACCCGGGGGCAGGACCCAGCTGTGACACTTCTTTATTTGTTGAAGATTTACTTGTTTGAGAGAGAGAAAGAGAGCGGGAGAGAGCGGGAGAGCGTGTGAGTGGGAGGAGGGGCAGACGGAGAGAATTCCAAGCAGCTCCTCGCCGGGCCGGGCTCCACATCCCACCACCCCTGAGATCCTGACCTGAGCCCTAACCGAGGGTCAGACCCTCAAGTGACCAGCTGTGATATTTTTAAAGATCTGCAAGGGCTTACAACGCGCACAGGTTGAGAAACTCTGTTTATTGTTGCCACTTACCACGGTGTTGCCACACTCAGGAACCCTCCCCGGCCAGCGGAAGGGAAGCTCCAACTTCCAGAGGGAAGGCTATTTCTGTCCCCATTGTCCAAAGGTCACACCCCAGGTCAAGACACGCGTCTCTGAGAAACAGGCTTTCAAATCAAAACAAAGCCAGTTCCTCCCCAGCACAACCCAGACGTGAGGCTGCGGACGGGACCCAGCAGCGCCGCAAGCTCCGGTGGGGGCAGAAACGCCGAGGGGGGTTTTGTCTCGGCGAGGGAGACCCTTAGGGCTCCAGGACTTTTTTAAGATTTGTTTTTTATCATTTATTTGAGAGAGACAGACGGAGAAGGCACAAGCAGAGGGAGCGGGAGAGGGAGACGCGGACTCCGCACTGAGCAGGAAGCCTGATGCGGGGCTTGATTCCCGGAGCCAGAATCCTGACCTGAGCCGAAGGCAGATGCTCAACCGTCCGAGCCCCCCGGCGCCCAGCGCCCCGGGATAAAACAACAAACCGAAAGGGAGAGGAGAGGCTGGAGGCAGGAGTGGGTCCCTCTGTCTGGAGGAGGCAGGAGCTGCAGACAGGATGCGGTGTCTGACGCCGGTTTTGAGAACGAACAGGCTCTCCCGGGCTGAGGGAGGGAGAAAGGCGCCAACGAGCTTGGAGAAGGGCCGAGGGAGCCGTCCTCGGTGAAGGGACCTCTCCAGTCCCGTCAGGTGGGAGAACCGACCCTGGGCGTCGGAAGCCGCAGCTCCACACCGAGTTAGAGTCCCAGGCAGCAGGTGGCCGCCGCGCCGGAGGGGCAGCCGCAGCCCGGGCAGGAGGACCAGGTGTGGCCGCACAGCTGAACCGGGTTTCCTGGAAGAGAGCGGGAGCTGGCCTGGGGGCGTGGGCAGAAGCAGGATCTGGTTCTGGGGAGCGCGGGGGCTCCTCCCGGGGAGGCTGGGCGGACGCTGCCGACCCCAGCTCCGGCTACTGGGCCTGGCCAGGCGCTCTCCTTGCATCCACACCGCGTGTGCCGCGCTGGCCTAGGAGCTGGGGGTAGCAGATGCCCCCACGCGCCCCACAGGGCACCAGCACCAGCTGAGCGGGGGACAGCAGACGGCCGGGACCGGGCGAGTGTGCAGGGCAGAGGGGAAGCGGGCAGAGCATCTTAAACCCAGCAGCGCGGTCCTGCCCGCGAGCTCCCGCTCCGGCAACAGGCTGCTTCTAGACAAGCTTCCCCAGCGCCTGCCTCACCTTCCTGCCGGGCCGCAAGGAGGCCCCCAGACCCCAACCGCAGGCCAGCCGGCCGGGACGCTCGCCCTGTCCGCCCGGGGCGGCTCACGGGCTTCTCGTTTCGCTTCCACTTTCCGCCCTGTGGCTCCTGCGTGGAGGCTCCACCAAGCCCGCCCTCTTGAGCGCGAAATCTGAGACGCGGTGTGGGGGACAGAGCCGTGTCCCGCGCGGCTTCTCTGGCCGGTGGTCGCGCTCACAGCTGACAGCTGCACACGTCTGGCTCTGTCAGGAATCGCAGGTGTGGGACACGCCAGGGGCCTGGCGTGGGTCCGGCCTGGGAGGGCAGCTCTGAGGTCACCTGGAGAGGCCGCCAGCCCCCGCTGGCTCCCCTGTCCTAATCCAGGGGAACTGTCTCGAAGCCTCTCAGCCCCAGTACCGCTCCAGGACGGGTTGGGGCCGCACCCAGCCCCGCTGCAGCAGCTGGAAGCCCCCAGCGCGTCCGGGGGACCCATGGCCCGGACTTGGAGTCACAGCCCAGCTCTGGCCTCGCAGCTGAGAAGGGGAGGCCTTATGCTGCTCAGGCAGAGCCTTCCAGGTGCCCGAGGGCAGCTCAGTGCCGGGGGAGGTGGGGGGGGGGGAGGTTCCTGGCTCTGGAGCCCGGATGGGGACTGCTGTCACTCTCCAGCCACGAAGACAGAGTGGGCCGGACAGACCTGGCAGATATGGCCCCCAAACCGGCCAACCTCCTCCTCATGCCCCCCCCCCGGGGAAAATGACCACAATCCCACCCTCTCCTCACGTACGGGCTCACCCCAGCTTAGGAAAAGGCGAGCCGTCCTCTCCTGTGTCAGACCAAGGGTCTCCTGCTTCTGCTTCTCACAAACTCCGCAGTTCCAGCCACAAGTGTTGTACGTTAGGGTCTCTCTCCGTCCTCTCCCACTTAACCTTCCTCATCCATCTTTGTTCAAAGGACCTTCTCAGGAGGCGGCTTCTCCCTCCTCCCCGCCTCGCAAGCCGCTGCTGATGGTACCTGCGGAGCCGCGGGCCCGGAGGATTTCAGTGCCTCCTACGCGTTCCCACGGCCCAGGGGGCTCGCGGTCCTGAGCCGGGTCTGGCGGAAACTTCGTGGGCAGATCCTGCTGGCCGGGTCTGGGGCGGCTCTCACACGGGTTCCTGCCAGCCCTGCGAGCTGGGCCCCGGGCCCTGGGTCCCCCCACTCCAGGCCAAGTCAGCAAGCGCAGGGGCCCCAGGGACAGAGCTCAGGGACGGAAACGCAGCTCCACCCGCTGGAGTCTGAAGTTTGCTTCGGTCCTTCTGTGAGCCTGAATGTGCAACGGGCCTCCTGTGCCTATTTCCTCGGCCGTAAATGCAGACGCTCTACCCGTTGACGTCACGGGGCCACTGTCAAGACTGAAGCGATTATGACGACATAATCAGGCCTGCCCATAGCTCACGCTCAGTAACTGTCACGTATTATCCTGAAGGCCTCTGATCCGTACCGGGGAGAAAAAGGAAGAAAATACAGGAAGGAGAGGAGAGGGGGGAAACGAATTCGGGACCACCAGCCCGAGAGCTCTGTGACAGCTCCTCCGGCGAGCGCTTACCCGGGTCCCCGCGCTTCTGCCCCCGCAGGAAAGGCGCTCTGCGCCCCCATGAGTCTCCTCACCCTGGGGCTCAGACACAGACTTAATCTTCCCGTGGAAGCAGATGGCGCTGACCCAGGCCCGCGACCTCTGACTCTGAGAGCCGCCTGGCGTCCGCAGAACTCCGCGTCACGGTACGGGGACTCGCGGACGTTTGCCGCCGCACAGAAGCAGGTGAGGTGGCCCGAGACTCAGGGCCGGGCTTGCAGAGGCGCGAGCACAGGAGAAACACGGCCCCGCGCCAGTCACACGTCTAGTCCGTGTCCGTTTAGTCTGTGCCTAAACCCTTACGAATACCCAGCTACTCGGAGGAAATGCTCGGATCACCGTGCCGCTGGGGGTGGGGAGGAGAGCAAACATGAGCATCAGAGGACGCCAAGCCTGCGGGCGAGAAGGACGGCCGGAGGGGAAGGAAGCCTGTGACGCTGACTACTGACTTCATGGGGGGGACTCTTCCGAGTGGGGGAGGAGCCGCCTCCTTCTCTCCCCTGCCGGCCTCCTCTTCCAGAAATGCCCAGAGGACCCGCAGCGCCTTCGAGAAGACAAAGCTCTGGCTTCAGAGGAGCAAACTAGGCGGCTAATTCGACACGATTCTCTCCTGCGGTCACTCAGCGCTCCTGGCGACCACACATTCCCCCTGCGCAAGCAGCAGGGGAGTCCGGCAGCGCCGAGATGCGGCGTCCGTGCCGTTCAGGCCCACCGGTAAGAGCGGGGCGGCTGTCGGGGCGCCTGGTGGCTCAGGTCAGGATCCCAGGGTCCTGGGATCGAGCCCCCGCATCGGGCTCTCTGCTCTGCGGGGGGTCTGCTTCCCCCTCTGCCTGCCACCTCCCCCACTGCGTGTGCTCCCTCTCGCTCTCCCTCTGACAAACAAACAAATAAATAAAATCTTAAAAAAAAAATGGGGCAGCTAAGGGGAACCACATGACGAAGACCTGAGAGTTTACCATGCTTCTGCCCTGGATAAATTATATATCAATATTAAATGTAAATTATGGAAGAGCAGCCTTTAAAACTGTGTTTCGAGAAAGATAAACGCAAGTATCAAAGCAACGGAAAAGTGAAATTCTTGTCTCCCTCTGCCATGTAGCAAAAGTGAATAATCTCTTCTAGTTTTATTGTCGCTCGGGCTTCCTTTTAGACACACCAGTATCGATACTCACAAAATCTGAGCTGAGCTATTTTTCACTTGCATTATTCTACATCCAAATTTCTATTCGTTTGCATAATACACAGACATAACATTCTTTATAATAATGTTTTTCCTTTTATACCACAGTATGCTCTTATTTCATCAGTTTTAGGGGTTTTTTTCTGGTTTTGTCCTTGTCTGCTGCCTCCCCTCCACGACTATTTTTCTTCTTTTCAGTTGTTTATTCAGAATACAGCCCCGAGCACATGTTTACCAGCCCAGAGATGTGATATTTCATGGCTCGTTACACTCTGCCACGTTGCTCTCCAGAAATATTGTGCTAATCTATGTTACTATGAGAATACGGCTTTCTCAAAAGCCTTGCCAGATTTTGATTTTGTAATTAGAATCTGCTCTTGCCAGCGTAACTGGCCCCGCGTGACTTCTGCTTTAGGTTCCCGTAATTACTAGGGAGGCCGAATCCCTTTCCACGGGTCTGTTTTCTATCTGCATTGCCTCTTGCGTGAAGGACATGCTCGGACTTTCTCGACCGTGAACGCAGCAGAAATAGAATTGCCTCGTGGATTTGGTTCCATTCCCGAGAGGTTCTGGATGTTCATTTTTTCCGTCCGTTCTATTTATCACAGACAACCCCTCCCCCCACCCCCCATGTCGCTCTGGTCCAAGAAAGTTTTGCTCAGTCCGTGCAGGTCTCAGTCAGGCAGAAGATCTTCGATTCAGCCCAGGCTCCTGGCGCCCTATTTACTGGTGGCTGCACACAGTAATCCCCTCATTAATTTTCCTGAAGGCAGCCTGATTTTTAAGTCCCCAGCTCCCTAACAAACTCGGTTCCCGATTTGTCAAATGTACCCAGCAATTACTCAGTGTTGTGTCAGGTGCGGCTGGAGAAAAAATCAGGGAAAGTGGGGCAACTGGGCAGCTCAGTCGGTTGAGTGTCTGCCTTTTGCTGGGTCCCGGGAGGGAGCCCGGCACTGGGGTGGAGGGGGGGTCCCTGCTCCCCCTGCTTGCACTCTCTCGTGAGCTCTCACTCTATCGCAAATAAATAAAATCTTTAAAAAAAAAATCAGGGCAACTATTTTCATGTTTGCCTTCTGGGCATCTCTGGTTTATATAGTGCCTTCCTGGTAGGTATCACTTACATACTGTGACCACGAAACGCTCTGACCAGGGGCGCAGAATCTGGAAAGAGAAGGAAGAACCAAAGTCAAGATGGCGTCTCGGGCATCCTGGAGCAGGATGGCAAGGGAGGAAACCAGACCATGGACAAGACAAGATTAAATTAAATAAAACAAAGACACATTTGGAATATGCTACGGAATGGACGAAGGCCAGTTTAACCAGTTCAAAGGCCGTCTGCTACCTGGAATGGGCTCACCTCCGGCAGGCATCACACAAAATTGTGAAACAACAACAACAATTAAGACTGTACAAGAACTCCCTGATATGAGGACGTGGAGATGCAGCATGGGGGGTTAGGGGGATGGGAGAAGAATAAATGAAACAAGATGGGATTGGGAGGGAGACAAACCATAAGTGACTCTTAATCTCACGAAACAAACTGAGGGTTGCTGGGGGGAGGGGGGTCGGGAGAGGGTGGTGGGGTTATGGACATGGGGGAGGGTATGTGCTATGGAGAGTGCTGTGAAGTGTGTAAACCTGGCGATTCACAGACCTGTACCCCTGGGGATAAAAATACATTATATGTTTATAAAAAAATAAGAAATAAATAAAAAAATTTTAAAAAAAAAGACTGTACAAGAAATCCTAAACATTGCACAAATTACTTGGTACAAACTGGCCAAAGATCTGTAGTTCTCTTTTAAAAAACGTTTTTGTTGCCCACCCCTTGGTTTTTGTTTGTTTGTTTGCTTGTTTGTCCCCTATGAGAAGGATCCCAAGTTGGGAAAGAAGGCATCGGACCTGCTTCCCTCACTCCGCTCTTCCTCAGCACAGGCTTGTGTGATGCAGACGCTCACGCACGCCCTGGGCCACTGCACCCCCTTCCCACTCGCCCAGCTGGCCAACTCCTGGCCACAGCCTGGGTCTCTGGAGAGGAGACTGGGAGCCGGCGGAGAAGCTACTCAGCAGAGCTGCTCATCTAACCGGTGGGGAGAAGGGGCCTTTCTCCCCTGCAGTGGACACAACTACGCTGTGGTTCCACGTCAGAAGTCCGGAGTTGCCGTCATTATTATTACTATTATTACCATTATTAACCTTCATTGAGCACTTAAATGCCTTATCTCACTATTATCCCATGTTACAGATGAGGCCAAGCGATGTTTGAAAACCTGGCCGAGGTCACCCAGCGGGTGATAACAGACAAGACCCACACTCTGACATCTCGCCTCTCCCAGGATGGGTGACTATTTTGGTGATTTGTAAGAAATAGTAACTCTTGCCACAAGTGTGCTATTTTTAGCTATTTAAAAAAAAAACCCCATCGTACAGTTTAATCTCACCCCTACTAGTCGAGAGTTGACTATTATGAGGCTAAATGCAGAAAGTCCCCAACTGCGCTTCCCAGGCAAAGGGCAGCGAGCACTCACCATCTTCGGTTCCTTTCTAAGAGTTTCACATCCAAGTCCTGTTCCTCCAACTGTGAGGGACCTGAGACCACACAGGGGCCCAGGAGGGGGTGGGGGGGGCAGGAGGCAGACGGGAGGGTAGCGATCCCAGCCTGCAGGTCAGGGGGCCTGTGTTTTGGCCCAACTTCTACCACGAACTCATGTCTCTGGACCAGAAGTTCCTCGAACAAAGGAAACCCGCAGGTGACATGGGTTCTCACGTCCCCTTCAGCTGGAAGTGTCTAACACCTCGAGAAGCCCGTGGTGTCCGCACTCTGGGGCCGCAGGTGTGGACACAGCACCCCCTGCTGGCAGCCTCTCGCAGTGAGGCCGTGGTCACCGCTCAGGCCGGCCTGCGGGCCCTGGGCAGGGGAGCCGAGCTGCGGGACTGCAGGGGAGACCACAAAGCAGGAAGCCACGCAGGCCCCGAACTCACCCAGCTCCGCTCAGTGTCTACGGCCACGTGTCTGCGGAAGGCAGGGTGCTGCGGACGCAGAAGGGCAAAGGTTTTAGAGGACAGGAGGGTTACAGTAATCTAGGAGGGGGTGGGATGGTGGGGGTCGGTCAGCGGCAGGTGTCAAAGCTTGAGCTGAGCCTTTTAGATCATGAAAAGCCACAGTTTTAAAAATGCTTTTTTTTTTTTTAAAAGCATGGACTCTTCCCCTAAAGGCAGGCATATATCTATTCTCTGAAAGTGAAAAGTAAATTCTATAGATCTTTGTGTTGGTTTAAAAGAAAAGGCGGGTCAAGGTTCTGTGCTTCCCCCAAGGGTGCTGGGCAGCGTCAACAATCCTCTGTGTGGCTCTGGTCGCCTCCGCAGCTGACAACAAGCCCCGAGCCCTGCGTTTCTCAGCAAAGGGACCTGCCCTCAGCGTCACCAGCCTTTGCTCCCTTCCTGATGGGGCATCTGACGGGAGACACAGGGCCTTTCCACTTAAACCCTAGATAACCGCGTGTCAGGCATTCACAACGCAAGGCTTTAGAAACGGTTTTAAAAATGAAAACCCCGAGCTTTGACTCTGCAGCCCACAGCTTTCCCCACTCACCCTTTCCAGAAACCTAACACCTGCGGGCAGACTTGTGTCCCAGGACCCGCCCCTCTCCTGGACTCCCCTTCCCTCTGAGCACGTCAGGCAAGGGGATGGATGGGGACGGGAAGTGTGTCCGGGGACGGTGGAGAAGAGGAATCCAGTCTGCGGTAAACTCTCGTCACAATAAGCTCTAGAAGGTCTCGCGTCCCCCCCCCCCCGCCCCCATCCACACAGAGACACTGTCTGCTCCTGCCTTCGTGAGTGGAAGAGCCCGTCTGGCCTGTTCTCGGCAAAAGGGCTCCAGCTCCTGGGCCAGCCCGTGGCCCCTCCGACACCCCAGCCCGGTGCCTCCCCAAAGCCCCCCTCAGCTGGCTCTGCTTTTCCCCCGGGCCCTTACCTTCTGGATCTTTTCTCTTCCCTCCTTTCTGCGCTTCCCAGTCTAAGCCCGTGGAACCAACGCGGACTCCGGGTAACCTGACCCTGCACCGCACAGCTGCTGGAGGCTGCAGAGGCAGAAATCCCCGCAGAGAAGCCGTGAACGGGGAGAGCCAAAGAGGGAAAGGCTAACGGCAGAGCCTCTTCTCCCCGACCTGTTGAGTCTCGGCTGGTCTTATGGTTTTGCTTTGGCCAACAAAACGTAGGATAGCGATTCTGTGCGGTTTTCAGAGCCGAGGCCTCAAGAGGCCCTATAGCCTCTGCTTCCGTCTTTTGAAACGCTGCCCAGATCACCGTGAAAGGAAGCTGCTTTAGCCCGCGAGACGACGAGAAGCCACGAGAACAAGGACTGAGGCGCCCAGCCCCCCGTCGGCAGGAAGGGGCACCATCTGGCCGGCGCAGCTGCGGGGGTGAGACCAGCAGAGGCGCGGCGCAGCCGACCACAGAACCATGGGAGATGGTACAGCGGTGTCGTCTGAAGCCGCTCGGTTTCATGGTGTTAAGCGGCACCAGACAACTGAAATGCACACTCTTACCTTTTCCTCTGTTGTTTACGGAGTAAGATACTCGAATGGGATCCTTTCTGCTTCTGTTTCGGCTGAGACACCAATATGATAGGTATCCGATACCCGCGTGAATTTGCAACAAGCCCCTCTTTACAGAATTCACAAAGGAAATTCTGAGACCCGCCTCCTTCCCTCTTGGACGCCTCGTCCAGATTAAGGGTGTGAAAAGGGGTCAGAGGGTGGTGTGCTGGGGACAGGCAGCTGACGAGCTTTACTGACAAGAGCTGTTAATGAGCTGCAAGGTCCGCTCATCCCCCAAGGAGAGAGGCTACAGCTGTTCTCTCCTTCATCTCGAGCCCAGCTGAAGCAGGCTTCTGTGGACCACTTGTCAGGAAACAGCACATATTATGGGTCCCAGCATTGCGCTTTTGACATCCAGAGTGGGCTGTGACAGTCGGGTAGAGGGGCACCGGGGCCTGGTCTGCTTTGGTGGGGTTCCTCAGGCAAGGGGTGTCCTGGGGCCAAGTGTGGTCCCCCAGAAGAGAGAGCTGCATGTGGCCAGCTTGGGTACTATGTTGTAGGGCCACCTGGAGGGCCAGAGACGGACCCCAGCAGCGAAAAGCTGGGCGTGGGCCCTGAATTGCCAGGTTTGGGGAAGAAATGCAGGGGGACCTCCTGGCGCACAGATGCCTTTTCTGCGGCCCCGAGAAGGGCAGGAAGGGGGTGGCCACTCGTGGGAGCGTCTGAAGAACCCACAACACTCACAAGGGAAACGGTCCACGTGAAACACTAGCCAGGCTCAGAGTGACGAAGCCGCCTTGTTGACTCCCTTGTCCCTAACTCCCTGCCTGCCCCCCTGTCCTGGGCGCTCAGAAGCCAGCCAGCGACGGAGAGAACCGCGAAGGGAGAAAAGCGTAAGGCAGAGACCGCACAGAGGCTGCCGGCGACCCCCACCCCCCCACGACAGCCCCGGCCCTGGCAGGCTTCAGACGGGGAAGGAAGGGGGTCGGCGTTAAACTGGGCTCGAAGGTTCGGTCCTGCGTTGGGCTGGATATGCTGATTTCTGACGAGGAACAAGCTCAACTTAGAACACCGCTCTGTGCTGCCTGCTTCTGAGAATGAAAAGCCAGAAGCCTGCTGAGTTCTCACGTCAACCTTCTCCTATTAAACAAAACGTAAAAGCGCAACGGAGGGGAAGGGAAAACCAACACGCCAATCATGTCGCTCACTGTTTTTCTCGGACATGCTAATTACGTCTACTTTGTTCATTCACCGTTTCTCGGGATACAGCGTCCAAGAGACAAGGAGGCTGTCCTTGAGTGGTTCCATCTGCGCCAGTCCCCGTTTCTCTGTGCTCACATTGTCCTCCTGCTCACGCAGACCACGTGGGCTTACGGCTCATCCCATCCTGCGTTCCTATCTATCCGGGTCCACAAGCCCCCGGCAGCTCCTTGGTTAGGACAGAGCAGCCACGAAGCGATAATGCTGCGAACCGGTCTCTCTGGGTGCTCCAGGCTCTGGCCAGCCTCATCCCAGGACGTGGGAAGGGGTCAGTACAGGTTGGCTCACGGCCAGTCTCCCTTGTCTGGACTTCACCTGGCAGCTCGCCTAAAAGCTTTCAAAGACTGAAATCTGTAGGTGAGTTTTTGGACTTCATGCCGGGAAGCCACAATCCAGTAGAGACGATGGGTTGGCGGAAGGTCTGTCTGAACGTCCAGGAAGGACATTTTTATAAATAATGGATGCAATCAGTTATTTAGCAAAACCGAACACGCCTGGACAATTCAGGTCTCACTTGCTAGTGCTCAAGAAATTAACGCATCATCACTGAGATGCATAATGCATGGTCCCATCGGACACCAGCTCAGGAGACTGGCGGGGCGGAGAGGGAAGGGATCCCACTTCAATCAGTCCCTTGCAGAGCCCGCACTACACTTATCCACGCGGCAAAGCAGAGCTCGTGTGGGGAGCAGCACCGACGGGTGCGCCGACGAGGACGTGTCCCGATGAAGGAAGGTGCCGCGTGCTGACCTCGGAGCAGATGGAGCTCAGCGCCACGAAGTGTAAACCCCGCTCGGTGTTGGGAATCAGCACCCCTGCGAGGAATCCTACAAAAGACACCACGGTGTGGACCTTGGAGATTCTGCCAAAGGTCGAGGGCGGGGCCTTCAGCCTCACTTGCTCGGACTCTGACCCAGTGGCCCGTTTCTCACAACGCATCTCTGGGGGGCAGGCTCGTGTCATCCAGCCCCACCGCCGAAACCAGGGAGACAATTCACCAGTTCACGAGGGTACTCGAGGTTCCACCTGCCCGATGCGTTTTCCTGGCACGCAGACCCCTCTGGGGGGCCAAACCCTAAGCACAGGGTTGCTGGGCGAGCAGGACACCAGAACCGGGAGAGAATGGCACACGGGATGTCCAGGTGCCTGCTGGTGCATCTCACAGGAGAGGAGGTCCGGCCAAGGGTTTTCAAACGTCAGTCACGGTGCCCGTTAGGGCTGTGGAGCATTTCATGAGCCGCTCCCAGACACCATTTAAAACAGAAGAACATAAAGTGGAATCGGAAGTATCAGGGAGTGCCGGCTGCGTGGACCGGGCAGGGGAGAGGCGGCACCGGGCGGCGGTGGAGAGGACAGACCCTGAATGCAGGGCTGAACACAGGACCCAAGGCCCGTGCTACAACCCTGGGGAGTCACAGAGTCTGTGCTTCGGTTTGTTTGCAAAATGGGAAAGCTAACAGCACCTCCCGCCACACGGCGCCGCAGAAGTTCAGCTGCTGAAAGCCTACGGAGCGCAGGGAGCTGCGCCGGGCCAGAGCTGCGTGCGCGGTCGGTGGTTCCTAGTGAGAACCGCCTGGCGAGACCCGCGCTGCCCGCGGACAGCAGGATCCGTCCCATGACGACCGGAGTCAGGCAGGCCGAGCCAGGAGAGAAGGGGGAAGGAGCGGCTTCCACTGTACTGGAATCAGAAAATTACGGAAGCAACAGCGATGGCAGGAAAATGAGAACCAGAGGAAATCGCCCAGAAAGGATGTCCCACGTGGCCAGGCTAGAGCTCTCTGAAGCTGACGAGTACTTTGCAGTGAACTAAGACGAAAGGGCTTTTGTTGCACCGAGATGCTCGAAATAGCTCTCCGGGAGCAAACTCTCATTCTCTGATGTACACGCTGCCTCTTCTTCCCTGCTGGCTTTCATCTGCGACCATGACCACATAGTTTGGCCCACGAGAAGGGACCATCAAGTTCGAATTCAAACGTGAACTTGAGTTTCCTCCCCTCGCTCGGACTTCGCATCCGCATTTTTAGGAGTACGGCCGCACCAGCTGAGGATCCCACTCCACACAAGTCCTCACGCACATTGTCTCAGGCTCCACAGGAATCTGGACAAAAGTGACCGATAAGGGGCGCCTCGGTGGCTCAGTTGGTTAAGCAACTGTCTTCAGCTCAGGTCATGATCCTGGAGTCCCAGGATCGAGTCCTGCATCGGGCTCCCTGCTCAGCACGGAGTCTGTTTCTCCCTCTGACCCTTTCCCCTTTCATGCTCTCTCTGTCTCTCAAGTAAATAAATAAATAAAATCTTTAAAAAAAAAAAGTGACCGATAAGGCAGAGGCAAGAGACTAAAATGTATTTCAAGAAGAAAACGTATCTTTGAAGAAGACACGACACCAGAAATGGGGAAGAGTTAATAATATCCAAGTAGGTGTAAGGACGGTTGTGTCACTCGCCACAGCCTGAGTACCTCCTAGGAGCCGAGCCCCACGCCAAGCCCCTCGTAACACTGGTCATATTGTCACAATGATGCTGAAAGGCGACGATGCTATCTACAGCTCAGGGAAGGAGGAGGTCGAGGACCGCCTGCCACGTTCTGGAGCAACGTTCAGACGTGGACTCCCTGACTCGGGCCTTTCACTCGCCCCCGGCTGACGGTTTCAGAGCTAGACCCGCCGGGTCCGCCTGTCAGCTCTACGCTCACGAGCCAGTTAACGTCTCCAAACCTTGCTCAGTTTCCGCTTACATAAAATGGGGGTGATCACACCACCTTCCTCCCAAGATTTCGTGAAAATTAAATGAGGGGTTTTTCTTTAAGATTTTATTTATTTGACCGAGAGAGACAGTGAGAGAGGGGACACAAGCAGGGGGAGTGGGAGAGGGAGAAGCAGGCTTCCCGCAGAGCAGGGAGCCCGATGCGGGGCTCCATCCCAGGACTCCTGGATCATGACCTGAGCCCAAGGCAGACGCTTAACGGCTGAGCCACCCAGGCGCCCCTTCAATGAGATGTTTACTCAACTATTTAACTCCGTGGCCGGCGCACAGCACGTGTTCAGACGCCAGGTACCATCACGGTTATGCCCGCCCAAGGCTGCCTGTAACTGCGAACATGAAATACGGGCAATCGGCCGACCGGGCCAGCCAACAGTGCGCCATCGGGCCGGCCGCCCCTGCACCCTGCTCTCTCTTAAAGGCATTTCCTCCCGCGCCTCGTTCCCGCCGCTGGCGTAGGAGGAAGCCCGACAGCACTGAGGGGAACCGCGTGAAGCAGCGGGGGAAACCGAGGAAAGCAGCCGCCAGCGGAAGGTTTGGGTTCAGGCCTGTGGAATCAGGACGAGGGAAGGAAGCCCTGCTGTGGGAGCCGCCGCGGAGCCGGTCCCCTGGAGGACGCGTGCGACAACTGGGAGGCAGGGAACAAGTTACTCGGCGGTTCGAGTGGGAGCTTTTGCTCGTGTCACCGTGTGAAGGAACAGTCCCGCCCAAGAAGTAAAGGATTAGGGTTGGGAAGAATTTAATGAGTTTCTTGAGCCCATTTTAGCCTAAAAGAGAAAGATTTAATTTCCAAAGTCTAAAAAAGGAAACGGAATTTAGACAGAATCAAACCAGAGAAAGAGAAAGGCTGAGAAAGACCCTTTCACTTTCCAGGAACTGAAAGAAAAAGACCGCCTGTGGCAGAATCGGGCTCAGACTTAAAGGCTAATCTGACCCAGCAAGCAGAGGGCCTGGAGAGGCCTGGAAGACGCACGCAGATGAGCCATCGTTATTTCCACTCCTTTGGGGGTCTGGGGGTCGGAAATCAGCTGGCTGAGCACATCCGATTCAGCTGTGTCCATTTCCGCTTTGCCAGGCCAAGGACGCCAGGATTTTAAATGTAAGTTTAAATCATCAATAGGCAACAACATTTATTTTTAACACCACCTGGCGTTGTTTTTAACATATACTGCATTTCCTGCGGTGCCTGAGCGAGAAAGTTGCAGGCATCTTTGTCACCCCAAACACGCCGTCGAACTGCAGACGGCTAGATATGGCATGTGCTAGGAGCCCTGCGGCGGAGGGCCCCGAGCGACCCTGAGAACCCAGAAACACTGCGAGTGAGTCTACGGAGTTCGGTGGATGAAGAAAACAAAACGGGAAGAAACAGAGAATCCGGCGAGAGAATTCGACTTTAAGTGGGGTGGGCTGGGGTCAGGTGTGCGGTGGCCGAGGGCAGAGGGAAGGGACAGCCGGGACCTCAGTCATTATGAGCACCTTCATCAGTAAGGATCACTCACGCCTGGGTGTGCCATTGAAGGACACTTCTCAAGGAGCTTACTGTCCCTTGAAGGAAACGAAACACGTACAGAAACAGAAAAGTAGGGGCGCCTGGGTGGCTCAGTGGGTTAAGCCGCTGCTTTCAGCTCAGGTCATGATCCCAGGGTCCTGAAATCGAGCCCCGCATCAGGCTCTCTGCTCAGCTGGGGAGCCTGCTTCTCCCTCTCTCCCTGCCCCTCCCCAACTCTGCTCTCTCTCTCTTTCAAGTAAATAAATAAAATCTTTTAAAAAATTTTAAGAGGTCAAAATCTCATTTAAACAATCTCATTAGCAAAGGAGAACTATTTATGATTTTATTATAATGAGGCTTCTTGTTGATGGAAAACCCATAATAAAGCCTGTGTGTGTGTGTATGAGTACACACACACACAAACATGCGTACGCACATTTCCCATGTCCTGGGGTTAGTCACACCCAGGAAAACCCGGTCCGCCCGCCGGTTTAGCCACGACCAGGCTCGGTAATTCGCCTGCCGGGAGCGACTTCCGTTGCTCTTAGCGTTTGCCACGGGGAGAGCAAGTGCGCAGACAGCGGCGCGGTGACCCGGCGTTGCCAACCCAAGATGGCACTTTCTCTCTGAGTCTAGATGCTGCCACTGACCCGTTTTGTGCACAGCACCCTAGCCAGCCGCTACAAATCAACTAATGGGGGAATAAAGGTGAAATACCTTCGTCTCCTGGGCCTACAAGTATACGTTCCTGAGCACTTAAGAAGGCGTTTCCGTCAAGCACACACAGGGTTCCACTAAATAACACTGGCCCTTATCTGTGCAGTGTACTCTGACTTTCTGCTCTCTTCTATTTCATTTCTTAAAATGCTGCTTGCAACCTACTGATTTTGTAATCCATGCAAAAACTCTGCTACAAGGGACTGCCTTTGCAAACCCCCCATTCTAAGGCCCTGGTGAACACCAGGGGGAGGCTGCGTTAGTTTTCTCAGCTGGGTAGAGCGCTGGGCTCCCAGAACCACACGCTCACGCCCCACCGAGCCTGGTAGGCCTGAGGCTCTGAGCCCTCGATGGATGCCTGACTCCACAGAGACCTCTCACCGGGGGCTGGGATAGGAGGCAAATTCCCTGACTCTTTCCGAAAGAATGATTTAGAACACCCATCGTGCCACAGTGGGTCAGAAAATCACTCGTACCACACGAAAGACAATACTACCCAGGAGAAATCTCATTATTGATGGCTTGGTTCCCATAAGAACTATCCAAACTATTTTCACACGTTCTCTCACTGCTGTGTTCCCTCTGCCTGGCTAATGCCCACTTGTTCCCTCGGCTGGAAAATGTCTTCGCTGGAGAACCATTCTTCATCCGTGAACCACAAGCTGCGGGAACCACTGAAAGCAGACAGTGTCGAAATCCTGGACTGTGGGTTTTAGCCAGAAATATGGCTCCGTTAGAGACCTGTTTTAAAGCAAAAGAAACCCCCGTACTTACGTGGGCATCCTTATCACAGGTCGGAAGTATTTAATCTTAACCAAATGTAATTTTAAACCCAAAGAATTTGTTCGTGGACGGGAACTGGTAGTTCTACAAACCTCAGAAGAAACAGAGGGCAGAAGGCAGGCACC
The DNA here is from genome assembly GCF_922984935.1 of Meles meles. Lineage (NCBI taxonomy): Eukaryota > Metazoa > Chordata > Mammalia > Carnivora > Mustelidae > Meles > Meles meles. The sequence continues at coordinate 667,309 of NC_060067.1, read as the reverse complement.
GTCTCTACGGCTGACTTTGACTTTAAAATATGTCTGTCACTGTGCAGAGGTCAGGCAGAACCTCGCGTCTCCGAGATAGCAACGGTGGCTCACAGAAGGCCGGAGGGGCGTGGAGGCGAAGCGGCGGGAAGGGCAGGGCCTTCTGAGAGCCGCTGAAATGTTCTGACCAAGGAAGGCCTGGCTTTATTTCTGCTCCCAGGTTCAGATGACCTGGAGCCTGCATACACCAAAAGCGGTCACTGTCATTCAGACATAATTGGAGCAAGTGGCTGCTTAGCACAGGAGAAAGTCAGGGCTGAGGGGATGGAATCTTCTGGCCTTTGGGCGGTTCTGGGAAGCAAAATCCTGGCTGACAGAAACTGCCTCTTCTCTCTTCGCCACAGCGGGACGGGAGAAGCCTCCACATCTGCGGCCTCCGATGTCCCCAGCCCCTAAGATTCATTCAGCACAGAATGTCCCCCCGTGAGCACCCCACATCTCCTCATGCACACACACGCACACGCACAGAGCAGCTGTCTTCCTCTTCCCCCGAGTACACCTGCTCCAATGTTGAAAACGGGTAGACCAACCCGGAACACTGAATCACATTTTCCCAGAGACCATGTCCCTTTGCCCCAGGGACAAAAGGGAACTCATCCCACTACCATCCAAATGTCCCCTTGGCTGATTCCCTGCCTTCTCCACCCCGAGCCAGTGAGAGCCCAGTGCTCTCCGAGCACAAACAGCTGCAGGACCCCGAAGGCCTTTACCAGCCACAGGGGAGTCTGCGGGGGGGCAGAGCCTCTGCTCGGGGGCTGCAGAACCGAGCGGACTCGGAACCGGACCGCGTGACTCAGAGCAGGCCGCTGCGAGCATCGCGGGGCCAGGCCGCCCTTCCCGGGCAGCCGGTGCTGAGCAGCCCGTTTCCGTGCACCTGTCCCCGTCACCGACAGACACCCAGGACTGCAGGGAGGCCACACGCCGCGGTGGGGCTGAGCGCAGTGCGCCCAAGGGCTCCCGGACAGGGCGCACCCCGCGGCGGGAGGGTCGGCTGCCTGCGCACTCAGAGCATCTCCAGGCCCACGGGGAGGCTCCGTGCACAGAGGGTCGCCCGCTGGAGCCTCGACTGCTTTGGAAACCGCACAACCGGGACATCTCTGGGCAGCACCGCGTGGGTGACCTCCAGAGCTGCCCGGGCCCCGACCGCGGCCTTGCTCCCCGCTGACTCCCGGTTAGCACACCCCCGACCGCAGTCCGACAAAATCCGACCCAGGGGAATTAAAAGGCAAAACGGGGTATGTTGCGTTTCCTCGAAGCCCTGGGAAAACTTCTCCACTGAGCCTGCAGTTTTGTCCGAAACAATCATGGGACCAGCACCCACGGGCGGAGGGCGCAGAAGCCGTCTCTGCGGGGGGCTCCACGGACGGCCCACACCGCAAGGTGCCCTGCTCCGCGGGGTCGTCCCACAGGGAATGCGGTTCCCTGTCAGGCACAGACGAGCCCGAAAATGACACCGAGAATGGGGGCAGGCGGGAGCCTCGGAGGCCCCGGGGGAAGCCTGTCTCCTAGTGTCACAGGGCGCAGAAGGCCAAGAGGGACAGCAGCAAAAGCGCTTCCGTGAAGACATCAGGCTGGGGGCTGGGGCAGGGGACGAGTTCGGGGAGAGAAACGTGCAGTTCCTGAGAAAAACCACGGGCTCCGCTCTGCCCGCGCCGAAGTCACAGAAAGGGCCGACTTCCGAGCTCCAATGCAAGGACTGGAACGAGAAGGTGAGACCGCGGGTCCTCGGCAAAACCGGGGGGGAATTCCACTGGAAGGCTGGTGGCGCGGCTGCTGCCGGAGCGGCGTGCTGGGTGGTCCGTGCGGGGGAGGGGCTCCTGGACGCCCCAGCAGACCCCTGCCCACGGGGCTGGAGCGGCCAGAGCCCCTGCCCCGACAATGGGGAGGAAATCGGCTCCTGCTTCCACTACGACTTCCACTCAGGCCGGCTGCCGTTCCGGAGCGGACTCAGCGGATGGGGGAACGTTCCAGCTCCTCTCCTGTCCTCCGGTTCCCTCTCACAGGGAGCGTGGTAGCGTCAACTGGCACCAAGGCGTCATTTAGAAGTGGGCTTGGCAGCAAGAGGGGAATCCCCTGTCCGTGCCCAAACCCGAAGAGCCTGGGGATGAAGCTTTTGTCTTCCGCACCGGGCTCCGTGAGGCTGACCTGTCTCTCGCCTCCTGTATCGACAGGAATGACAAGCCTCGAAGGCCAGGACACAGACGGAGCGGGTGCCCTCGCAGGGCTTGCCGGGAGGGGCAGTCGGGGTAGGACACCCAAACCCGACCATGGACAGGGACCGGGAGGAGCACGAAGGATCTGGAGTGTCTGCGCAAGGGGCGCTCAGGTGCACGGCAGGGAAAGAGCCAGAGCTGGGCTGGAGCTTCACAGCCTGGGAAGCGTCCACAGCCAGACTGAAGCACGCGGCTCCCAGGAAAAACTGGGGTAGCGAGGGGCTGCACACGTTAAAGGGGAAAGAAAGGAGGAAACTAGCAGATGCGGAGAGAACGCGGAGGGAGCAGGAGACGCACAGGAACGGGCAGGGGCGGAGCGGGGCGGGTCACCGACTCTCCCGCCGGCAGCGGGAGACCAGCCGGGCCGACCGGAGTCCCTGGTCCAACAGGCAGAAAAGGCGGCGATATTAACAACGTGACCGCAGGGACTGCTTGGCGCCCGCAGCCGGGCTCGTCCAGGGTGTCGTCTCTACTCCTGCCCCCGTCCACGTTCCACTGCTCCTACTCCTTTCTCGAAACCGAACCCTCCACACCACATGTGTCTGGCCAGCCTCACGATGACGAGTCTCCAAGTGCGTAGCACGACGTTAAACTTCACTTTACACCTGAGACGCGGAAGGCTGGCACGGCTGCGTGTTTTGTCAAATCTTCACGTTGTAATCTGCCATCCAGTCAGCAGCCTGGAAACGGAGAGAAATCCCATCGGCTTACGAGGGATTTTGGACCCTGTTCCACCAATTTTTTCTCCCACTAACCTGTCCTGTAAATGCAAACTGTGCAATGATTTAAGCCCCACGGCTCGTGAGGAGGGGCTCCGGGAGGAAGGGCCAGAGCCGGATTCCCCCCGGGACTCCACAGGCAGGTCACACGGAACACAGGGACATGGAGTCCAGGGTCCTTCTGGAATCCTTGGTCAGTGGCACCGCCGCGCATTCGGCCACCTGGCCGTGGTGGTGGTGCCACCCAGAGGCTCGCTCAGGAGTGCTGCGGCAGGTGACGGAGCCAGGACACCGACCCAAGTCCCAGTCGCCTCTTGCTGGCCGTGACGAGTCTCAGGCCAAGAACTCAGCCTCCCTGCGCGTCACCTTCCTCATCTGTAAAACCGCTCAGGTTCTCGAGGGAGTGACTGAGTTCGAACATGTCGCACAGTGAGACCCGTACCTTGCACCCCTTGAGCTCCCGGGGTTGACCAAGACTTCCTGCTCCTGGAGCCCACAGACACTCAACATGCACGACCTGCCAAACTCAAGAGCCTCAGCATCCCCCCACTCTCCCGCTTAAAGTCCTCACCACGTCCCACCCGGACTCACACGGCACCTTGCTCCGGGCTCTCATCTAGCGGTCTGTGCTCTAGGGCCCCCAAACATCCCTCACAGAGCCCCCGCACGGATCTTTCTGTGACATGAAACTAAACATTTCACTCTCGGTCCCCAAACCCTTCGGTGGCACCTTGCCTTCCATGGGGGGAATGCAAATTTCTGAATGTGTCCTGAGAGACGCCTTCCCCGACCTGCCCCCACACCTTCTCTCCCCCGCCTCGCGTCCATCCCAGTTACACGAGCTGAAGCCCACCCCGGCCTGGATGTCTCACGCTCCACACCTTTGTCGGCGTGACTCCTCTGTGGAGAAGTCCTTGAGGTCCTCGTCATCATTTCCCTCGACAGCCTGCCCAGACCCAGCCCTGGGCAAGCTCCTCACGTGGGATTCCCAAAGCCTGGTGCATTTCTCCTGCTCCACACCCACCAAGTCTTGCCGCAGCCTTCTGGGGCCTGAGGGCGGGGACTGGTCCCGAGGAGCTTTATGCCTCCGGCACCATCATCCAAACCCACACTGGTTTTATGATGTGCGGCGGTTTAGAGAGCGGACTCTGGAGCCAGAGCGCTGGGCTGTACACTGACCCGCATAGACCCTGACCGGCTCCATGAGCCTGATGACGTCAGTTACCTCGCGGAGCCTCCTCTGGGAAACGATGGTGTGTTAGCTTCTCCTTCACAGAGATACTGTGAACACCGAACACAATGAACATACCGTCCTTAGCTGGTACCCGGCACACATATAAATTTCAGGGCAGCAAAGTTCTGACAAATAAAAAATACCAGTCGGATGCAAATTTTAAAAAAAGAAGAAGAGGGGCGCCTGGGTGGCTCAGTGGGTTAAGCCTCTGCCTTCAGCTCAGGTCATGATCCCAGGGTTCTGGGATCGAGCCCCACATCAGGCTCTCTGCTCGGCAAGGAGCCTGCTTCCCCCTCTCTCTCTGCCTGCCTCTCTGCCTACTTGTGATCTTTCTCCCTCTGTCAAATAAATAAATAAAATGCTTTAAAAAAAATAAAAAAATAAAAAAATAAAAGAAGAAGAAGATACGGCCACCAGCTTCACACATTTTTGCAGTGCACAACGCATTCGTGGGTGCTGCAAGAAGATCCCGGGTGTGATGTTCATTTGGCTGCTTCTGAGACTTGCAAACACAAGAGAACAGGGTAAGTGAGAGAAAACAGTTGAGTTGGCAGGTGGGGCCATGAGCCCCATTCCCACGAGACTAGGTTAATGAGAGCAGCAGTGGGGACGTTCCGGAGGGTTCTGGAGGATGACAGAACTGGCCCGCTGCTGCCCCGCTCCAGCAGCCAGAGAGTAGTGCGGGGCGACTGACGGGACCCCGGACCCTCGTGTGAGTCTCTACAGGAGGTCAACTCCTCAGGGCTAAGCTTTGCCGAAGCTCTTGGTCACCACGGGCCATTGGTCCACACTTTACCCAGAGGCTCTGCTTAAGTCGTGTCTGTTCCCGAGACGTCCGGGCTCCTCGGCCCCAGCGGGGTCTGTGCCTCTCACGGGGCTCGGAGACAGTTCCCTGCCCGTCACGCAGGAGCTGAAGTGAAAACCCTCCTAGCCCATCAAAGTGCGAAATCCCCTTGTAAGTCCCGACACCACCACCGTGAACACATTCTGGCGGTTTTTTAACGGACCCCTCACCAATGCGACCTTGTCCGGTGGGGCACAGCCTGACGTCCGACCCTTCTGGACTGAGAACCTTCCAGAAAGTGAAGGGCCGGTTCTCTGAAGGCCCCGAGGGCCAGCCGGGCACAACTGAACGGACCCAGATGCGCGGCGGCCGCCCTGGAAACGCCGACTGCTGTGGCATCGGGATGGACCTCACGGACAGCGACGGCGACACCGGCCAGCAGTGGGAGCGACCCCGCGGCTCCCAACGCCGTCGCACCCCTGCCTGGCTGCCCCACAAGCACCACAGCCGGGGAGGGGGGGTCACCAACAGAAACGTGGTGTCGCAGACGCCCGGAATCAAGGCCTGGGCAGGATGAGTTCTGCTGGGGACACTGAGGGACACCGTGTTCTGTGGCTGGAGCTTCTGGTGGTTTGTGGCCACCTTCGCCTGCGCTGGCTTCCGCCTCCGTCTCCTCACACGGTAGTGTCCCTGTGTCTCTCTGTCTGGTGTGTGTGTGTGTCTGGTGTGCGTGTGTGTGTCTCTTCTGCGTGTGTGTGTGTGTCTGGTGTGCGTGTGTGTGTCTGTTGTGCGTGTGTGTGTCTGTTCTGCGTGTGTGTGTGTATCTGGTGTGTGTTGTCTGTTGTGTGTGTGTCTGGTGTGTGTGTGTCTGTTGTGCGTGTGTGTGTCTGTTCTGCGTGTGTGTGTGTGTGTCTGGTGTGTGTTGTCTGTTGTGTGTCTGTTGTGTGTGTGTGTCTGTTGTGCGTGTGTGTGTCCAAATTTCCTCTTTCCCTAGGATGCCGGTCCTGCGGAGGCGGCCACCACCACGACATTAATGTGATCACCCTCCGGAGACCCCATCCTCAAATGCGGTCACGTCCCCAGGATCCGGGGTCAGGACCTGAACGCAGGAATTCGTGGGGACAATGCAACCCGGAACACCCACCCTCTCTCCAGACCACTCCAGACACCAGGAAACAAGCCTTGGGTCCGTGGGGCGGGATTTGGGTGTCGCCGGGGACGCTTCTCATGGGCCGGGCCGGGCCCCCTTTGCTGCCTTCCGTGGAGGCCAAGGGAACCAGCACCGCCCAGCCGGAGCCCCGCTGAGACGGAGTCTGGGGGACACAGAGCACACAGGCTGGCCTGGGCCTCTTCCAGGGGCCGCAGCTACAAAGTCGCCTCCCCGGGGACCCCAAGCACACGGCCTCCTCCGCACGGGGCACGCACAGCTGTCTGCACCCGTCTGCATCGGCCCTCGCTCCTGACCCCGTCCCCGATGACTGTTCACTGGGCTGCCAGCGGCCTCTCGCCTGTCCACGCAAGGGCTCGCAGTCACGGCCCCAGCAGACCCTGTCCTCTTCCTCTACGCTTTCTTGAACCCGTCTTTCACGACGTAGCCTAATTCTGCTTGTTTTTTAGTAAGTTCTTCACCAGAACGCAGCTCCAGGACGATGGGGAATTTAGTCCGCTCTGTTCCCTCTGCATTCCCGGCACCCACAGTAGCACCTGGTGAGAAGGGGGCCCGACGCGGGAACATCCAGATGTTGGAAGGAACAGTCCTTCCCCCCACCGGATGGACAGTTTCTCGAAGGCAGGGAGAGCCTTATTCACCTCTTCCTTCCTGGAGTTCTGCCCCGCGTGAGGGTCCACCCGTCACGACGGGTCTGTGAGCAGATGCTGCCCACTTCCAGGGCCCGCCTGCCCTTAAATGCACTCGGAAGCCAAACAGGATTGCGCTTCTTCCTCAAACTCCCCTTCAACATCCGGCTCAAGGCCATCCCCGTCCTTCCTTGCTCTGAGTTCCTCGGTCCGCTTCCTACACGCGTCCGTCCCACAGACAATCACACTAGTCTCTCCTGCTAGACCGTGAGCGACTCAAGGGCAAGAATTTTCCTCTTTTTGGTTAACACAGGGCTCGGTGAGCATCGTTTCTTTTAAAGGCATAAACTCCTTTGCTACCGACCCAGGTCCAAGCTTACACGTTTCTCTGCCTCCTCCGCTACATCCTGGCGGAATCTGTCCTTCTCGGGGTTTCCGGGCTCCACGCACGGGACTCCTGCATCCGCCCATCCTTTTCCCCATTCCCACAACCTCCATCCTAACCCCTCAGGCCATTTCCTACCCCGTCTTTCCACCTTTTCCTTCCCTCCTTCAAACAGCCCTGCACCGGCTCCCAGACTAAGAATCCCACAGCGTGACTTTGCGAACAACAGCCCCTTTGCTCTAAAACCTTGGACAGGCCTCCGCCGCCTACATGAGAAGGTCTCAACTCCGCCCTCCGGAATCCCGACAGCCTGAGCCCCCAACTCCCCCTCGTCCGTGCCGGTAAGTCCGCTCCTCCTTCCGGGAGCGACCACCCGCCTGCCCCGTCTCAGACTTCGCCGCCGCTCTCCTCGCTCTCGCTGCCAAGATCCTCCCTGTGACCCCAGCCCCGGCCTGCACTCAAACGCAGCTCAAGCCCTCCTGAGCCCCTCCCTGATTCCCCCCGCCCTGGAAGAAGCCCCACTCTTCTGAGTTCCCGCAGCCCTCGCGGTCTGCATCCACGACGTGGAGCACGTGCGACCCTGCCTTAGTCACTCCTGTCACGCCAACGCTCGCCGTCCCTCCCGGACCGCAAGCCTCCCCAGGGCGGGCCCTTTGCCTGCTTTCTTTCGTTTTCCTCCTTTCAACACCTAGCACAGTGCCCGAAGCACCGCACCCACACGACGGGAACGTGGGTGAAGGAAGCCGCTGGCCGTAGGAGGGTCAGAATTATTGGGCTTTGCTTGCTGCAGCTCTGCCCCAGGAAGTGGAAGCGATCGACGCCGACCGTGACGGGCGGGCACTCCACCAGCATGACGGATGCTTTCGGTACAGTCCGATGCTACGTAAGTATCTGATCTATAAATGTTTTATCAAATGAATTACAGGTCGGCAAGCGTCCTCTGGTTATCAAAGCCTGGAAGCAGGAAGGAAGCGGCCAATGCCATGCCGACCCCAAATCCTGCTGCCCCGTCCCCAGAAGGATCAGGAGAGGAGGTGACCCTCCAACTGACACCAAGAGTCTGTCCACACGGAGGGGAGAACACTTTACAGTAACTGACGGAGTCCGCTGACATGTTGCCAAGGAAACGCAGTGGTGATTTCAGGAAAACCACCTGTTTTTAAATTGTTCTGGAGACTTGCTCTAAGTTCTCTTACAGATCACGTAGCTCAGGGCCCCTGGAGCCTTCTCTCACACAAAACCTTTCTGCCGCCTCCTCCCCTCTCCCCTCTTTCAAACCTCACCCAGAAACCTCGCACGTCCGGGGCTGAACTGGCGAAGCAGCCGCAGTCTCCCGACATGTAACAGAGGGAAGCCAGGACCGGCACCTCAGACCCGCTGCTGCGAACGTCGTCATGGCAACAGGGGGCAGCCGTCCTGGACGGGCGGTCGGTGGGCTTCCAGAAGGGGCGGCATTTCCCATCGGTTCTTCTTTGGCACGTCAGAAGAAACATTGTTTACTTGAAGTTTTCCCTTCGTTCATCCGGAAGGAGAAAATATACAGTGATTTTAACAAAAACTACATAGCTCATAGGCACAATTGTTCTTAGAAGGTTCAAGAGAAACCAAAGAGAAAGCACAAGATTCTGGGGGGACGGGAGTCCCCTCCTCCCCATCTTACCGTCCTCCATACTCCCTTGAGAGTTGGACCGTCGCCCCACAACCTTGGCCCCTTCTCTTGTGGGTTGACCCTCGAGTCATCGTACGACCAGGAGGGCACTATCTTCTCCAGAGAATTCTACTGCGCCAGGAAAACCCAAAGACACTGTTCTTGTAAGAACAGTTATGGTAAACAATGTCCTTGGCTGTTAGGGGCTGAATGTGTCCCCATCGGAAAACGTGTATGCTCAAGCCCTAACCCCAGTCCTCCCGAATATGACCGTGTCTGGAGACAAAGCCTGTAAAGTGGTGATTAAGTGAAATGAGGCCGCGGTGGCAGGCTAAGTTACTACGACCTGACTGGTGTCCTCCTCAGAGGAGAACGTCTGGACACACAGAGAGACGCCGGGGGTGCACGTGCACAGAAGGATGACTGTGTGAAGAGGCAGCAAGGACGCGGCCTCCCACAAGCCAAAGACAGAGGCCTCAGGAGAAGCCACCCCTGCCGGCACGCTGACCCTGGACTTCCCGCCTCCAGGACCGTGAGGAAACCAGCTTCTGTGCTCTAGGCCACTCAGTCTGCCGCGGAAGCTCTAGCAAACAACGCATCGCCCTGCTCTCCTCAGCTGCCCCCACGGCAGCAACGTGATCCTTTCTCTGACCTTTAATCTATTTGTCTTTATAGTTAAAGAGTTTCTTTTGCCGGCGCGTAGTTGAGCTTTGTTTTTAACCAATCCGACAATCTCTGCCTCTTCACTGAGGTATTTCGAGTTGTGCTGATAGGCCATTGACCACATGTGGGTATTTGAATTTAAATTATTTCAATTTTAATAAAAATTAAAATTCAGTTCATGAGCCATATCTCAAGCGCTCAGTAGCCACACGTGACTAGGTTAGACAGCACAGACAGAGAACATCCCATCCTCACAAGGTCTATCGGACAGCCTGCTCTAGAACATTTATCTCTGGTGCTATTATTAATGTGGTTGGTTAACTCTGCCGTTTTACTATTTAGTTTCTATTGATCCAACTGCTTTTTTAAAAAAGATGTTATTTATTTATTTATTTGAGAAGGGGTGTGTGAGGGCAGGGCAGAGGGAGAAGAAGCAGGCTCCCCACTGAGCAGGGAACCCGACGCACGGCTCAATCCCCGGACCCTGAGACCATGACTTGAGCCAAAGGCAGACGCTTAACGGACTGAGACACCCAGGCAGCCCCAACAGCTTTTTGCTCTCTCATTAATCTTTTTCTGCCTGCTTTGAATCAATTAAACATCTTTGCTGACTCCATTTTACCTCCTTTGTTGGCTTATTGGTGATAACTCTTGCTTTTTTTCTTTTACTGTTCACAGTGTACACCTTTAACTTGTCCTCCTCTACCTTCAAGTGATTTTAACCATCTCACATTTTATGGGAGAATCTTAGAACAGTCTATTGCATTGTCTCTTCTTGGCCATTGAGCAATTACTTCTACATGTATTTTAAACCCCAGAAACATTGCAATTATTTTTTCTTTCAATAGTCATTATCTTTTAAAAATATTTTTAAAATATGAAAAAAGGCTTTTGTATTTATCTGTACATTTACCATAGCTGATACGTTGGTCATAGATTTCATGCTGGTAGACTGTTCATCTAACTTCCATGAACATTTCTTGTAGCGCGGGTCTGCTGGAAATAAATGCACTTGGTTTTTACATGTCCACAAAAGTATTTTATCCCCGTGGGTAAAAGATATTTTTTCTGGGTACAGATTCTCAATTGGTCTTTTTTTCTTCCAGCACTTTAAAGCTGCTTCATTGCCTTTGGTCGTGCACTGTTTCTGTTTCCAATAGGCAGTTTCTTGTCCTTCTTGTCTTTGTTCCTAGGCAGGTGATATGTTTTCACTGGATACTTTTAAGATTTTCTCATTATTATGGATTTTTAAATTTTCACTTTGAAATTTATGTAGGGATTTTTTTTCACATTTTTTGAGCTTGTGTTGAATTTGAATCAGTGGATTTTTCACTTTGATCAAATTTAAAAATTTTGGATAGTATTTCTCCAAATGGTTTTCTTCTCCATTCCCACTTTATGGATTCCAAATACACTTATAATAGGCCACTTGAAGTTGTCTCACAGCTCACTGATGTTTTTTTTTTTCTTTCTTTCAGTTTATTGCCTTTGTGTGCTTTATTGTGAATAGTTTCTGTTATGTCTTCAGAGTCACTAACCTTTTCTTCTACAGTGTCTGTCATAAATCCCACCTAATGTAGTTATCTCAGATACTGTATTTTTCACCTGTAGAAATTTGAGTCTATTAAAAAGTATCTTCCATGTCTCTACATTTCAGGCTCCATCTTTCCTCTACGTTCTTCAACACGTGTGATATAGTTTTAGTGTTCTTGTCCACTAGGTCTATCGTTAAGTGTCATTTGGGGTCTGTTTCTTTTGATCACCTTTTCTCATTATGGGTGTTATTTTCCTACTTCTTGCATGCCTTCTACTTTTTTTATTGGATGTCAGACATTTCAAATATTGCCTGTTGCATGCTAAATATTTTCGTGCTCCTATAAATATTCTTGAGTTATCTGGAAACAGTCTGGTCTTTCTGAGGCTTCCTTTTTCATGTGATCTATTTTACTTTTATATTTATTTATTTATTTGACAGAGAGAGAGAGCACAGATAGGCAGAGTGGCAGGCAGAGAGAGAGGGAGAGGCAGGCTCCCCACTGAGCAGAGAGCCTGTTACAGGGCTTGGTGACAAAACCCTGGGATCATGACCTGAGCTGAAGGCAGACACTTAACTGACTGAGCCACTCAGAGGCCTCTGGGCTATTTTATTTTTAATTGCGCTGAAATACACATAACATAAACTTTACCATCTTAATAACTGTTACGTACACTCACACTGTTGTGCAACCAATCTCCAGAACTCTTTTCATTTTGCAAAACTGAAATTCTATACCTGAAGGCTTACTTTTTTTCCTCTTTTTTAAGCTTTGGTAGGTGGAACTAGAGTAACCTCTATTTAGGCTAGGGCTAATTTTACCCCCTGGTGAGGCCATAACTCTAAGCTATCTGCCCCGTGACCCATGAAGTTTGTGGCTTCCCACTACGGCTGGTGGGAACACAAATGATTCCCAGGTCCAGGTGAGCTCTGGGGATTGTTCCTTCTGCTCCTTTGGGGTCATCCTTCTCCGACCTCGGGTAGTTTCCTGACATGCCTACACTGATCAGTCCTCACTTAGAACACTTGGAGAGGACTTCCTGACATCTCCAGAGCTCTCCTGCCCTCTGTGAAACTCTCTTCTCTCTGGTACTCTTCTCTGTGAACTCTGGTCACACTGGCCTCCCTGAGTTCCGAGCTTCATATCCTCAGTTCAGGAAGGCGGCTGGGCTTCACCTGGGTTCCTGCTCCCTGCTCTGCCGCCTGTAGCAGTAAGCCACAGCAGGGGTAGGGCTCTCCTCTTCTGTGTATTTTTCTCAGGGATCCCAGTCCTGTGCTTCCTAGTGCCCGACTGCTGAAAACTGCCCTTTCATATATTTTGTCTGGTTTTGTGGTTGTTTCAGTCAGAAACCTGGGACTCTGATTCCTGGGACTCCGTCTTGACTGGAAGCAGAAGTCTTACTACATTACTCTCCAGAGGACTTTTTGGGTGTGGTGTTTCTACATATTTTTGTCTTGTATCTGGCTTTCTCTCTTTTTCCTCTTTTTCTCTCTTTTTCAGGGGGAGTGAGAGAGGGAGAAGCAGGCTCCCTGCTGAGCAAGAAGCCTGATGCTGGCTCGATCCCAGGACCCTGGGATCATGACCTGAGCCGAAGGCAGAGGCTTAACCCACTGAGCCACCCGGGTGCCCCAAGATGAATCCCTTTTTTAAATGAGTTTTGCTTCTAGCTCCTCCAGGGCAATGATTTTTCCCTTGAAAAGAAGAGGTCAAGCAAGATTAATGGAGATGGAGGTTGAGCTGGACACCTACCAGACTCGGGAGACAGGCTCAGGTCCCCACCCTAGCTAGGAACCAAGTGCCCGGCTAATCAGGAGTCCACGTTTAACCCTCACTAGGTTGTTGTTGTTTTAATAGTAAGGCATTTTCTTCACAGAAAATCTTATGCAGAAGCTCAATCCAGGAAACAGGAGAAAACCAGACTGTGTGATGGAAGCTGGAGATTGAGGGCTGGGGGCTCCCTGTCCCTCTGGATCTGATTGGTTTCAAAGAGCCCACGGGCTCCCTCACACACACTGATGCTGTCTACAGTGAGCATCCCTGGGTCCCAACCCAACTGCCACCCTGAGACTGTCAAGGAAGTGTCTTTCCGGTCCCCAGTTTGATTACCTGTAAAGCAGAGCTGGGGGAATCAGCCAGACCCTCTGGTTCCAGCACTGCCTGTTAATAGGAATGTGATGGTTAATGAATTAATAAAATGCCCTTGCCTTACAGCAGACTATTAAGGGAAAAGGATTAAGCACGTAGGCAGCACTTTCTAAGGCCCATAAATATTTCACTACTTTACAGAAGATCGGATTTTTTTTTCAGAATGAAATAAAATCAATAGAATTTAGAAATCTGTGAGTGCTAACTTGCATTTCTGTATCCCGCAGGGTAAAACCTGAAATGTGCACCAATTCAACCCATTTCAGTGCATGGTTTTTGTTTGCTTGTTTGTTTTTGGTACAGGGTTTCCTGTGGTAGGAAGTCACTTGAAAATACTGCAAAAGTGATTAAAAACAGTCCGAAATAATTGACTCTGGTTATATAACAGAACATCCTTGTTCGTAGGACATACACATGGGAGTATTTAATGGCACAGCGGCCCAATGTCTCTAACTCACTCTTGACTGGTTTAAGAAACATGTACTTATACAGACGTATTGGGGAGGAGGGAAGGGAAACAAAATGCAAACATGGCTAATCTGGGCAAAGGGCACAGAAAGTTCCTTATATGAGTCTACGCTTGAAATTACAGAACAGCAATAAATAAGTTACAAAAACAAAAACCAAATGCTTAAAACAATATCTAAAATGCTGAAAAGGCGCTTGTTTCCTTCCAACGCCCTTCCTGTCAACTTCCTGTCGTGCCCGGATATAAAGAGAATATTTGTGACATTTTCCTCCACATAACCCGCCCCTGCTGCTCTCTGGACGCTTCAGAGTACGGTAAATCTATGCAGTCTCCAGAGGCCTCACCCGCCCGTTCCGCCCGCAGGGGCAGCCACTGGAATGACCCCATCCTCCTCATTCAGCAAAACACCTGGAAGTAGAGGCACCGGTGAGAACATGGGATTTATGAATATTCTTTCAGGCGTGGGGCTTGGCTGGGGTTCGCCCGGTCCTCGACACGCACGGGGGTCCCACGGCTGACCGCAAACGCCCCCTTCCCCCACCCGGGAGCTCTCCCAGTGCAGCAACTGGACAGATGTACTGGGTACGAATGCCTCGAAAGTGCCCTCGGTCAGACGGACAGAGGTTTGGGAGGATAAACACCCTCCACTTCCTCTCCCTCTCAAGAATGCTCTAATCTGGGGTGCCTGGGTGGCTCAGTGGATTAAGCCGCTGCCTTCGGCTCAGGTCATGATCTCGGGGTCCTGGGATCGAGCCCCACATCCAGCTCCCTGCTCAGCAGAGAGCCTGCTTCTCTGTCTCCCTCCGCCTGCCTCTCTGCCTGCTTGTGATCTCTCTGTCAAATAAATCAATAAAATCTTAAAAAAAAAAAAAGAATGTTCTAATGTACACATTCTCCCAGACGTCTCGAGAGAGGCTGAACCCCAGTCGCTCACAGCGGTGGCCAGTGTATTAACAAGCCCTGGGTGAAGGCCTTTCTCGTTCCTGTCGCACTTACCTCCCCTCCGCGGCGTCTCTTCCCAAACAGACTACTGCACTCAAACCCTTCTTTCGGGCTCTGCTTCTGGGGGAGCACGCTGCAAAGGCAGGTGATGTTTCAGGAGGGATAGAAAAGAAACTGAGCCTCACTAAGGAATAGGAGCGACATAGGTTTGTTGGGTGCTGGAGGCGTTATCGCGCTTCACTGTCACAGCAACCCCACGAGGAAAGTACGACGATCCCATTTTTGTGGCTCTGGGACCAGCGGTTCAGAAAAATGAACAACTTGCTCCAAACCGCACAGGCGGGGGAGGCTGGAGAGGAGCTCGCTGTCAAACCACACCCGTCAGACCGCAAGAACCATGCCCGCCTTGACGGCACGCTTCCCCAGCGCTTCAGTAACGCAGTCTGCCGCCGACCAGCCTCCCCCCGCCAGTCCCTCAGGGACACAAGCTTTGAGTTCACTCTTCCCGGAGGTGAGTAAATCAATAAATAAGAACAAAACAAGCTGCGTCGGAGGAGTTCGGTTCCACACGTGTTGCGTTGCACGATCACTACCACGTCCTGCCACATCCCATGAGCAGGGACACGTTCCTACCCTCGGGAAGCTTCCGGCCCAAGCGGGGAGACACGCCCGGGACAACGGCAGCCTTGCAAGGAGTTAAGAGATGCAGCCCAGGTGCACACTCAGGAAGGCCAGTTCGCCCCGCTCAGAGTTCCAGGAGCTCCTGGGAAGGCGAGTCCAGCCCGAGCCCTGACGAAGGCCGGAACACCCAGGGACACCGTCAGAGGCTATTTCGATGGTCAGATCAGCAGCATGTAGGGACAACGGTGAAAGCCGAGGGAGGGAAGGGAAGGAGTCTGGGACGACTCCCAGAGCTCTGGCTGGACTGTCCTGTCCCAGTGGAGCGTGGCAGCAACCGCCAAGACTGAGAATACAGGAGAAAGGACAGGCCGGGTCACTGAGGTCTTTCCTGTCCCTGCATCACGACCGTGGACAGGGGCAGGCCTCCCGCGGGCCTGCCAGGCCAGCTTTCCCACAGTCCTTCTCTGGTTGCAGAGCGGCTTCTGGCTCACCCTGGCCCAGCCGCCGCAGCCCGCACCTTTGTCCGCAACGCCTGGGCCGGCCCCACCTGCCTAAGTTAGCGGCGTCAGACCACCCTCCCCAACCCAGCAGCTCAAAGCAACAATTTACCATTTCTCACAATTCTGGGGGGTGCCTGGGTGGGACTTCTGGTCTCGGATGGTCTAGGATGGTGTCGCTCGTGTCTGGGGCCTCAGCTGGAATGGCGGGATCTCGCTCCTGTGAGCTCTGGTTTTCCGACGGGCTGGACCGTGCTTCCGCCCATGGAGGCGCAGAGGTTCCCAGTGACGAAAGCCTAATTCCGTGCATGAGCCCTGTTCGAGTCTCTACGTTGTCCTGTTACCAACGGGCCAAAGCAAGTGATACGGCCAGGGCCAGGGCCATGAGGCAGAGAAAGACTCTTACCTGTCGCTGGGATGGGTGCAGCCTGCTGTGGCCAAGTCTTTTTCTTCCTTCTCCCGCGTGACCCTAAAATGGCACTCAGAGCCCTTCCCAGGGAATGAAACATAAATTCTGAGAGAAGGATTTCACTTTCCGCTTCGGTGATACGCGGAGAAGATGCTGACTGGGCCCTCCTTCCCGCCACACAGAGAACCTGTCTGCAGAAGCAACCAGGGCTGAGAGACCCCAGGGGGCTTGGTGGCCTCAAGGCTGACTTCCAGGGTCTCAAGTCTTGGTTCCCAAAGTTCCTGCACGTCTCCTATGAGACTTTCCCAGCTCCTTGAGCTAATACGTGCCTTTCTGCTGACTTGATTTTAGTTTCCGTTACTAACCGGGGAAACAGGCTGACTCACCCACCTTCCTTCAGTTCCTTCTGACGAAAGTCAGTGCCTTCCCCACCCTTCTTCCCTAAGGCCGTTCTCCTTAGACAGACCCTTCCCAGCACCGTCTCGGGGCTCCTGGAGTTCCTCTGGGAGCACCTGTCCAGCCAGGCTGGGCGTGAAAGGACAGGAGGTCTGGATGCAGACTTAACAAAACCAGTCACTTACAGACCCTCGCTCAGACTGTAAACCCGAACGCCCCACAGCTCTCGGATGGCCCGAACGGCTGATCTCTCCTCCCTGACGGCAAAGGCAGCCCTGCGTACGCATGCCGCTCTGGGGTGGAAAGGAAAACCAGTAACATTTGGCGGCCTGGCCTCGTCCCGCAGTCTTATGGGGTTAAGGTGCTCCTCAGGGCTTTGGAGCAGCAGTGAGTGGGAGCGGCAGGAGCCTGAGGCCAGCCGTCCCAAATCCTCTGACCTTGGGGGATTTGCTGGGTGTCTCTTGTGAAGTCTGTTCAATTTTGCCAGCGGAGTCAAAACAAGTCCCAGGGCCGGATGTCTCAAAAGCACCTTCCACTTGGGTGAAAGGCGTCCAGGTCTCCAGACCAAAGCTCTGCCTGCTCGTTTCTCAGTTCAGGGCACGACCATCCTCCAGCTGCCTAATCGAGAACCCATCCCAATTCCGTCCATCCTCCTGCACAGGCCGGACGAGCAGGACCAAACAGAGACCCGCAGAGAGATGGAGGGTGTGGGAGCCCATGTGGCCCGTCCAACCCTGGGCAACTTTGCCAGCCTCTCTGGGTCTCAGTTTCCTTATCTGTACAATAGGGCTGATGAACAACGACCAACATGAAGGCATGTTGTAAGGGTTGATGAGTTAATATGCAAAACACAGGACAGTGCCAGTCCGTGTTCAAGGAAGCTGCTGTTTTGAAGTCTTTCCTCTTCCCGCTCTCATGACCGGTGCAGTTCCTCTGGCTCCACCGGCTCCTACTTGGAATCTTGAGTCAGACTCAGGTCAGTCAGGGTCCCCAGGGTCCCCGCAGGAAACACGATGCGCGTTTGAAAGGGGCGACTAAGAACACAAAGGCGTGGGCAGGGCCACGGGAGCTGAAGCGTCACAAGGGTTAGCAGGGCGGGGAGCAGCCGCCGCAGAATCACCGAGGACGCGGCTACGCAGCCTCGGAGAGGAGCTGCCTGAGGGGGGCCCTTGGCTCGGGTCATGATCCCAGGGTTGTGGAATCGAGTCCTGTATGAGCCCCTTGCACAGTGGGGAGCCTGCTTCTCCCCCCCTGCTCTGTCCGCTGTTCCCCTGCCTGTGCTCGCTCGCTCTCTCTCTGACAAATAAAATCTCTTTAAAGAAGGGGGGAAAATACCCTGACCTTCCTTCCCTCTGGGTCTTTGCACTTGGGTGAACGAAGCCAGAAGCCGCCACCGCAGCCCATGCAAGTCCATCTTCGGGCCTCAGAGGCAGGAGGGGAGAAACGGAGAACGCGTCTAAGGGACGGGACAGAAGATTCTCGGCAGAACTAGCCGCGCTTCCTCCTTTCCCTTTCCACCCTTTGTGGTCCCTCGCCCACGTGGCCACCACAGCTCCCTCTGCAAACCCCGCACGGTTCCACCACTACAACTTCGCCGGCGGGTCCGGTTGTTCACGGCACCCGCGGGCTCTTACGGTCAGATGCAAACTCTCCGGCATGACGCGCCCTTCGCGGTCTCACCCCTGCCTTCTCTCCTGGTCTCACTTACGCCACCCCCTTCCCTGGAACCAGACCAAACCACCCATCACCGCCTGAACACCCAAGGCCTTCGCCCGCCACGCCTCTCCCCTGCCACGCCTCACACCTGGAACGCGGGCCCCTCCTCAGCTCCAGGTGCTCCCTGCGCCTTTCCTTCGCCGCCCGGGAAGCGACGTGTTGAACGTTGCCTGCAGAGACGCCCGCGTCGGTCTCGCTCACGGCTCTATCCTCGAGACTTACCACGGGGTCTGGCGCAAAGTAGATGCTCAGTGCGGACCTACGGAGTGACTTCTCGGTCTACGGCAACCACGAACACAGCACCGATCCCCTCCTTGGGTTTTCCACAGCACCTCAGTGGGCCACCCCACTGGAGCACCCACTGCCTTTCACTGCAGACACTCGTGTTTCTGTCTCTCTCCTCCCACTGGCAAAGGCCTATCTTGGCCGCCTCTTCGACCCCAGGCCCTATCGTGAACGAAGTTGGCTGGGGTAAGACAGGAACGGGTGACAAAGCCAGGCTTGGGTCTAAGGACGCATCCATGCAGCACACGGTTACTTCCCTAGTCGGTTGCGTCTCCTACTACCTTCACCCTTGAGAATGTGAGCTCCTTGAGGGCAAGGGTTTCTCTCTTCTGTTCACTGGGGGGTTCTAGACCAGTGCCCGGCACACAGCAGGTGCTCAGAAACTATGTGCTGACCGGATGCATCCTCACACCCAACCCCTAGTTTTGTCATCAGCTGGTTAAGCAACTGCCTTCAGCTCAGGCCATGATCCTGGAGTCCCAGGATCGAGTCCCGCTTCGGGCTCCCGGCTCAGCAGAGTCTGCTTCTCCCTCTGACCCTCCCCCATCTCGTGTTTTCTCTCTCTCATTCTGTCTCAAAAAAATAAATCAATCTTTTCTAAAAAATATTTTATTTATATATATAATATATACATTATATCATTTTATTTATTTGTCAGAGAGAGAGAAAGAGAGAGAGCACAAGCAGGGGGAGCAGCAGGCAGAGGGAGAATCAGGCTCCCTGCCCAGCAGGAAGCCCAACACCGGACTTGATCCCAGGACCCCAGGACCACGACCCGAGCAGAAGGCAGACCCCCACTGACTGAGCCACCCGGGCGTCCCAATAAATAAAGTCTTGAAAACAATAAAATAAAAGAAAACAACACAAATTGATTGTATTTCTGCAGGCTAGAGTCCAGCGCGTCTCACTGACCTTCAGTCAGCGGCAGGACTGCGTCCCTCCTGGTGGCTCCAGGGGAGAATCGTTCCCTTGCTTCCTCCAGCTTCTAGAGGTGGCCCAGTCCTTGGTCCATCTTAAAAGCCAGCACCAGGGGGAACCTGGGTGTCTCAGTGGTTTAAGCCTCTGCCTTTGGCTCAGGTCATGATCTCAGGGTCCTGGGATCGAGTCCCGCATCGGGCTCTCTGCTCAGCGGGGAGCCTGCTTTCTCCTCTCTCTCTGCCTGCCTCTCTGCCTACTTGTGATCTCTCTCTGTCAAATAAGTAAATAAAATCTTTAAAAAAAAAAAAAAAGCCAGCACCAGCAGGGCGAGCCCTTCTCACATGGAACCTGTCTGTCTCCAACTCTCCTGTCTCTCTCTTTCACTTCAAGGACCTGTGTGACCACACCGTCCCCGACAGCCTCTTCGCCTCGAGACCTTCAACTCAACCACACCTGCCAAGTGCCATAAGCGCCATAAGGGAACAGATTCACCTGTCCCAGGGATTAGGATGTGGACATGGTGGGGGAAAGGAGGGGACGTTTTTCTGCCCACCTCCGCGGTCTTCAGAAAGACCTCACTGAGAAGGTGACAGCTGAGTCAAAACTTCAAAGTGGCAAAGCATCAGGCCTGTGGCTGCCTGGAGGAGGAGCGTCGCGGCAGAGGGAACGGGCGCCCCAGGGGCTGCACCCAGCACCTGTGAGACAGCAGCTGGGCGGAGGGACGGGGCAGAGCGGAGCCCCGGGAGGCACAGGCAGGGAGGGGCACCGGGTGGGACCCGCACGGGGACTGAGCGTTTGGAGCGTGAAGGAGACAGGACCGGAGCGACAATGTCACAGGCGGGCTCTGGAGGCTGTGTCAAGAGCAGACGGAAAGGGGCAAGGGCCACCACGCAGGGTGCCCTGGAGCCAGGGCAGCGGCAGGAAAGGTGCTTGCTGCACTGTTCTACTCTCTTCTGTGCGCGGAGACAATGACAAAAAGATGCACGGGAAGGACCTTGACCTTTGAAGGCGTATTTAGCCCAACCGCGTTCCTTCATGGAGGACCACACTGTAACGGCCCCCGGGAGGGAGGAGCATTTTGCATGTTCAAAGGTTTCCAGAAACACGTCTGTATCGCTCTGCCTTTGACAAACTCCAATTGGTCCTTCCGTTCCTGACGGCGAGAGCTTCCTGGACCTCAGCCCCTCCCTCCCCGGCCCCTAGATGGGTGGTGCTCCCGTTCTGTGCT